>NC_092589.1:99643000-99982000 GCF_047663525.1 Anas platyrhynchos
TTACTTTATTGTTTTTGAAAAGCTGCTGCCAAATCTCTTTTCCTTTAATGGAAAATCATACGGCAGATGCAAAATAGACAGCAAATTATTATTGCAATTAAAAAATAAAATAAAATAATAGGCAGACTACAAGAAGCAATGACTACACAATCATTTCTTTACATTTATTCTCTACGTGATGCACCCTGCAAACCGCCCAATATTTGAAATTTGATCAGCTAAGCTACCAGCGGTTGTATGCCTGAATTACAGAGCATGTAATTTGGCCTCTATATCCAGTACATGCCACTTTCCTACAGCTTTTGCTTTACATGCATAAATGAAATCTGTGGAAATGTCTTCATTTTTCTAGATCACTTTAAGCGGCATTTGCAGTGAAATAACTTCCATGAAACACATTAAGCAGATCTAATTATGCAGTTCTGAGAAGAAAATAGCCTGTACTTAGTGTTGTTCTTTGGCTTTTTTTGACAAAAGCAAAGGATAACGTCTGGCAGAGTCCTACTGTTTGATACACTCATGTGCTGTTGCACCTCCACTTGCCTTCTAGCATTTTAAAATAGGATGTTTCATTCAAAAAAGGATGCTAGTAGTCACAAAAATGACTAACCGCATAGATCTTATACACCTAGTACATATTGTTTAACTGCTTGTACATTTCTGGAGACACATTTTAAAGTGCACTGCGCTGGGCACTCGTGATCATGTCGATCACTTGTTGCTAAATTAAAGGGATGTAGGCTGTCTCAAATGACAGGGAAACATGACAGATATGGATCCAGGAACTAATTATCAGCAAATGCGAGAGCTGACACTAAAGCATGCCTGTAAAATTATCACACTGGTAATACAGAAATCAAACCCGAAAACTTCTCAGCAGAAGTGGAAAAGCCACGGTAATTACAACTTGTGAACTGATGACAGTCAGCCTCTACCTTTGTTCTTATTTCATACAGACCTGATTTCTTTTTCCCTTTCTTGGCTCTGTTCCTGAATTAACTTTTAAAAAGCCATCTATCTTACTTGAACATCGGAAGCCGATACTGGCAAATGCAAATGTATTGATTTTATTGATTGACTGATTGATAGGCATATCCAAAACCAGATGGGCTACCCCTCGGAAAGTTTAAGACATGGAAGAAAAAAGAGACAGAGAGAGGGAGAAGGAGACTACTTCCCAAATCCACACATTTCAAGCCATCTGAACACTGTTCACTTGCGGCAAAGTTGCCCAGCTCTAAAGCCAGGGCTGAATGAATCTCACTAAAGGAGACCTAGTAACCCAGTGATCCTTCAGACCTCTGCTTCAGACCGTTGTTTCCTGAAAAAAATCTGGTATCAGATTTTACCCTTTCTGTATACTTGATGTTAGCTGTCTGAAAGAGTGCATGTTATGTGCATGTGTGTGATCACAGTCCTATTTTAAAGCTCTTCAAAGAATATTTCTGCCTGATACCATTCTTGTCAGCCACATTTCTGTAACACAGAGGTTCCTATCGCTGTGCAGCGAATATGTGGGGTTTTTTTACTCTTATCTCATGTAGTGCACTTGATAAGGGGTACTACTGAATCTTCTTCTGCATGCTGCATTACAAAGAAAACTGTCTTTTTGCAAGGCATTTTCTCTCCACTGCTTGCACAGAAAATAAAGGCTCTTGTAACTGTTCAGACCTGACTATGAATTCTCAAATGAAAACTGGAACCCTTCTACTGTATCTGAAGTATAAATCCCCCAAAGATTCTTGCCTCTCAAATCATACTCGCTGTAATAAAGGTTAATATTGGACTGAACTTATCGTATTCTAGCATCACATGTGAAGTTCCAGATCTGTGTGTATGATCTATTTTCTTCTTCATTGTTGAAATTAAAGAATAGGACAAAACACTGTATATATTATTAAAAATAATAGAACAAGAGTATTTTACTTAAAGACAGTTCAAACCTACTGCTTTCATGAGGAGGAAAAAAAAAAACATGGTGCAAAGTACCGGGGGGAGGGAAGGGAAGAGCATCTGTTGAAAATTAACTACTTCAACATTAATTAACACATAATTTTCTACCTGATGATATAGTATTGTAGAAAGTATAAATTGAAGGCACAAGAGTAAGAAATGAGTCATCTTTGACTTACCGTATCAAAGACTATTGCTGTATTGCAGTCAGCATCCAAATACAGAGCATGAAGCTTCTCACAGATCAGAAAAATATGCAATCAAAGAACGAATCACATTCATTGTAAAAATAAAGGCCAGAGATTAGAGTACGTATCCAAGGGTCTGGTTAGTCACAGCTTTGACTAGCCTGCTACAGAGCTCTGCAAAACAAGTATACTGCAGCAGTGTGGCAAGCATAGGATTGCAATGCATGTCCCATATATTCAAGCATAATAGAAAACATGGTCTGGAGCTTATTCCATGTGGAAGTGGGGTTTGTTTTATGCAGGCTGAAAAAAGAGATATTTTTTTCCCACATAATAGAATTAGAAATGAAGATTTTTCTTGATTATTGTACACAATAATTCCCCAGGATATCAATTACATAAAGCAGGTGCCTCTGTCTCCTGTTTCCCAGATAAATGCCTGTAATCTCATTTCACAAATGATCCTATTTAGACAGGAGCCACCTATTGTGATGATATCATTTGCTCTAGTATCCATAAATGGGCAACTTCCTACTAAACGTCATGACCACTGACGACACAAATCTTTATAATATTGAGTGGGCAGGGTGGTTGATGGGGTCCCATCAATCTACAGCAGCTTCTGCTGATGAGATCTCACGAAACCTGCAGAATCATCTAAAAAGCTGAAAATGAAGAGAAACAGTAAACCTGTCTGGTGGAGCTCATTACAAATAAATAAATAAATACATTTAAAAGGAACTGGAGAGGTAGTAAAGGCAAATAAAGCATAACCACACAGCAGTGGCACCTTTTCAAATGCCTCATGCACTCACAAGGCTACTGGTAGATATGAACAAAATCACTCTCAGTTAAGAAGTGCAGCTGCCAATTTCCTTTTAGCAGATCCTAAGGACTGTACATACTCTTTCCTTGCAACTGCAAAATATACACTGACAGCAAAAAGGACCGATGCTTCAGTGATGCACAAATTAGCCCACTCTTAGGGAATATTTTTAGAATTAGCAACTGCTTGTCACAGTAGCTTGGAATATGAACTCTGTAACAAAATCTCCTCAGACTGTTTGAAATCCAGTCTCCTAGACCGGTTTGCTTCATGCTCTAACTGGGTGGATCATACATGAATTTAATTTCCCAGATCACTGTTTTCATAAGAAAAATCATTCCATTAAATACATGAATTTGGGAAATATTACGATACAATTAGCAGAAATTAATTTCCATCTGCCTGCACATGGAGCTTTGAGGAGAGGTTAAGGTGATGCAGGGTTCATTGGCTTCCCCACCCTTTCCCCAAGGGACTCAGTTGCTCCTAGTGGCTAAAGCAAATTGCTGAAGAATCTTGTGTTGAATATTTTTCTTGGCAGAAGTTGGCAAGAACTTCAAAACAAAGCCCCCAGTTTCAAAGAAACAATATGAGAGCATTTTTCAATGTTATATCTCCACAAATCTTGGTTTACATAGTCCTGCTTTGAACAGACAGCACAGCATCCAAACAACTCCTTTTTACTATACAGGCATAACATGATCCATCCATATTACTGTTCGGGCAACACTCACTAGAACCCCAGTCAGGCTGGGGATTTGGGGCAGAAAACTTTAAAGTTTAAAAGCACAGAAACTGTGATGCCTGTCTGTATGCCTGATGTGGTTCTACCACAACAGGGTCCACTTCTTGAAATCCAGCTTGCCCACCAAGCACAGTGCTTGTAATACCTTTCATTCACTTCATAGCATCTTTGGGACAGGGGTCATCGTCTGCTAAATTTCTGTATGATAAATAGAGAGGGTCCCAACTGCAAGCAGTGTAAACGTTAATAATAAAAGCAGTACTGCCACAGTGACTCACATCAGGTCTAGATGGGGTGAAAGGAAAATATGAGCACAGCATCCATAGCTTCAAGACAAAGCTATGCTGTCAAAACAGAAAAGTCAATGGATTTTCTGAAAACACCCTAAAGAGATGAACTCCTTCCTCAGAGACAAAAATCAATGGAGCAAACTACTTCAGAGGACTAAACAGCAGTTGAGACATGAGCAGGTGCTTTCCTTCTCCCTCCTGACCCTGCTCATCTTCAAGGTAGCACTAGCTGATCTCCCTAGATAGGCTGTCTTGGCAATGCCATAAATGTTGATTTGACTCAGGGGATCATAACCCCTTCATTTCAGTACTGGGTGTAAGTAGAAAAGCACATACTCTGCATGTCCAGATGGCATAAATATTTTCCACATGTTTTCATGACAAAAGATAAAGATAACACAAGAAATGGTTAGAAAGTGGAAGCATGTGAGAGCGTAACAGAGATTGATGGTCCAGAAGTTTCTCTCTTGTCTAGATAAAAAATGATGAAATGTGAGTGAGGAGAAAAAAAAGGCAGAAAATAGCTTAAAAGAATATTCATCATTGTTCCATCAAACTCGGTCCTGCCTTGGGAAAAGCCAACTGTCAGATTTTCTTGGTAATGTACAAAGACTTACAAGGCTCTTCCAGACCCTACTAGGAAAGCATGAATTTTCTTAAAGCAGTATATTTTTGAGCATCTGAGCTACTCTTCATTAACCTAGTTTTGAGCTTATCAAACATGCAGTAATGAGCAAGAATGGCCTTCCCATACAGAGCAGGATGTTAAACATGGTCCAGTGGAAGATACCCTGACGGTTCTGATCTTTGCTTAAAGACGCCTGGACTTTATAGGAATAAAGAGATGGGGACATGATTTCCAAGCTGTTCCCATTTGTGTTGGAAGATACTGTGAGAAAATACCCCAAACATATTCTCATTTTAGGAATGGGCTTAAGGATTATACTGAAAAGAGTCACTTTAGAGAAAGGAAAGCTGCTGAACTGGGTGCAGGGGAAACTGCCGTAAGCCACAACATCCAATGTTAAGCAAGCAACCAGTGGACATGTGGCAAAACTGCAGACCACACAAGATAGTGTTCTGCCACTATGCCTTTGCTTTTCATATGAGATCATAACAAAAGAATTGAGACCCTAACAAAGAAGTTGGACTACCTTTGAAATTCCTACTTTCCTGCTGTCTTCCTTTTATTAGGCTTATTCTTTTCCAGCACACTTGGAAATGAAATCTCTCCAGACATTTGGGCCAGTCTATCAATCTGCACGTACCTGGGCAGAAAATAAGCAGACAGGACTTTGTTTAAAATGTTTAGACCTTGCACTAATGAGAAGTGGGACCCAAGTAATAAAATACCACTGGATTTTCGAAACTCCATTCTGAAAGGGAAGAGACAGCAAGGTGTTACCTTCTCGCATTATCACCATTAGCACCATGCTTCTAAACACCTACTGATATTTTAGTAGATAGTATCTTCAAAGAAGAGACGGAAGAAACTGCTTCAGTTAAATAAGCTTTGTCTGCTTATTTGAGTAGCAAGAAACCCTGCCATCTCCAGTGTCACTGTGGCATATATTAACTAGTGGGAAAACATGGAGATGATCAAAAATTATACTGAAAAAATTGCAATGCCTTCCTCTTTAAACTGCAGACTACCAACAATCAATGCCAATAAAAAGTGTATCTTATGTGTCATCCTTTTGCAGACATGGAGTAGGACAACAGTTACTGCAGTTTGTGCGATGCTTCCTTTAATTGTGTTAGTAAGATCTGCCCTTGTTTGTGTCAATTAATGAGGAACATGCAAACTAAGACAAAGAAAAGCCTCATAAGAACTTGCACCTCCACTCATTTCTATGGCAAACAAACAGGAAAATTAAACAAGGCTCTTGGACAAGGAAAGTTTAATCTGCTATCCTTTTCTAATATTTGCAGTCAGGATCAGAAACACTAAAAGCTAAAATGTGAATCCTCCTTCTTATAGCTAGGTCTATTGTGCCTAAAACCTCTTGAGTATTTGAACCTAAGTGACATGGCACATTGGACAGACATTACTACAAGATGCATTGCTGTACCTAAGCAAACATTCTTCCTTAAATCTCTCTGAGATTCATCACTATGGCTTTTCAACAAGGCCACAGAAAACTCCAAAGGGGGATTTCAACCTCTTAAAGCCAAATGCAATTTGGCATAATATAATAACGATGTGAAGAACAATCTATGGGTTTTAATTACTTGTCAAAATCCTATTACCCAACAAAATCTAGAAATACCTATTGTCAATATCAGATCTAAATGAATTCTTAGGAATATCAATCCCAATATGTTGTTGCTTAACAGACAAAATAATCAGAAAAAAACCTCTGTTCATAAGCTCATTTCTATACCACCAGCTGCAGTGCTGGTACCTCAAAGAAAACATGAATGTTCATTTTAATTTCACACTCCATTAGAAATACAGGTGTAAAAAATATCTAGAAAGTGAAAAATGACATTTTCTAATGGGAAAATACATAATTTTAATGTCCATATCGATAATAAAATAATTGAGATCACAATTATTTAAAATATTTAAGGGGGGCTTTCCTTTCTTTTTCAAAGCCAAGATAGCCCAGTTTTTGATCGATAGGGTAACTACCATACTTTGCATCTATTGACCCTCCTATATAAATCACCATCATTTGGGAGATTGGAAGAAATTGATAAAAAATTGTCTGATGCAATTTTCCTTTTGAAACTGTGCAGTTTACTAAGTCACCGTCTCCTTGGTATAAGTCCCCACTGTTCTGAAATAGAATTGTATTGAAACATTTATGGCCCAATCATTTGTGCAAAATGCTGCTTAATGTCTTCTTACAGAGACCTCAATCCTGTAGAAATCTAGAATGGTCCTAATACTGACCAGCAAAGGTGATCATAAATCTGTGACATGTAAAAAGTTTATTGCAGGTTAGGATGTTAGAAATTCTTTGTATTCTTCTGATATCACCTGGGTGGAAGATGCAGCTGTGAGCAGGACTTTTTGTGAAAAATCCCCCAATAAGGGGTGATGCAAGACAATGTTTACATGTCAGTTTCTGCATTTTTTACATTCCTAGCGTTTTTTAGGAGCAAACAGTAGGTTTGATGACAAGATTGGAGATGGCACTCTAAGAAGTAGAATTGATAAGATATTGGTAAGCAGCAGAGCCTCCAGAACCAAGCTCCTGGTTGAGATCTCACCCTGTCATACAGTTTGAAGCCAAAAAGTCCTAGAAACAATGGTGAAAAAGAATTCCTCTGCTTACCTCTCTTGAGTTCAATTGTTTTTATGTTATAATAAAGAAAAAAAAAAATTAACACTTATAATACCAGCTGAACAACTTCTTGCAGAGAAAAAGAGGTTCTGATGCTGTAGCACAAGGAATATGAAGAGTATGACTTAGAGAGCGAGCTTTGTGTAAGAAACCAAGGAGAAAGAATCAGGGAAAAGCAAAAGCAGATAAACAAGGCTTTGAGGAAGTGGAATAGAAATGTACGTCCACAGCTGCAGAGCTGAAAGGCTTTCTCAAGGCCCTGAATGGCCAGAGGAGCCTCCTGCCCATGGGTCTCCTGTGGAAGCACCAGCTCTGGGTCACGGCCAGTAGGGTTACACAGCAGGTCGTGTGTAAACATGACTCTTCACATCATCCTTACCTCCAGCATGCAAATATGATTACTATGTATGGCTAAGGTTAAACATGTGCTAGAGCACCAGAGTTTGGGCTTTTCAAGTGGCAACATACTGTACGGATTGACATCACGTTCAGGTCCTTGTTCAAGCTGATACACAGTGATCTGAGATGACAAACTTTCTTCTGAAGGTGAAATAAAGTCAAGTTCTGTAACCGCAAAAGTCGCCATGAGACAAAATAGTTGTCTTCTGGCCATATCTCATCGCAGACACTGGCACTAATCCATTTCCAGGCCTCACAGCTCATAAACTCAGAACTATTATGGACTCGATAAAGGCAATCAATACATTAGTTAAGTGAGATGGAATGATTTAGCTCTTAGGAAAAAAATAATATGTAGGGCTCAGTATTTTTGTCCCTGTTTTTGAGCATCTCAGAAGAGCACATTAAACCTCAAGAAAACAGTTCACACAACAATGCCTTGGCACATCCACTTGAAATTGAAACGGGAAAAGAAAGATTTTTAGTTTTGTTTAAATAAACTGAGAGGTCTTCAAAGCAAGGGCTGCTTCTGACTGTTTTACAAAGCCCTCTTAAATGGCTTTTCTTCTGAGGCCCTGCTTCATACTGAATATATGCAATAGCTTGACAAAATGCTGTTTTCATTCCCTATAAATTTGAGAAGTCAAACTTTAAAGTATCTGCATATCACCGGCAAACGTTTCAAAGGCAGAAAAACCTACATTGCTTAAATGAGTTTTCCCCAGTGTCAAACCTAAGCTAGATATAAAAAACATGGTACAATGGTTATGGGAGGAAATGTGGTGCACTGGGTCCCACAATATGCATTAAAAATAACATTCTGATACAAATACCCTTCAATCTTCTGTGTTAACCTGAAGTAATAAAGGTAAACAGCTGTGTATATGACAACATAAAAATAATCAATAGTGTTCACTGACTTCTCACAGTATTTAAGAGGCCTATTTTATCAACGACTGCCTTTTCCTTTAGAAAATAAAATGAATTGTTTTAAATGTTTCTTTTGGGGGAAAATATATATTCACAACATGGGATAGGGAAACTACATTTTTGTTATGAAGGAAACTCCAGAATACTTTCATGAAATTATATACAGTATTCAGTATTTCAATATTCGATACTGAAATGCATGGTAATTTGACATAATAGCAATTAGATCTTCCACCTCCCCAACCAGCCTACATTGTCATTGCAGGGAACCTTGCTCCCACCCCAAAACAAAGTTTTCAGGATGACCCGTACCACAAATTTTATTTTATTTTTTTATAATCTTGAATAAATTCAGAGGCTTCAGAGGCTTCTAGCATAAGCTGTGACTGTTCAAATGTGCAGTGAAAGAACTGTTTAGCAGGTCTACTAAAAATAGTAAAGTTATTTCTGACACAGCAAACAAAATAGAAGAAATATGCTTTCAATAGACTATTCCTATTAAGTTTCACATTTATTGCAGAAAGACAATGGACTCAAGGCTTCTTATTAACAGTGGTTAGGAACAAGAGGTAAAATCCTCTAGCAACAGCTCAGGAAAGCATTTTACCATACAACTGTCCACCTTAAGTCTTCCTTAAGCGTGGCTGAGGGCCAGGGAACAATACGACAAAAAAGCAGGTATAGATTATTTAACCCTGCCAGGACGCAAAGGAAAAGCATCTGCAATAACATTAATATTCACAGCGGCAACCTTTGACGCTTTCATAATTCAGGTGTGACCTCAGTGAGGAGCTTGGCAGAAGACCACTGTGTTTCTGTGGCTGTAGCTCTTTATGTAAAGGACAATGACCCCCCTGCATCAACCCTTCATTGTAATTGCCCAATAAGACCCTACAAATGTTTGATAACTAGGATTTTGCAGACTAGAACTGAAGCACACTGGCAAAGCTTCTATGTGTAGAAGTCACTATGGTTACTGCCTACACTTGCTTTGCCTCCAATAAAATCTTTCATTTCCATAAGCATTAAAATTCACCAAATGCACCAAAATTATTCAGACAGGAGAAAAAAATATCTTTGGTTTATCAGCCTTTTAGCTGTGCTGCTTTTACCTTTTTAAGCTGAGACCCTTAGCTGAAGCACATTATTACACATCTGGGTATGGGGACAATTACTGCAGCAGAAACCTTGCGGTGGGAATGCTTCATTAGGCAGCAGCTTCAGCAGCGTGTGCGGAGTAGCTCGCTGCTCCTGGCCAGTGCAACGCTGAAACCCAGAAAATGCTACAGCGGGTGCCAGATGAGAAGCATTAGCTGGGGACCAAGCCAGCCAAATTCAGAGGAATACACTTAGCATTGTTGTAAATCTTTCTGTTTCTAAGAAAATTAAAAGTTGGTCTTCCCTGATTAGATTCCCTGTCCGATGGAATAAAAAATAGCTACACGTAAAACAATTTTTTTTTTTTTTGGTTTTGCTTTATTTTATAGCAATCAGCATGCTTCTTCCTATCAAGTGTTCTTACATAAATACCAAGCTGGCTAAGCCTTGCATTTCCTGAATTTATTGTTATTTGGTATACCATAAAGCCATTAAACCCCATTTCCTACTTCTATTCTTTTACTGCTGGTAGCTTTCTACTCAAGTTCCTCCCAGCATACTAGGAGATTTTGCTCACTGCTATTGTCTGTTACTCTGCAAAGCTGCCTGAAGCACCGTCCCCACTCCTGCTACACCCAGGTAACTCATTCCTCTTCTCTTCCCCTCAATACCTCCTCACAGCTAGTTGCCTTTAGTCACCAGGTGACTCGTCTGGCAGAGGTGGATCAATGCTCTCTTTATCAGTTCAGCTATTTCCCTTCATTTCCCCTCTATCTCATTTCGCTGATGATCACTTTAGGTGAAAGCTCTTAATATTACTCTTCATATCCTCAATGAGGTCCTCTGCGAAGGTCTCATTGTGAACCTTTCCCTCTTTTACAGGAAGCACAGAGTGCTCACTGGCAACAGAAAATTCAGGCAGAATGCTTGAAATCATCAGCAGGAATTGCACCGGACTATAGCTCTGGTTCATACAGGATCTACAATCCCTAACAACACCCAATTACACTTAATTTCTTCTAGCTCTGCCAGCCACAAATACTGAGACAACACTACCTCAGACAGCCACAAACAGAGCTTTCCCATAATCACACACTCTCTTACAAGGTGGATATGCAAAACGCAATTGATGTTGAGTTTTGAGCAGGTAGGGTGTACTCAGATCAGATTTCTTCCTCACAGGGTGGTGAGGCACTGGCACAAGTTGCCCAGAGAAGCTGTGGATGCCCCATCCCTGGAGGTGCTCAAGGCCAAGCTGGATGGGGCTTTGAGCAACCTGGTCTGGTGGGAGGTGTTCCTGGCTGAACTGGTTGATCTTTAAGGTCCCTTCCAACCCAAACCACTCTATGATTCTATGATTCTATTTCCAACCTGTAAGAAACAAGAATACTGTCTGTCATACCATTACTTTCTTATTCCAATAGAAAAACAAAAACTTTTCCTGTAATCCCTTGGTTTCAGAATAAAAGACTTTGGGCGATGCATTAGGTGTCACATGAAACAACAAACCACCAGTGGTCACCTTTTCATAATTTCCATTCATGGCATACATAATTCATACATTAAAGTGGGAGGAAGGTACTTCCTGGAAAATCATAGAGCTTAGCTGCTGGTTTAAAAGAGTTTAATCTATGGCCTGAAATCTCTAGTCTCCAAGGACAAAGATGTCACAACTACTTTATGCCTTCAGTAGAAGTCATCAGTATCTACCTAAGTAATAGAAACTGGTTTGAATGATATTGAAGAAAATTGTTGTAATAATAATGAGAATGTGAAAAATGCTTTCCTTCTGATGAAGTCTTACTAAATAAGTGGACTTGTGTCCAGGCTTCAGCAAAAATAGAATAGCAGTTTAGTGGGAGTTTACAAAAGCTGGGTAATTGTGGAAGGAGAGTTTCCCAAAAGGCTTATACTTATTAGTAGAGTGCTGCTCTGACTTTTAAGCTGTTTTCTGTTATTATTGCCTGCATACTTGTGCTACCAGCTTCTTTCCTGGGAGAAATGACAAAAAAACATAAAGTGACCTCTGTATACTACCCATTAAGTACGTCACATCATGCTACTTAAAATATGTTACAGGCTGGCTGGCACATAAGCACAGTTTCTTCTCTTCAGAAACACACATACCCAGCACAATGAAAATTCACAGCCCTGGCTGTTTGGGAACCTAAGTGGTCAGCCCTAAAAATGGCTTAATATAGGGGTTCGGCTACAACACTACTAGATAGGGACCAGAAATGACAGAATATCCTACTCCATGAACAAGCTAAACTATAATAAGACAATATTTAAGGCAAATACAGACCTTGTTCAGATTAATTCAATCCAATATAGCAATGAAATGTCCTATAAAGCTGTGAGCTATGCTTTAGAAAGCATTCCAAGTGAAGTTATAAGCACACAGAAGATATGCCCTCACTTTACCTAAATAAAGCACAGGCAAATACAGTGCCCATTCACAATCACAGCAATTGAGTACATAGTACAAAGAAAATACAGCTATTAAAAAGACATTATCATACAGTACACAGCTGGCAGCTAGATTTAAGTAGACAGTGAGGATGCTGAGGAAATGGCAGCTTTTGTGGGCCTGGAAGATGCTACGAGACAAAGTGACCTGCAAGAAGTGAACAAGGAGAGGGGAGAACAGGAAGCCTGAGAGAAAACAGCTAGGGGTGGGAGCTGGGATAAAAGGCTTTGCTATTAGCAGAGAAATCTGTCCTACAGCCTGCTCTACCATACCCATATCCATATGAGAGGCAGAGGGAAGTCTGCAACTGCTCTCCTATGTCACGCTTGAGCAGGGCATCCGCTGGCAACAGGGCTCTGCCACCCAGCCCTCCAGAAGAAAGATTTCTTCTTTAATCCTCACGCTTAGAGTCAACTCCGTTATAACACAAGGGCACAGCTCCATCTAGAGGGCAACTATTCCCTCCGCTGTTCTAATGGCATAATTGCATTTCTAATGTCTTTTATTTATCCACAGGTCAGCGCATACTCCCAACAGCACTCCAAGCGCTGCTCCTTTGGCAGCAGTCTCCAGTGGGAACACACAGGCTAACCTCAAACCTCAGCTGCCTCACCTTCTGCAAAGTCTGAGCAGCCAAAAATAAAACCCAGCTTTCCCTGAAACCCACCTCTTCGTTTGAGTGGTCTCCAATACTGAGCCTGCTACCGCGATTTTGCAGCATCCATAAAATGCCAGAGGTTGAAGGCTACTCCCACCCTGGGGAACTGCATGGGGCCCGAAGGCAAAAGGCTTGTGAACTCCTTACCACTTGTGTCCCTGAAGAAATAGGCAGCCAACCTATTTCTCATTAGTATATTCATAAAGACATCTATATTCAGTAGCAAAATGAGCATCAGTAGTTAATATCAAGATAAAGAAATGTTTTAAAATGCTGAGATTATCGAAGAGGATGTTTATAATCCTTTCTGTTGCAAAGACTTTCATTAATAACAAAGAACAATTCTCTTTTTTTCTATCAATCAGTGAACAAATATCTCCAGGAACACACATGGAGACTTTTAAGGAGGCTGACAATCCTGAGAGCATTAAATCCCACTCTTCAAAAAAGCTAATATGGAAGTTTAACTTCATCCTCTTCATTGCCATGATGTGAGCTGTGTGCCAGGCTATTCTCACCATGGAGCTTTTCTTCTGCACTGATCAGGACTTACAAAGCCCTTGAGTAGATGTCTCTGAACACCCCTTTCTCCCTGTTGCAGGCCCCAACCTGTACCACCGTGTAATTTTAAAAGCTTAACCCCATAGTAACTTGCTATACTCCTATAAGGGCTTATTTAAGGGCTTATTTATTTAGCCAACCAGTTATATCAATATTCTTCTTCACTGTTTTGCAGGCATACAGGATATGTATCACCAAATACGCACCTTTTATAAATCAATATATTTAGATTCAGGCAAGCTGCGTATCTGAGCAACAGAACAGTGAGATTGTTGTCCATGCATTAAATTTCCTCTGATTACTCATTTATTATACAATAGTGTTTTAAATTTTACCCATCACTTCCTTCTTGTGTTTGTTAGTGAGAAAGAAAATTTCAACTCAGGCAAGTTTTCCTTTTTGATAACGACATATTCTGTAAGCTAGGTATAAGCAGTTGCTGTGAACCAATTTAAGATTAAAACTGCTGAGCTCATGACTGTGTGCAAGACATGCTTGGGAGAAAAATAAGAAAAAATTAAAAAAAAAAAAGAGAGAGAAAAAGGAAAAAGAAAAAAAAAAAACACAGATGACTGCTCCTTTTCCTGGCTACTCTTTTCTTATATTTTTAAGGAATTCAGATTTTAGAAACCATCACTTAAAACAAATCTAGTAAACTACACAGTCATTTCTTCCCTGACTTCTTCCTACCTTAGGAATTCTGATGCAGTTCACTATTTCTCAAAACAAAATTAGTTGCAGTGATGAGTCACATTTTTATGGTAGCAAGGAATATAAGATGTATGGCTTTTTGTGTATCAAATGTAGATTGGTGCATCTGAAGATTTATAAGGTCTTTTCTAACAAAAGTTCAAGATTATGGATGAAGAGCAGAGTCAATGGTGGCAAAGAAATTTCAGTCACCCAGTGGACTCAGATGGTTATGTAAATACTACATATTACTCAATGGCACTGAATCTGTATAAACACCTATGGCAAGAGATGGGTATCAATCCCATGGAAACACCAGAGTGGACCTCCAAGCAGCTATACTGATCATCAGTCATTTTCACTCAAAAACATTCCCACCTTGCCATACAGTGATAGAATCACTAAGGTTGGAAAAGACCTCCAAGATCATCTGGTCAACCCATCACCCTACTACCAATGTCATCCACTAAACCATGTCCAACCTTTCCTTAAATACCCCCAGGGACAGTGACTCCACCACCTCCCTGAGCAACCCATTCCATTGTCTGACTACTCCTTCTGAGAAGAAATGTTTCCGAATTTCCAACCTGAACCTCCCCTGGCACAACTTGAGGCCATTCCCTCTAGTCCTATCACTGGTTATCTGTGAGAAGAGGCCAACCCCCAGCTCCCCACACCTTCTTTTCAGGTAGCTGTAGAGAGCAATAAGGTCTCCCCTGAGCCTCCTCTTCTCTAGACTAAACAAACCCAGTTCCCTCATAGGACTCATGTTCCATCTCAGCTTCATCCCTTGGCTTCAGGCCCAGACCAAGCCAGTGCTCAGGCAAGTCCTGCCTCTTTGCAGCCTCTGTCAGAGCTGCACTGAAAGTAGTGTCTCCAAACTCAGTGGGATAGATGGCCACAGAGGTGGCACCACCTCACAAACACACCTCACTGCCCCAGCCTTTACACGCGTGGTCCAAAACTGAAGAAGATGCAGGTGAGAGATAGACAGCAAAGTTTGTTTTTTGCAGTCTCTTTGCAGTCTCTTTGTTAAAACCTGAATTAATCTAGTTGGATAAAAGAGAAGAACAGCTTAGGTCAAGGTACAGTGAAAGGTGAATAAAATACAGAGGGCAAAGTAAAAAAATACAGAGGGCTCAGAAAGATGGATAAGATGATCTACTATGGTACTTATCTAAAGAAGTGGTATAGGGTAGAGTCATTTACATAAATGTTACCTGGCCCTCTCTGTGTGTCAGGAACATACACAACACACAAAATCCTGCCCTTTCTTTGATATTTAGAATGGTTTATCCCTTTCTTGTTCTACCTGAAAATGGTTGAATATATGAGCAGTGACTTCCGCAGACCGAACTACAGAGGTATAGAGTGTAATGCTAAAACTTCAAATGTCAAAAATGAAACAAGACTGAGACTATTTCAGTCATTGTAGATCAGTGTTCTTGGTCTAAATTAGTCAGCTGCCTGTTATGCAAGATCATCCTCCTTGCTAGTCATTCTCACAGGGTATTTACAGAACACTACATGGGAACTGGTGAGAATCTCAGTGAAGGTACCACCAGGAGGAGGCTACTTAAAAAAGAACATACTGCATGCATTTCCAGGCAGACATTTAAATAGACATTTCTAAAAAGTATTTGCTTTTTCATATGCTATCCCATACGCACACACATATATGTAAATACACACATGCACAAACCGTATTTGCATGTCATTGCATGTAATATGGGAAGAAAGAAATATGTAAATATGTTTTAAAAACTATTTCTAAGGCTTGAAATATTTCTGATACTTTTGGATAGCATACACTTATTTGGAAGTAGTTTTCTAAATGCAGCCTTCGGAGAAGAGTATTTCACAAATCAAACTGATTCACTCAGAGCACATTTTGCCAAGATAACATTTACTAGAGTAGGGGGAAGAGGGAAGAGAGAAATCAGGGAAATTTGTTTTTATATCAACCCAGTGGAGTCATATCTTTCCTTTTCTGGATGTTTGATTCAATGTCCTGAACAAGTTGTAAACCATCTCATTAAAAAGATCACAACCAAATGCACACAGAATATTTTAGCACAACAATCTGTTGCACTTTTACTGTCTTTCTACCTTGCTTTCTGATATATCTACCCTAGCTGTCTTGGGGTCTAGGTACAATTTCATCTGTATAGGATAATTTCTACCTGCTTAACACATGCTGAAAAAATCCTTTTTTGGGGAAAACTTAAGAAATGAAGCGAACATGAACTTGACTAGTCAGAAAAATCTCTCCAAATAGCCTTTAGCTGTTTGTATCATACAACAGCACTGTTCTCTGTGGAGTTATCTCAATTACTCTTCTATCAATACACTTACAAAGAAGCCAGGGAAGAGGAGACCAGTAACATTTCAGTTTGCCATCATTATTTTTACTGTATGTTTTCATTTTTTTTTCTTAAGATGTATAGTACTTGAATTAAAACTAGTTTAATTCATATTATTTACACAGAATACAATCTGATCTGCACTGATTCAGGGTCTGTAGTATCTTACTTTCTAATTCATGGAATAGGAAATTAGGATTGCCGAACCAAGCCAAGAGGTAGGCTACTTTTGTTTGATAAATAGAAGTATTTTTCAATAGCACTTGACCAGAAATGCAGGAGTTTCAGCAAAGCCCGCCAAACTCCAAATGGACTGTCTGATGATTTGGCACAACTTGAGATAACACTGAAAGCAAGTATGGCCAAATTAGTACTTGCATTCAGTTAAAATGAAATGGACTATAATATAAATAGATCAAAATTGGGCCCAGATCCTGCAATTCACTATGCAGGCAGATTGTCAAATGCAGAATCAGCACTATGGTGAGCTGAAAGCTAATGAAGGAAAGCTCTAAAAAAAAAAAAAAAAAAAAAAAAAAAAGGAAGAAAGAATTGCTAGAAGAAAACAAAACTCTTCAAATCCTGCATGTAACTAATATTTGCTAAATACCACAGACATTAACAAACTCTTTAAGAGCAATTATTTCCAGCCCGTAAGCAATTCCTTTACTCAATGTAGTGAAAGGAATTTCATGCAACAGTGTGTCAAGCTGTTTTGGAAAAAGCTCCAATATAACCCTGACCACTATACCCACAGCAAAGCAAGTGTTTTAATAAGTATTAACCGGTCCAAGTAGCAGTGTACTTCCTGAGCAAAATCCAGGTGACAAGAGATTTTTGAAGGAGACTAAGGATGAGAGAGGAGTGAAAGGTTAAACATACAAATCACAGAAAGAAAGGAGTCTGTAAATGCTGGGCTTTTTTTGAGAATTACAGCCTACAATGCAGTTCCTCTGCTTCGTTTTTGCCCTAAATTAAGAAAACAAATGGAGCAGTTTGGTACTATGAAAGACGCAGTTTTATAGATAAATCTATTTACACTAAGACGACAGGTTGCATCATGTTATATAAATCAAATCTTTTACTGTGACTCAAGGATCTGCTAGGAAAGTCAGAAATTCGGTTGAAAGAGATGCTCTGAAAAATCGGCAAACCTGAACATCAAGGAGAAAAAAATGAAACAGAGAAAACAGAACATGTTTCTAGACGTTTTACAGAGAAAAAATATATACAAATAATAAAGGAACAACAACAACAATAACAAAAAGCCTTACCATGTTTGCACAACTGTGTGTCTGTAGCCCATGCTATAAATGTGAATCCCTTCTATTCCCATCATCTCAGCCCCTCTAGTGGCCAGTACCTGAAGATCTTGCCTTCAGGAGGGACAAGATCTATCAGTATGTACCATTTGCTGCTGCTCTGGTATCTTGTCAAAGATTTTTTTACTTAATTGTGTAATTTTTTTCAGGAGATATAACTTGTCACCTTTTATTAGCATTTTTGTCAGTGCTGCTGCTACGTGCATACATTTAATTGCTAAGCAACAAAGAGTAAGCTCTCACAGCACATTCAATTACTGCACTCCCTTTGCCATGCATTGTTACTGGTGCACTTACATAATCTGAAATACAAAAAAAAAAAAAAAGAAAATGTTGAAAATATTTATTTCTGTTTCCATAGCATCTAGAAGCCACAATCTGGAAACAGACTCCACCGTGCTAGCCACCAGGCTGGAAGCTAGCAAGGGAAACTGAGAGCACATGAACTGATGCAAAGTGGAGGAAAGTTAAAAGTGAATCTGAGTTTCAGCATTTGCATAGATGAATAGGCTAAAGCACTCAGAGGCGACTGTCCACCTACAGCTAGACAGCAGATGTGTTGAGACATTGGGAAACTATCTCTCTGGCTAAAATTCCTTAAATATTCAAGGCATTTGTAAGCATGGTGGTCTCAACGTGCAGATCAATATCGTTGTAAAGGCTTATCAGTTTGGAAGAAGAGATACATCTGCACTGTACCATAAAATGATCTCCTCTCTTCTCACTTCAAGGTGAAGAAGAAAAAAACAGGGCAGACACTATTTCCTCACCCAAAAACGTACTTCCCCATCTATCTTTCCCACTCAAATGTACATTTGGCCCTAAAATTGAAGGATGCCGTCTCAGAAACCTGTGCCTAGCATGAACCTGGATTATTTGGTTTTATCATATGAAAAGATTGCAATTCTGTCATTTATTGAAGAACAGATAAGTTTGTAAAAGAATTATTTTTTTTTTCCTCCTGAAATGTGAAAGGCAAGTGCTCCATGCTTGCCATTGGCATCATTACTAGCCATTATACCCATAACAGTCAGAATTGCATTTCTAAATAAAGAGTGCTTTATCTGTAATATTCAGTGGGAAGAGCAGCTTGGAAAATGAAGCCATTACTGTTTGGGTGTATGAATTTGCACAACCACATATAACTATTTTTATTTCTGCAGTGAGATGGGAATTTAGGCACTTGGCCTGACTCTCACTGTGTCCCTTTGACATCTCCCACATAGTGCAAACTGCAAACTGCCTACAGTGAACCAGCTGAGAAGACCTGCTAGAATCACCCCAAGCTCATATTTCAGGATATCAAACATCAAGTATAATAGCATGGATAATTTAAAAAATGTATCTGACCTATTTGTCCCAAGGATCAAGAGGAGTGTTAGGAAAACAGGCAGTTGCTATTAAATCATGGCCTTTCAGTACTTGAAGGTGTCTGATAAGGAAGATGGAGACTTTTTACCAGGGCCTGCAGTGACAGGACAAGGGATAATGGTTTCAAACTGAAAGAGGGTAGATTTAGACTGGACATAAGGAAGAATTTTTTTATTTTATTTTTTTTATGATGAGGGTGGTGAGGCACTGGCACAGGTTGCCCACAGAAGCTGTGGATGCCCCATCCCTGGAAGTGTTCAAGGCCAGGTTGGATGAGGCTTTGAGCAACCTGGTTTGGTGAGAGGTGTCCTTGCCCATGGCAGGGAGTTGGAATGAGATAATCTGTAAGGTCCCTTCTAACTCAAACCATTCTGTGATTCTATGCACACAGTCCTGTTGAACAGTACCAATACTTACTTGGGGTTCCAACATTTTAATGTAAGCCCTTCCAATTAATACTTTCAGAGAAAAAAATAAAAAAATCCCACCCCAGCATAGTAACTCAGATTTGGTAAGGAGCTATCTGAAGGAAAAGATACAAAGAAATTTAACTTCTCCAGCAGACAGTGAGTCTTCTTTCATTTGGAGGGACAGAGACAAGGTCTGTGGTTGTGTCCTAGGTGCACTGTCCTGCATACTCCCATAGGAAGACCAAACAGCATTCTTCTAAACGAAACGCTGCAGGAGCCCACAAAGAACATTATCAAATTCCTAAACTAATTAATTAAAGCGGTACTTAATCATACAAAGTGCTTTTGCATTAAGCTACTCAAAACATTAATTATTTAACTCCTAAAGTATCTGTGTGAATATATTATTTTGATTATTATTTCATGAGAGGGGCGATGGATGCTCAGAGAGGCCACATATTTCCAAGAACCCTGGAAGTCAAGTTCTGTAGCCTCTTGACCCAAAATAGATGCCAGGTGGGAGACATGGTTCCTGATTTCTGGGTGACTTTGGATGATTTCTGTACCCAAGGTAGCAAAGTTGGTTGACAAGACAGAAATTCTGAAAGCCCTCTCAATCTGGTAAATTAATGGCATACTACACTCCCTGTGCTGATAACAGTAAGGACTTGATCTTTTTCTCACCGTTTAATCTCTGAGCATTCAAAAACTACTAAATGCATAGGCATGTTTCTGTATTTCCTAAAACAAAATTCACTTCTAAATTCTCACATTTAACATTAATAGTTTCTACTGTTTAGCTCAAGACAGCAGTTTGTTTGATGGAATTTTCCCTAGGCGTTGGCCTAAACACCAGGCACACCTGGGCCCAGCATCAGGAATTCAGTGACAATCTTACAAAACTTTCAGGGTCTGTCTCTTAGTGATGACTGCAATGTCACCGTGGAGCATTCAGTGCATTATGTATCCTCTGAATGTGGATTCCTGTGACAGCATGGACAATATAGCCAATAGGGAGGAAAAATAAAGGTTACATACGACCATTCCAATCATACACTACAGCACAGAGTTCTGATAAATGCTTTGTTATTCCCACATTTTTATAATTGCCTTTTCATGCCTTCAGAGGAGAATTTTAGCCATAATCTGTTGGCTTGTAGGAGCTGAAGAGGCAATCATACAAGTTAAGTGTTGGTTATAATTGCTAAAGACCACAGGGTGATGCCCCGGTCCAAAGGCATGGGCTGCAGGCATACGTGTATCCGCAATGCAGCAGTTCTGAGCAGAGCTAATGGGATTTGGGAAGGCAACTTTTTTCCCTATAGAGCCCCATTACAGAATGCGCCTGCTTACAATAATAATGAAAGGGAAATGGACATTAACATTGCATTTTCCAGTCTGGGACTCTCAGCAGTTAATCGCCTTTTGTTTGACGGAGCACTAACAATAGTAGTAGGCTTTGCTCATACATGAACACCCAGTATCATGTGTGTTAATGGGGCCGCCTTTCTAAATGATGTGGCTGGAGAAGGACTTACTGGGCTCAGAAAATGTTCTTTTGCTGAAAATAATAAAATTGAATAGTTTTCCATTCATTACAGTGGTGTTTTTCAAGAACTGGATTCATCTCACATAAACCAGCAATAAAATAATTTTCAGCTAGTACTGAGCTTATATATGTGTGTGTGTGTATGTTTATTTCTAACTCAAAATGTGTCACCAAAGACTAAGTCCAAGCCAAATTAGAACTGTGGATTAAAAAGACATTTTCAAAGGTATGTGTGCATAAAGCTCAAAGATATTTCTCTGTTCATGACAAAAAAGTTGTGTTTTGGTTGCTTCTTTCCTTTATAGACAGATGATTCAAAGTAAGACAAAACCACACATTCATTAAAGACAAGCATATGGACCTCCTGATGGAACTCTTTACATTTCTTCTTGTTTCTTAATATCAACAACTTCTATGTTTTTCACTGAACTATTATTTTCACTTTTTCTGTATCTACTGTTTTTGAGAGGTGTGTCTTTAAACCAATCTGTTAGCATATGTGATCAGAGTGCTCTTTTTTGCCACACCAGTGTGGGGAAACAATTTTATCCTTTATCAAGTCCGGAAGTACTCAGGACAGAAAGCAACTGAATGAAGACCTGAACAATAGCTGTGAATTTTATTGTTGTAATATTATTAATTTAAGCCTTCAACAAAACATTTTGTTAGGGATGGGTATGAAGGAGCAGAAAATTAAAGAAATTTCTGTACCATAGTACCTCAGAGCTATGAACAGTACAGCATATCTTCAAGAACTTCTCTCCAAATCAGTGCTTCCTTGCTTGTAATGCAGAACCAGAGAATGTTTTATTAGCAGTACTTCAAAAGTGGCTAAATGCAGCTCAACAGACAATACTTTTAGAATCTGTAAAACACTTAAGCTTTCAACCTGCATGGGACTGATAGGATTTACACATTACAGAAAAATGAGATCTCGAGCTCAGAAATACTATAGTCAATCTTAATTATATTCTAAATTTTGCTATCAAAATGGTAAATGAAATCCCAAATCCCAAATATTTCATTTAATTGAAAGTAGGCTTTGGGGCAAGTAAGACATGACACATCCCACATAATCAGTATCAAAGGTACAGAAGTGAAGGGGTACAATTTCTAGAAATAACCCAAGTTGTGGAGTAATATCTCTCTGTATAAAGGTAACAAATATTTGATGAAGTTTATCAACCTGTAGAAAGCACTTTGTGACATATGAAAGAGGTCTTTGTCCTTTGGCCTCATTAGTTCATAGCAAGAACAAAATATAAAAACACACATATAAATGTTCACAGGACTTTATTAAAACATACATCTTTGTATATCCAGGATAAAATTCAAATGCTGTCATCTACACTTCCCAGAGGAAAAGGAAAGGAAGGGGCTTAAAGTTCAAAACCTTTTTTAAACAGGACTGTTTTGAATGTAGACTTCTACTCTCTGTAGCTGTTGCCATTTACCAGCTCTTATGCCCATGACATTTGTTTCATGATCTTTGGTAATTTTGTTTATATCTTGATTCAGTCCAAAGTAGTTCTCCAGCAGATAAGACAGGACACCTGTTGGGAAAAAGAAAAAAAAAATCTAATTAGAAATGTTCAGGTATTGAAGACCAGACCTTTTTTTTTTTTTTTTTAAGGAAAGAATACTCACTAGGCTGAAGAAAACCTTCACTCATTTTCTAAAATAATGAATGTATTGGATGAGGTTCACTTTGAATTCTTTACTATAATAAAAGTGGGAACAGATTTGTATTGCATATTCTAATGTGAAGATGAAAACTGTGGTGTTCAACTGGCATGCAAAAAAGCATATCCACAGTAGTGTCATATTATGTACAATATAAAATTAAATACAGCAGAATTATGCAGCATGCTGTCCCTCACTAGCACTGATAAACATCAAGTGTTTTCACAAATGGAACAATAGCATCCATTATGTTGTCTCAGATTATGTGTGTTTCATAATTAACATTATTAGAAGAGGAAAACTATGTTCTGTAAAAGCAGTGCAGTTAAGTGACATTCATAATACCTACCATGCAGTCCATTAACCTCAGCAATTTTAAGTAGCGTCATAGTCATCCGTGGCATTTCAGATTTCTCACAGCTTCAAATCTGTGGGCAGCTTCACAAGCTTTTTGCAAAGTTTCTCATGACTAGGACATCTGTAAAATTCCCTCCAGACTTTTCTTCAATTAATCTCGTTACACACCCGGTAATTCATATCTCTGAATAAGGATAAAGGTATGATTTTAAAACTATGCTCTACTGTACTCAATGTTTTTATTTTTTCTTAACTTATTGATAATTTGTGTTTCTATAAGATATTAAAAGTATTCTGTTTCTCAATCTTACCTTTTTGTCTCCATTTCAATGTGTTTTGACGAGCAGCTTTCCCAGTTGAGTCCTATAGTGAGGAGTCAAAACAATCAAATATCGATCTTCTGGCTTTTACCAACTAATCCACTGTTTAACATAGCTGTCCTCAAAGGTTTTAACAATCTCGCTATTTAGGTGAGAAAAAAAATGTATATATTTTATAGTCATATGAAATAGTGCAACACTGACTGACGTGTTGCTTAGAGACAACAACTCAAAGCAGAATCCTAAAATATTCAACGAATTACAGTGTTGTGTATCAGTGGCTAGTATTTTAACATTCTCATTTCATATTTTGTAAAACAGATTTTTAATCCAGAAGACAGCAGAGGGAACCCATTTCTCTTTTGATAAGTAGCCATTGAAAGTTCTCATGGTTTTTAATTTCCACTTAGTTGCTCTTGAGTTTGGCCTCTCTCCTGAGGTTCATTTTGCTGAACATTTTTGTTATTCACCAACTGTGAAAGAAAGAGCATTAAACACTGCTTCACTGTCAGATTTTCTTCCTGGATGTGTACTCAGGAAATATGTAAGGGTAGTACTGGGATGCTCAATTTTGGCATGCTGTTTTTTTGCTAATTTCTCTAATCCACCAAAGGGAGAAATTGGTGCCTCTTCGTTAATTCTAATCTCATGAAAGTGGTATTCTTTTCCTGCAAGGAGCCGATTCAGATTTTATCACCAAAACTGAAGCAGAACTGCTATGACAGTAACACCTTTAAGATACTTCTCTTAGGAAATACTGGTCGTCCCGCTTTCTTAACATGAATACTTTTGTATTTATGATACAGATGTGTAAGAGGATGATGTATCTTCTCCTCTGGCTGGCAGTGCCAAAAAGTGTTCTATAACATAACTTAATGTGATATAATATGAAAAAGATGTTTAGATCCTCAGACAATGCTAGTGTGTAAGAAACACAGTCTACTACCCCAGACCATACACCCAACTCACGTCACTGCTAGAAGAGTGCCAAAAGGCAAATCTTCTCTGTTCACCTTGTATGACGCAAGCATTACATAGACAGCCTCCAAACAGCATACAAGTGCACAGCTTTAACTGGTCTGGATCACAGATAAAAAGCCTCATACCAGAGGGGGTGTAAAATTTTGTGACTAAGCTGCAAATCCCAGAAATTTTGAGGACTACATGTGCTTGTAAAGTCATGAATGGGGAGAAAAAAAATATTGATTTGTGATTTGAGTGCAAGGGACAGGCAGTTGCTTTGGATCTCAGTTCTACTACCCAACTAAATTTGCTTAACTAAAAAACAAATTTGCAATGGCTTATTTGTATGAGGGTAGTTACAATTTGCCAACTTGTAATGAACACAGGCAGCAATTGTACTGAATGGCTTAGCATGCTTCATCAGAATTATGCCATGCCAAACCATGCTGTGCCAGCAGACCACTCATTTTGGGCTGGCAGCTTTCCCATTCTATCTATTTGCCCTTGTTTAAGCAAACTCTTTGACAAAGTGATGCCTTAAATCTCTAGAGGGGTCTGGAAAAGGATTCTCTGGAGCCACTGGCCCCTGTCCCCACAGCAGAGAAGACCAAGCCCTGCAGCAGACTGCAGTGCTCTTCTTGCCTGCTGCTCCCACAGGCGCCGTCAGCTGCACTTCCACAGCCCACGAGCACTCTCTGAATCACACCTTGTAACGTAAAACCTCCCTCTGCAAAAGGGTTTCTTCTTTGCAAGGAATGGGAGATGGTACTTTAACTAGGAAAACAAAAATAAACAGCCAAAAAGTGGATTTTGTCCGAGGAATGATGCTGTAACCAACATTCCTGAGTCCCTGTCAGCTCCGCGCTTGTTCGAGCCTGTACAAACAGGGCTTTAGAAGAGGGGAACCAAATTTAATATTTGCTTGCTTTATAGGAGATTTCACATAAAATCAAAGACAACAACGTATAAAGAAAATCATTATTTCTACTTTTGACCACATTGCAGTACTGTCTATAAGACATCTATTTTTTTTTTTTCCAAAGAGAACTGTAAACTAACTAAACACTAAGAATGTGTATGATAAAACAGAGTATCCAGATTTCTAACATACAATTTTTAAAGGTCATTTTCTGTAATGTTACACTGATTACCACCTGATTAAATTGCCTACTGCTCCAAATTTAATGAGAGACTGAAAATTCTCAATGGTAATTGGAAGAGCCGATGTCTTTAAAGAGAGAAAGTGAGTGGGTAGCTAGTTGAAGCACAGAAGAATGCTTATTAGTGTGGAGGTGGAAGAAGTCCTTACTGGGAAAAACAATTAAAGACTATTTTATTTGGAAAACACTGATTTTTTATTTGTACTATTTCATTGGAGTCCTGAATACAGTATCTAGCCGGCACCCTCTTTCCTGCTTTCAATTGCAGACTGTATGATAAATTTAATGATTTCACATTTTTCAGTATAAAAGATTTTTGAATATTGTCAACAACTCTCTAACTGATTTGTGTCTTGCCCTGTATTTCTTAAAAGCAAAAACCTTGTTACTCAAAATAAAGCCATTTTCAGAAAATCCAAACACACAGAAAAATCCAAAGACAGAAACAACAACCTGACTTTATGTTATAGAACCTCTACATCAGGAAATAAGAAATAATTTCCACTTAATTAATATGAAATCCTGTAAAGGCACTAGATATTATTTATGTTCTTGCAGTAAGATATATTGAAAAAGTATTATGGGAGATTGAAATGGCATTAAAGTAAACCGCTGTTAAGGATGTGGCTCAGATGTGCATTAGGGAGACAATGATAAAAGGCCAGTTGTTATTAAAATTACTATTTGTTTGTTTTTTTTTTTTTTTAAATCGTAATCAGATTTTTCCCCTAAAAGATACGGTCTACTCTACATAAATATTATTTAAAGGAAGTCCTCTGAACTGTTTTATATAGAAGATCAGGCAAGGCAATTGCAATAGACCTTCTGGGTTCATACTCAACAGAATTACTGCTATTATTATTTCTTTAAGCCTGCAACTCCATCTTGATATCCATATTTTACTCTGAGTGCAAAATGCATATCGGAAATCTGGACTGACTTATTTGCAAGTTAATATGTAACATAAAAGCAACATTTTAGCTTATTAAATAAAATTGCAAGCAGTTAAGACTTTTAAAAATATCATTGAAAAAGGGTAACTCAGTGGTTCTAAATTAGAGGGAAAATAGCATAAGGAAAATCTTTAACTCTGTCCTAGTTCTGTGAAATGACCAGTCCAGCTACGGGGAGCTATGATCAGTTAGGATCCTCAGGTCATTGCCAGAAGAACTGCAAGCATCCCAGCAGCAAAAGAGCTCCTTCAGAAGCTGTATCTGATGTTCCTTATCCATCCTCTGCTGGGAACATGCCATAATATAGTTTAATTGTCGCTCAAACCTGGGGTTAAAATTTGTCCTCAAGCATATGACCGTGGTTTGTTGCTTGGCTGAAAGACTGACTTGTTTTCCCATTCCCAATTTTCTTTTCTTTCAGAGCAGGTATTTTATTTACAGTCATATCTGGCTGGGTGAAAAGGACAGACATCAACTGTTATTCATTGGTCTGGTATAAAATGTTTAACAAGTAGGAGAGCGGCAAAACGTGCAAAACAAACAGCAAGACCAAGCTGTAAGCAGCAGAAGAGATTGAAGCATGAGCAACCACAAACATGAGTCACCCGACCCCTGTTCCAAGCAGCCAGGAGAAACGTGCCTCAGTAAAATGTTATTTCCTTTTTTTTTTTTTTTTTTTTTTTTATGAGAAAGCAAATGCAGGTAAAGAGGTACAGGCAATTCCCTTCAGGTCTATTACTATTTACAATGGACGCAAACATCACTCTTTGTGTGGTGTTCAAGGAGAATGGGGAGAACAGCAACTATCAGCAGGAGGGCAGAGACTTAACTCTTCCTAGCATCATCATTCTTGTGGGTGATACGAAGGCACTTGGCTAATTACGGCTTACCGATGCTACTGCATTATCTGTTATCATAAATAATTGAACAATAGAAAAAAAGACAAATGCCCAGGCACAGTAGTACTTTCAGATTGCTTACAGAAGGGCTTCAGGGTAGAAAATATGTCGCTGTTTTGAAAACTTTTTGCATATCTTTGCTTAAAAAGACTGAGATCCTTTTGCCTGTACCATTAATCAATATTACTTTCCTCTAGCCAAATGGTGTATTGGCTTACATCTGCAGGCTTGAAGAAGATACCCCAGTCCCTGTAAGAGGTCTTCACTTCCCTGCCCTCAGACAGAGCAATTTGTAAGACTTTTGATTGCAAATGGAAAAGGAAGAACTCTTCACAAAGCCTTCTACTCACAGGAAGGTTACTCTGGCATCAGAGGTCCCCCCAACACCACCAAACCTTCATTTCCTGCAACAGATGAGAGGGATGCAGCAGAACAAGATGTCTGTGCAGGTGAGAGGGTCACAGAGCTGGTATAAGCTCCCCAGGAACATTATTCCATCAATAGCTCAAATCAATCCTTCAGCTCTTCTAACTTCAGGAAGGGTCACATAGCACTTGTTGCCTTGTCAACCTCACATGCCCGCAACTGGTGTTCAAGAGGGATGACACATACACGGGGTTTATTTGATGTTTGGAACATGCCATAAACTCAGGCTAACAAAAAAAAAGCAGAACACTAAACTAAATATCTATACTCCTTCACCTCACTGAATGCCCTTAGCAGGGCTTTGAGTTGGTTTTGGCTTGTTTGCTTGTACGTTTGTTGTTTTGGTTTGGTTTGTTGTTTTTTGTTTTTTTAGGACCTGTGTGAATGTAGTTGTGTGATCATGATTGAACTCCATTCTGATGTAGAAGAAGGAAGATTGGAGATGTTTCCCCCTACATCCTTATGCAAGGCACAATGAGGAAAACCCACAGTGGGGTCCACTTTTTCTGTTCTTTTTTTTCCCTAGTTTTTCAGTCTTTGAGGAAAAGTTAAAACAAAACAATGTTTCTGCTCTAATAGAACTTTCAAGCCAATATTTACCAAATTATTTCTAATTCTGGTGAGAGAAAAGGAAAAAGGGGAAAGAGAGAAAGGGGGAAAGGGGAAAGGGAAAATGAGACAAAAAGAAGTGAGAGTATAAGGGCTAGCTTAAGTGCTCAAACCATAATATTTCCAGAACTGTTTATATATTGCCCAGATTCTTCAAATACTAAAGACTACTTTTCTAAAGTACCAAATGAACATAAATAACATTTACATTCAACTTTTAGGTCCTGTGTCACAAAGCTTAACAATGCCAAGTAGATAAAATCAAACAAATCTAATTCACATTTCATGACAGAGAGATTCAGGAATAATAAAGCATAACAGTATAATAGCAGAAAGGAAAAAAACAATAAATCCCTGCATCATAATGGGTTTCATTTTCTTCTCTGAGAGATACACATTGCCATTACTTTTGCAGGCTATATACTAAGGCAAGGACACTTAGTCATGAAATCACTGTCAGAGAACTGGTAACTGTCAAGAATCTGTTCATCACAACACTTGTTTCTTCTTGATTCACTTAAACTTGAACAAAACTGAATATTAATGCACAATAAAAATAGTAGTCTTTGCATGCAAAACTTATGTGTTTCACTGAAGACACCCCCACTTCCTCCTACCAAACAGCTGTGTACAATAGTATATTCCAAAAAATTTTCTTTAATGCTAAAATACCAAAGAATGGCTGAGGTAAAAGGAAGTCTTTTTGACAAATGCCTTGTTTGGTGAAGGCACTTGAATGTATTTTTATTTTATTTACCAATTATAAAACTGCTAGTGTATTGCATAACTTATTTCAAGCCAGAATTAATCCACAATAAAGCTATGATCTGAATGAATCTTTAAAGAATTATTGTCACTTTCTACAACAGCTATTGGTGAGCTAAAACAAGGCAACAAATGAAGTCTTACTAGGAAAATAAACGTTATGGATAGACATGAGAATCTGTTATTAATCAATTATTCAAGTGTGCAGGGGGAGCAGAGACGTGTTAAGAAGCACACTTTGGGTCCAAAACAGGAACAGCAAACCTCAAGACAGACACATGGACCAACAAAAGTAGTTCACAGAATTTATCCTGAGGCTAATCGGTGCACTGAATAAAGGATGTTATATCTCACTATGTGCAAGGTTTTTGATGGCTCTGTTATCGGGAAAATTTGTATGATGGATACTTCTTGTGTGAATGTGTGAAGTTCACAAGCTCATTCTAATGTCTTGATTCATTTCAGCCTGCAGGGAGTGTGTGCAAAATGACATTAGCCAAACCAGGGCAGTTTGAATGCTAAAGAGTTGGTTCTGGGAATATTTATTTCAGGATAGGATTTTCATCCAGTAAAGCCAGCAACTGCTGGCTTTTTTTATGCACTGAATACCTTCCAGGCTGGAAGGACATGTAATGACCAAGTGTGCAGAACCGACACCAGTTTGCTTTTATACTGTAGGAAGTTCATGCATGGTCGCCACATGGTATACTCACAAGCTTGACCTATTTTTACTAATACTGTATTCTCAATGATTAACAGCTTCATTTAGACTGTGCACTGGGCCTTATCTTCACTAATTTGCCTGTTTGTTGTGCACTATCCTGACTGTAATCATACTGGCTACCCATTTAGCATTAATTTAGATTTCCAGCAGAAATACAAAGAAGCCACATTTTTATGGAAGGACAGCAGAGCTGTAGCTAATACTGTTGACTGAAACAGCATTGCACTGAAGCTGTACATCCAAGAAGATCATTTTGTGTCTATACAAAACTAAAGAAAACAAAAGGATGTTCCTACTATTGATGAAAAAGTATTCGTGCCCACAGCTTTGCATCAAGGAAGAGATGGCTGGGAGCAATGCTTTGGCCTCTAAAGATCATGCTTCACTGAGCAATGTCAAGTAATTGCTGCATGGGCCATCAGACCAAAATCATCATATTTCAGCAAGGGGATTCCCAAGGGCCCAAACTTCTCAAGTCAATGGGATTCCTAAACTTCTCAAGTCAATGCAGGCAACAATCAGGATCTGCTAGGCAAAAATCATGATGGCTCAGGAGGTCACAGAGGGTAGGTTAAGTCAGAGCTTGGGCCTGACATCGACACACAGCAGCAGCAAGAGGGAGAGAGAAGAAGATGATGGAGTAGAGGGAATCCACCACATACTTTCAAGGAAAAGAGACAGCATGGCCAAAGTGGACGCAAGCATGCCTGCGTGTGCCCTGTTGTCAACCAACAGACAGATAAAGGGCTGTGCAGAATGCGAGGAGAAAGAAAAGAACCTGCTAGAGATATTTGCCCATTTGCAAGTGGAAAACTAGGGACGAGAACTCCTGAAGTGAAGCTGGGGCATTTCCACTCTGATGTTCCACATACTGTCAGGGAAGCGCTGCTGGAACTAGTACACGCAGAAGAGAATTTCATCATGTTTCAGTATTAAAGTTTGCAAACATGACCATCAAATATCATAAAAGGACATTTTTTCTCTCGAGAACAGCAGGCAGAATAGGTATTTTAGGCCAAAATTATAAACTATCAGCCTCGGGTGTGGATGGCAGGGAGAAACTGACTATAGCTAAACATCAGATTCCCAGACACTAAAGTTGATTTAAAAACCTGATTTTCAAGATGCTGAGTTCAGTTGGTTATGTGTAATTTTCCTATGCTTGATGTTCACTTCAGCTGAGCTCTGCTAATTACAACCTCACTGTACCCACCTCTCCATGGGGCTCCTATTTTGCACAAGGCCACATTTTAATTAAAGAGAATGTTTTCTTCTGTGCCGGTGATGCCCATCCAGACCTCCTTGCAGAGTTTTCCTGTGGTCCAACTGTTTACATATATAACGAATGGGTGCAAAGTGGTAAAGTAGCTGCAGTCCTAAGATGAATGACAAAAAAAACTGCAGCCTCTCTTGCTCACAGGCTGCCTCCTTTCTTACTTCAACTTTCAAATTGGTATGAACACTGTTCTGCCTCTTTTTTATTTATTTTCTTTAGAATTATGCTGTAAAAATATTGAGACCCCAACAATTCACTCCAACAATGGTGAGGAATTTTTATATTACTTGACAAAACTGACGAAAGTGAGAAAAGGGAGATTCTTCCTCAAACCTAAAGATTAAACTGAAAGAAAATTACATTTGGTGTTTTCCTTGCATGGGCTAGGTTTTTAGGCATAGACCCAGCAGGAGAGATTAAGAACTAATTATTTCCATTCACCTTGCAATATTCAAAATACAAGGTGCTGCCATGAAGAATGGGTATGAGACCTTAACTGGAATAACAACTATAATTCCTTTTCCTAATCTTCCCAGGTAGCAAAGAAATAATACTAGAGATAGCGAGAAAAATATTCTTATGTTAGCATTTCATTGAAAGATTTTGTACATTCAACAAATTTGAAAATATTATTTCCTGTTTGCATCATAATTCAAGCTAATAGCCTAATTAAATGTCTGTAAATTGTAAATTACATTTCTCTAAATTATAATCAAGAGAAAATTGTTAATATACTAAAAAGTTAAAATTCTGTAGGCACAACCTTTCCACACACAGGTCTCTTACCATACATAGCTCTATAGTTTTGTATGTCAAATCACAATTATTGGTCATAGATGATCCTTGAGGTCTGCTCCATGCCAGAAAAACTGACATTAAGCTGCTCAGTGATGGTACAGGAACAACTTACCCAGGTGTCACTAGCCTGGGTGCCATAGTTCTCCTCTTCCCCCTTTGCAGCAACCAACCTCCTAGTGGAAAAATTACTGCCTCTACATTTCCTCCAAATCATTTTTCTATGTATAATTTTACCATTTTTCTTGGAATGATAGAGGTAGCTATATATAGCCCCACTGTACAACGTGCATTTCTGTTCTAATCAAGCTTAATGGGCAGAAGCTGCAGAACAAACTGACAGAATTGGAAACCTCTGGAGGACACACAGCAGCAACCACTGGGGCAAGGGACGCCCCTACACTGGCAGGACAGTAGCAGGGTCTAACCCTACCCTCTCCTACCCCTGCTAGTCCATCCTCGGATGTTCTCACGTATGCTGCCAGTGTGTTACTACCTTTATTCTACCATTTAAGCAAATGCCTTCTAGGTGAGAGCAAGCTGTAAGTCACTGTTACTATTTTTCATCAGAATGCAAGATGCTGGTGATTCAGCACCCATGCCCTTTTCAAGTCCCGAGTTCCCACCAGCTCCAGCAGAGGCACTATCAATGTGCCAAGAGCACAGTGTTTGCTGCAAGAGTATTTGAGTATTAGAGAGAAAGATGAAAGCACTCAGCTTCTGCCAAGAGCACCCAAAAGTGGCTGAGACAAGAAAATTGTCAAATAATATTACCCAAAATATGACATTGATAAAGTTACCAACTGAAAAGGACCTTTAGAATAATATAGCCTCCATTCTTAAACAAAATAGGTCACTGTCTACTTCATTCACCTTTTATTGGGGTAAACATGAAGAACTCAAACGTGTGTGGCCAGGAACAATTGAAGACAGCTCTCTGAATTCAGGGCATATTCATATCTTGTTTACGTTTTAAGAGATTTATTGATAGACCTGAATGCCCACATATGAGCAATGCCCATTATTATTCCTATGTGTGTATGCAATTACCAAGAAGCAGTGACCTTTTTCTTCCAGGCACTACGTTTTCTACAGATACACAGCTTGTCAACTTCAAAGAGCCTTTCAGTACAATGTGAGGACCAAAGCAAGAATATATGTCATTTATTGCCTTGATCCATACTTTTGAAGCCTTGCTTTGCTTCAGTTGGCTCAGATCACTAGTTCACAGTCGTTCTCAGAAAAAATTAAATTCTTCGTAAGAACAGCCACACTAAGACACAGGGTTCAAAGTACATCTGGTATCCAGGGAACACCAGTATTGATTGCAATGGGAAGTTCAGAGGTGGTGACTCAGATTTCCTCAGCAAGAAGTGAGCCCGGAGTGGGTAGCCTGAGGAAGAGAGACAAAAATGAGCAGCACCGAGGTGCAGAACTACCAACAAGGTGTTGGGAATAGGAAGACGCAAGGGATAACCCTGATCATTATCAGGAATTCTGAATACTCAATTTTATTCTTCTAGGATCACAGCAAGAACCTGCAAATCCCACTTGCACTTCCCAGGCCACAGCCTATAAACAACCTGGCCCTGCTATCTGTTCACAAAAGTCCGTGCCCTGTCCATACCAGTAAATAACTTTCACCAGGGAACAGCCTCTTACTATGATGCCAACATGCACAGCCTTTCCACACAGCTGCCTTGCACCCCAAAATAAAGCGGCTGCAACCAAGAAGCTTCCCACTGGGCAGCTCCTTAGCCTCAGCCACCATCTGCCCATGTCTTGGCATTGTCTGAGAAAAGGATAGTTTTGGCCCGAGCAAAAAAAAGTAAACCAGTGCCAAATAAATAAATAAATAAATAAATTAGGCTAGCAAAGGTTTTGCAGGGAGCAATAAGATAAGATCTGTGCACTGCATGGTTCTGTTTACTAGTACAGATGTAGCCTCAGTCCTTATTTACTGTCTGGATGAAATCATATCCATAATTTCTAATATAAAATAAGAAAGAAAAAGGGAAAAAAAAAAAAAAAGAGAGAGAGAGAAAGGGCTCAAAGCAATAATCTGAAAAGCCAATCAACACAAAATCTATGTTAAAAAAATAAGCAGAATCTGCTCTCAAGAAGAAGAGCTCATGTCAAACTGTTGTGAGGAACACAAATATCTAGCTACCAGCCCTGTAAAAACAAAATCCTGCAACCAGACTGAAGTCTTGCAGTCTTCATATTCCTTTCACTGCTAAGCACATTATTATCTGGACGTAAACCTGGGAGACATAACAGAATGAAAAAAATACGTCATCTGGAAATTCAGTGAGTAGCTGTTGAAAACAATGTTAACTCTTTACTTTGTAACAAATCTCTGCACCTAACCCTACAGATCCAGGAGTGCTTAAGCTGGAAACCTCAAGGCAGCTCCGCTACCCCAACATTTGACCGCTTGGTTCTTCTGGCATTGTAATGGGACCTGCAGCTGCACAACTAGGAATCAATCCAGGTTAAAAGGGTAAATTTTCATCTGGATTGGTTCTTTGCATGTGCTCAGATGGATTTTTCCACAGCCCTGGCAGCGGGGGAGTGTAGGATTGGTCATCCAAGATCAGGATTGGCTCTTCTCACCAACGTAAATCCCTCCAGGGACCACAGGGTGATGACAGGCAGCCAAACCTCCGTGCAGTGCCCATGCACGTATAACTCCAGTGATGTGTGCCCAGGTTCATGGTGGCCTCACCTGTAAGTTTGCAGAAATATTAATAAGGGTAATCTAAGGTTCCAGAAGACCTGTGGGAGCTACCACAGTACAAGGAAGAATGATATTTTGATCTCTCTCTTACCTAATTTCTCACTGTTGAATTTTAATATTGCTGCTGAGATGGGATAGTATCACAGGCCAGAATTGGCACTGTGGGAAATTAATTTATGAGCAAACATTCGAGACGTGTCCTGCATTCAGCCTCACACACGAAAAAGTGGATTGTGTGCCCCTATTGCCCTACCCTTGCTGTGCTCCCAGCACAGATACAGAGAGTGTTCGGATTTGGCAAGTCCACCAATTCTCCAAGAGGGCAATCTCTTACCACCTCTAGTAATGCTGCAGCACAGCTCACAGATAATTACTGCCTCATCAAGTTTCCAAAATGTTCCCCATCCATCTTACCCATTCTGCTCACTAGCTATTGTCAGGAGCTTTACATATTTGATAGCGTAATCTTCCTTTGCTTATTATTTGTTTTTATTATTATTGTACCATTATAATCTCATTATAGTCTTTTCTAGTTTCAATTATTGTATTTATTTTTTTTCTGAGTCACTGTAATTGCTTTTAGTTTTTAATAATGTTTAAAATTTCCACTCTCTGAAGCAAGCATTATCATTCCCATTACAAAATTCAGTTAAGAGGTTGTCAACAGTCTTGGATTGCGCTGCTCTTGGATTGATCTTTTTGCAGTGCATGATACATGGAGCATGTCTTGCCAATGTCTCCAGCCTACAAAAGTAGATTCACTACTAAACATCAGACTCATCAACTTATAAGAACTCATTGCAGAACTTGTCTTCGTATTTATATGAAAGAGAAATATGTTATAAAATGCTTAAAGCCCAGGAGCATTATGCATTCATTTTCCAATTCATCCAACTGTGGGAATTACTGGTTTTCTACTCTGGGTGTGCGCGGCAAAACTACAGTTTTATGACAAGACTCTGAACTTCTGTGACTCAGCAGCCATTAAGCTTCCAAAACATAATCACATCAATAAAGTAATAAAGTAACTCCCTTCTGACAGAAAATAAGACATTCTCCTCATTTCCCATGCTGTAACCTGTCAGGAACCCACTTAAAATCAGTACAACTTTACTTGGTTGCATGGCTTGTCCCTGAGAAATGTTTGCAGAATCACTGCTTGAAATTCTAATGATGACATTATTTATTTAACATAGAAAACTTTGCTATCACAGCTGATTAAATTAATTTACATGCTTCTGACATACCAGGATTGATATTTTCCTTTACATTTAAAATGCATTGATATTGTGTATTTATTTTATTTTTTTTTTTGCAGTTCTTGGTATTTTAAAGAAATTGCTTAATTACTCTCTTGTGTAGGCAAAGCACTTATGTAGCAAAAATACTTTAATAAGAATTGGGTTTTCTTTTTGAAAATAAGTAGAGCTGAATTCATGAATAACTTGGCAACAGCTTGAGCCCTCCTTTATCTAGGAGAATTATTTAAAGACGTGTACAAGTCCCACTGTGACAACAACACAATTCGCACATGCAACAAGAAAAATATTGCACTACTCTGCTCAAGAAACACTTTCCAATGTTTTGAGAAACATGTCTCTGCACTTAGTCTCACGCAAGTCACATTCATCACACACATCACAAGAATGTAATGTTTTCAGACTCTTAAAATTTGACTTTGAACTCAGCAGTTAGATGCTGAATATAGCACTTATTTGTGTACAAAACTAGATTAGGAAAGTTTCTGGGTATTTGTCAGGGAAAGACTGCTCCAGTGGATGCATGTACCTCTCAGCAAGCCACAGTTGATATCCTGTTATTCCATGTTACACTTAACAGTCAGATACATTCAGAGGTACTGCAATGAAACTGCTCTTCAGGTTGTTCATCTGCATAGCTAATGATCACTTTAAAGACAGAAAGCTCCATCCGTGATAGCATCAAGATGAAAGTTAAAAGCTGTGAAGTTAAAGACAGCTGGGAATAAGATAGTAATTTAAGTGTAATTTTCAGGAGAATACACAGGCTGCATTGTACAGGTAGCAGGCTCTGATGAAGAAAGAATTTGGGCCTGCTCCTGGAGCCCTTAATTACTGGAAAAGCCTCTCACATACAGTTCATTGTTTCACAAAAACCTGGAAAGGATTATTAAACCATCTTGCTCAAAGTCTATTTCTCCGAAGACATCTATATTTTACACAAAAACTCCAGCCAACTTGGTTGTCTAAAACATAACCTTTTAGAGGCACTCATCAGCTCCATGTAATTGTGTTACTGGCTCCAGCACCTGCAACTTGACCACTGAAATTGCACGGCACAAAGCATTTTCAGAAAAAATAACATGCAATAAAAATTAGGCAAAAAATGGTCTACTTGGAATAGCAAAGAGAAGGAAGGATATATATATATATATATATATATATATTTTATGTTCAGTGGTTACCTCACTGCAGCTAATATCTAATTTTATATTTAGCCAAATTGGCAAACAGTAATTACAGTCTTAATGGCAATCAGTGTATGCACTCAGTTGCACAAGTAAATAAGTAAAGCAGCACAGATGAAGATCTTTAGATTTACCTGAAGCGCATTAGCAAGGTACCTGAATGACAAGTAGCTTGCAATTTCCAATAAATGAAGGTGAGGGAGGCTAAGGAGCCTGGTGTTCAGAAGGGTTAACATTTGGATAGGAATCACAGTGCATGTCTCATGCATATTCTATAAATACACCTCTAACTAGACAGGCCTGATCTCCCTGAGCTGAAAGGGTCAAACACAAATTCCTTAGGTATGATAGATGTGATACAAAACAGATCTAAAATAGAGAAATGAAAGATTTGTTATGGGAAGTGGCCATTCCACTGGATAAACATCTTCAGCATCAAAATATATATATACATATCTTGTATGCAGTCTGTCTGTGTTCTTGTTCTACTTTTTCCAGATAGACTGAAGAACTTTGTATTAGAAAATGTTTTTCACCCTGGAGTGATATTCATCTGGTTCAACCCAAATACACCTACTTTTTCTGAAAACCCAAAGATCAAGCTCTAGGTCAAATTGTGAGGCATTTTACCCAGATCTTAAGGTTTTTGTTTGTTTGTTTGTTTGTTTGTTTGTTGTATTTTTTCTCTTTTCGACATGTCCATAAGTTTATCCAAGATCTCTTCCACACAAGAAACCTGTAATGTTCTAATACTAATTTCAATAGTCCCATTTTTAATTCTCCCCTTCCTATTCCCTAGTTCTCTATTTAAATACCCTACCAGCAAGTCAGACTTTTAACTCCCACAAAACGTGTTTAGTCTCATTACCACAGAACAGAAAAAGTTGAAACTTCCAAAAATATTTTATTATGCTGCTGTAGTCAATACTAGAATTGTGACCTTCCTTTATTGCTCCTAATGGACCACTTCGCTCTCCCCTAAACCAAAGCAGCTTTGTTGGAAGGTGTCCAGCTTGCTGGGCACATATGAGATTGATTTATGTAACTGGCTACTCTAATAGCTATTCATGGTGTTCCAGTTGTTCATTTCAGATACAAGCTTTAAAAGATTTTTTTCCCCATCTTTACCTCCAGGTTAGTGCTGAATAGGGTTAAACCTGCTGCCACTTGCTGCACATCTGTTCCACAACCTTGTTTCAATGCAGTCACGACAACATTTGAGGTCTGTCTTTTAACCAGCATCCAGCCCATTAAGTCTGTGTTCTGCTAAAACAGAACAAAGGTTTTAAAATTGTCTGCATCGAGTCAAACTGCTTACAGCACTTATACACATTTGGCTGAAATGAACTAAAACCTCAAAGAAAAAATCTCTTGGCAAGACCTACTTTCAAAGAAACATAAAAAATTACAGAGTCTAAAAGTGTAACTGTTTACTAGCAAAAAATATGAGGTAGGATTCAGTTTTTGTACCAAATGAAACTCATTTGTTTCTGGAACTATCCTGATTGCTACTGGGCATACTGGTTTATCACTGGTGTGGATAGATTTCTCAGTTCTCTCTGAATTATTCCAGTATTAATAATGATTCAGAAAACCTTCTCAAGTAACTCTTTCCAGATTTCTAGATATAAATGACCTGACTTTACAGATACTAACATTTTTCTTAAATACCACTGGTATGGACAGTCTAAACAACTCACTTAATACAAGGCCTTCAACCTGTAAACTCATATAAAGAATAGACTTATTTATTGAAACCCTCTGACTTCATTTTTTAACATCTTCAACCTTCTTCAACTATGATGGACTTATTCCTCTGCTTGTTCTTAATTTTATTTTTTAAATTAGACTTTTCCCTACCAAGTATGTACTTTTCCCTGATGCCCTTGAGCTCACTGAAAATGATGAACACTTTCAAGTGCTTTGCTGTATCAGGTCCTAATCAAGGAAGAAATCAGGCCTACAGAAACTTTCCTATCTGTGATGACAGAAAGCCCAGAAGCCAGCTCTGCATCATTTTAATTTACACATCCATATTTAGAAATAACCTTTGCATTTGACAACCAGGCTGATGCGATCCTCAACAAAGACAAACTCACCGAACTTTAAAACATTATTTTAACACACTTCCCGGATGCATTAATGAACATCCCAGACAGAATATAAAGCTATTTTTGACTTGCACACCAATAGTTGGAACTAAACTTCCGTATGGAATAAATAAATAATAATAATAATAAAAAGTTTAAGAAATTTGAAGTAAAGGCTTTCAAAAAAAAAAAAAAAAAAAAAAAAAACAACACAACGAAGCTATAATTGGGCTACAGTTTCTTCAGACTCCTTCATTAGAAAACAGTAACTGGCACACACAAGTTAAAAAAATGTTTTAATATTAAGAAATTTGCAGGGGAAAAAACCTAGGTGGAAGACAATTACACAGCTTTTACTACATTCATATATGATCTTTAACTCATTTGCATAAAATACTTAATGTTCAAAATCATTATTGCAGCAATATGCCCAACCGAATTTGTATATTTTGTATAACATAAGAAAACAGAGCGATTAAACTCCTACATATTTACTTCTTATTGTGTAATTTGAATGTGAACATATTCAATTAAAAATAGTTAAGTAAAGAAAACACAGATTACCACTGGGATGGTAGTTATTTTATTAAAATATGCCAATATGGAATTGTAGAACAAAGTCATTGTAGTCTGTCATCTGATTTTTGACTATCATTTATTCATTGACCAGTGAACATACAATATTATCTGTGCACCCCAAAGTCAGTAACTACAGCATAAATTAAACTTTTGTGTTAAAAATTCCAATGCTGACATTAATGAGAACATGCTAAATGTTTTTCTTGGCTTTCTGCAAAGATCACTGCTAAATTAATTCAATGGAATTAACTAAGTACTATGGATAAGGATACAGAAACAAGAACTCTTTTAAAAAAGGCATGATTTACCACAGATGGAGGATTTCAGGAAGGCAAGAATGGAGAGAGGATATATTCGATAATGAAGAACCAGTCTATAAATGAACATATAATGGCTTTCTTAAAACTCAGCTTTTAAACTGAGACTTTCTTTTTACGCTTCCAATTCACATCATTTAAGAAGCATTAACACTGCTGGGCTGCTGTGTTGGCCTGCATCATTTGCTTTTCAATTAGTGTCAGAACAGAAGCAAATGCTTAATAAAATTTTTTAAAGATTTTGTTTGGGCAAAAACAAAACAAAACAAAAATAAAACAAACATATTGGCCAAGAGGGCCAATGGGATCCTGGCGTGCATTAAAAGGAATGTATCCAGCAGGTCAACGGAGGTGATCCTCCCCCTCTACTCTGCCCTGGTCAGGCCTCACCTGGAGTACTGTGTCCAGTTCTGGGCTCCCTGGTACAAAAAAGACAGCGATCTCCTGGAAAGAGTCCAGCAGAGGGCCACAAAGATGATACGGGGCCTGGAGCATCTTCCTTATGAGGAAAGGCTGAGAGACCTGGGTCTGTTCAGCCTGGAGAAGACTGAGAGGAGATCTCATCAATGTGTATAAATACCTGAGGTGTGGGAGACAGAGGGATTTGGCCAACCTCTTTTCAGTGGTTTGCAGGGACAGGACAAGGAGTAATGGTCACAAGATAGAGCACAAGTTCTGCACCAACTTGTGAAAGAACTTCTTCATGGTGAGGGTGACGGAGCACTGGAACAAACTGCCCAGGGAGGTTGTGGAATCTCCTTCTCTGGAGATATTCAAGGCCCGTCTGGATGCCTACCTGGGCAGCCTGCTGTAAGGAACCTGCCTTGGCAGGGGGATTGGACCCAATGATCTTTCAAGGTCCCTTCCAACCTCTTCAATTCTGTGATTCTGTGATTCTGTGATATATACATAGAAAGAAAAAATAATAATAAAAAAAAATGAATAACTATAGGACATTGTTGGGATCAATGAACTCTGGTCACATTTTGTTCCTACTGAAAGAGCATATCTCAATGCAATCATATCATACTTGAGGAAAGGACTTTGTGAAGGCAAGATTCACCTTTTCCCATCAGGTTTAGAGAATACAGTCAAGGGCCAAGAATCTATTTCAATATTTTTTCCTGGAAAAGAGAAATCTCAAATCCAGTGCAAGTTTCCTGGTACATAATACATCATTGCAAAAATAGAAGCACTCGTCTATCCTCTGTGGCCATTACAGACTGAACAAACACCAGTAGGTTTAAAGTTGAAACAGGGTACATTCAGTTTGAAGTGTTTTGCACAGTATCTAATTGTAAGGCTGATCAAACATGGACCTTTCTAACATAGCCTTAGAAAGTCGTGAAACCTGCCCTAAGCTACACAGCTATCAGAAGTGACCTCCCAGTGGGTACAAACAGAGTTTGCATTAGTGAAGAATAAGACACTATATGATCTATTATCTGAATGAGTTAAAATGGAAAACATAGGAAACACTTGAAAAGCCATCAATTCAGATACAATGAAAAAAAAATTGAAAAATACCTTATTTCTCTTACTACAGTAAGTTTTATACTAGGTTAAACAATATGCCATTAGGCAGAGTTCTTGTACATTTCACATTCTCCAGGTAGTCCACATGAGGAGAAATTATCATTCACATTGCTGTTAAACTATATACATATAGCTTACACATACATATATATATAACTGTATCCTTCCAGTACCTTAAGGGGACCTATCTAGAAGCTGGGAAGGGACTATTTATCACAGAGTGGAGTGATAGGACAAAGAGTAATAGTTTTAAACAAAACAAAACGAAAAAGATTTAGATTAGTTATGAGGAAAAAAATTCTTCACTCAGAGAGTGGTGAGGCACTGGCACAGGCTGTCCAGAGAAGCTGTGGATGCCCCATCCCTGGAAGTGTTCAAGGCCAGGTTGGATGGGGCTTTGAGCCAAACTGTTCCATGATTCTGTACAGAACTAGGCAACAATTCCACAAGAAGTTGTGTTCATAGGCAGATAATGCTGTAAATTCACAGTTGCCACCCATAAGGAAGATATCAAAGGTAACAGTACAGGACATGCTCATGAAGACAAAGATAGAGATATTACTGAACTGTACCAGAGAGCCTGAATTATGGACAAGCTTTATTTATCACCTATATAGAACTTAGGAAATGCAAACCATGATTCTTGGAAAGGAAGAATAATTCTGAAAAGCAAATCACAGGCAATAGGAATTGTGTTAGAGAAGACATGTTGCTTGTGAGAGTTTGAAAACTCAATCTCAAGAGCAACAACATTCTGGCATGACTGACCTGCCTTCACCATGGCTGGCCAGGGTGCAAATAGAACAGCCAGTGAAGATAAGAATGGATAATACAAGTTCCGTCCTTAACTTCATTGACCACCCACAAAACAAACAAAATACAACAACACATTTTTGTTTCTTTTGCAAAATGAATGGACTCTTGGCACTCCCATTCTATCCTACTCATATGTCTTGAGAGACAAAATTCAAGACCTACCGTGCTGTGCATGTATGCCCAATGCCAGGTGGAAGCAGATAACAAAGAAACACCAAAAGATGCGTAGTGCAAGCTAAACCTCCCAGGTTCTCTTAGAAAGCATAAGGTTAAGCCTTGTCTTCCATCAGATTCCTTAAATGGGAAAAGAAATATTTATGGTGCAGCTTTTATACCTTATACAAAAGATCCAACAGTGAGGCAACAAAATTCAAGACAAATAACAACAGTTTTTCAGGAAGCCATATGTCTTCTAAAATGCCAAGCAGAGATGTCAGTGAGAGTTAAAGATGCTCTGCAGTTTACTGTTGAGAGTAATTTGTCAATAACTTCCATGACTCCATGATAAAAGATTTTTTTTTTCAGAGAAAACAGCCCAGCATTACCTAATGCCAAATAGTTAAGAATGTGCTAGCCCAAAAGAGTAAATTACTTAAGTTTAAGCACACTGAATATCAGCCTAAGAAGTGTCTCTTACATGACTGGAAAAAAAAAAAAATAGGTAAGTTACAAAGAACAAAATCAGATCAAAAAGAAGGACACAAAACTAGAGAGAAAAAATCCTACAGGGAGCCACAAAACATTAGGCATGGAAATCAGCAAAATATCTAATAAAGTGATAAAGCTGACAAATAAATAAAAAACAAGGATGAGAAGAACTACCAACAAGGGAGAAGACTGGAGTTATTGACTATGCTGAGTTGTGAATGGCCCTAAAGGAAAAGGAAAACACAAAGCATCAGAGAATATATCAGTGATCTGTGATGTTCTTGAGTTACAACTCAACAAAATAAAAATAATGAAATGACATAGGATGTCTTCCACAAGGACTTACACAATAGAGTTTGAAAAGAAGAAAGATGACTACAGCCTCCCCACACATAAATTACTTGAGTAAACAAGTCAGAGAGTAGCTGGAGCAGAAAACAATGAATACAGACCAGCAACGATTACTTGTAATGGTTCCCAACAGAACTGTATCTTTGCAGCTACAAGGTTGGGATTTTGATTAAGTCCACCTTAAGGGCAAAATCTGCCTTTCGCAATGAAGGCAAATCTCATGCAATTAAAAGGACAAGCAATCAAATCTATTTCAGATCTACCTTTTCTTGAACTTCAATTCCCAATGACATGAAGTCCAATCAAAACCAAAAACCTGACAATGCAAACTTTCTTTCAAGCTAATATAAGAAATGGAAAGACAATCATATTGCAGGCTTACACTCCACCTTCCAGGAAAAAAAAAAAAAAAAAAAAAAAAAAAAAAAAAAAGAAAGAAAACAACAACAAGCAAAATAAAATACTTTCATTCCTTCTAAATCATCTTTTTCTGCCTATACTATCTGATGTGCTTATATTAGCACTTTGAGTTCATCAGTTATGAGGGCTCCCTCACACAGCTAGTCCCTCTGAAGTGATAGAAAGCATCTGAAGAGTTTCAGCTGAACTTTACAGCCTGCCTAAAGAAGCTGTCTCATTTGGATGATACGAAGACACCTGTGTTTTTATGGACAGAAGTAGATACCTATTTCTAGCCCCATCCAACAGCCTTGTTCTTATGGGATATCAAAGGATTCTGTTGTGTTGGTCACCATTGTACCCAAAAAGTTTCTCAAGTAACAACAACAATAAACACAATACTGTTAAAGAATCTGAAAAAATAAACCTAAAAATTGGGGTTTTGGTGTCTCACTACTGCCACCAGGAGACAGCAAAGTTTTGAGCTATGCTTTGTGTTTCTCAGGAAAGGACCAACATCTTCCCTTTACCCCAGCATCCACATCAATTTCTCTTCTACATTTTCAAAACCAGCTACCACTAAAAGTTAGCAATTGTTTTTGTCGAACACTAACACAGCAGTTCTTCAATGAATTAAGCATTACACATTGTCCATAGCAATGAAATATGTGAAGTATCTTGCTTATTAGATGGCAATTCTCTTCAAGTTGTTAAAATGTATTTAATATTACAAACCGAAGTAAAGGTATCGACCTCATTGCAATCCTGCATGACAGAAAAAGTTCAGAATAAATTCCCAGTAACTTGAGTGCCAGCAGTCTCTTCACCATACCAAAATCAAAGAGGCTTACCCCTTCCTAACTTTGGCTATTTCAGTTTTGACTTCTTCGTTTCCAAAAAAAACCTCAAGCACAGGTCCTGCTCAAAGTTTAAAAGGGAAAAAAGTCCTAATTTGGAGAGGATACCTAAATGAAAATAACTTATTGCTATGACAGTCTAGTTTACCCATTTTTCATTCATCAAATCTCTACATTTTTGAAGAGTTAGGCTCTTTATCATCTATGAAAAGTGAAAGAATTTGGCAGTCATCTCTTTGATATAGCAATATCTATTCACTCTGACCCTGACTCTTACCAAAGATTTCACTAAGCCACTTGAATTCCTTCACCACAGTTTTTATCTTTAAAAATCTGACTACCTCTTTCAGCAGCAGGGGAAGACTCATTCCTAAAACATAAGGCGAGATCAGTAATCCTGCGGGAAGTTCATTGTATCAACAGTGAGTACAGAATTCGCCTCCTCAGCTCAAACTCTCCGGTTCAGCACGTGCACCTGCAACACATGTGACCCTCAAAATGGCAGGTGACATGCTCCATGCTCCATGCCCCAGTGCTGCCAGGCAGAGGTGGAGGCCAGCCTCCTCACCATCCTTGTGGTTTTTTTCTGTCCAGAACACACACAGCTCTCCCTGCTGCACAAACTGCCTCAAGGACCACAACGGAGCATTGCTCCAGAAGATGATACTCCACTTTATGAGATGCAATTTCTTCCATGAAAGGCGTACTGGTTATTCTTAGAAAGCAAGACCTTTCCAGCTACGCCCCTGGAAGACAACAAGCAGGTTCAAAAGAAGGAAAGTTCCTGCAAAAGAAGTTTTATTTTTCTGTTATTAGCGAGCGACAAGTTTACTTCTACACTTTAAGATTTTCCTGTTTTTGAAGCACTTTAAATGTTATTAAGCACCCACTACTCTATGAGCTACGCAAGTATTACCAGCAGTAATGCACTAACTACTGGCACCTACCACCCCACAATCAGTTCAGGAAAATGATTAAAGACCAAAGCAAAAGCCCTCAAAGGTTTGAGGGAAGTCTTCAGTGAAAGGAAGTAGACACATTACTGTTTGTATGGTCAGATGCACAATACCTGCCACCAGAATAATGTGGACAGATATTAATAAAATGAATGTCCTACGAAGAGGAGGCTTATAATACAGCACATTTGTTTATTGTGTCTTCTTACTATTACAGTTTCCATAGAGACTGGGAGAGTTCGAAAATTTCAGCACCGGGCAACAAATTCTAATGATCTTTTTTAAAGAATCGTTATAGCATATATTTAGTGCACACAGAACACATCAGCAGGATTTATATTCAGGTGTATGAAACACGGATCACCAGTCCTAATGCAGAGGTGCTCAGGACTGTGCAGGATTTCTAAGTCTTTGTGGCAACAAGAGAAAGATCGCTCCTTTTAACACATTAATATCAGTCCACGCCATGCTCGTTCCTGCTCTTCAGGCTTTTCAATTTCATGTTGCTTCCTCCAATTGCCCTCCAAACAAGCACAGGAGCAAAAAGTACTGAGGCGTTTTCAAAATATGCTTCCCTTTCCCCGAAGCTTATGTGGTATCTTACCCCCTACATTTATAATCACCTACAGTTTAACCATGATGTAATTTCTTGTGCCTTGTGGGCTGATTTCTGTGACTCACCATTTCCAAATATATTTGTGAAGGTGGTTCATGAATTAAAGTTCTGTCAGCTGAAGCCTCCAGCATTGTTCTGCCCATGTTCAGTATGGAGGCTCCTGGCTCACAAGAAGTGTTAATGGTACAGTACAGAGGATCAGTCCTCAGTTTACAAAGGACACTCAAGAAGCCATTATATAATGTAAGACAGCCTGCAAATGCCCCCATGGCTTTCTGTCATGACACCATTATTCTTTGGGAAGTTTAGGTTTCCTATATATACCACTGAAAATCTTCAGATGATTCATCCCCAGGGTTTGCTGTCAGATGAACGCTGTTGTGAGTTATGCTTCTCGTGGTTTCTGCAGGGCTGCGCTCTTGCCCATTGCCTCTTCCCTGATTTTAAGCCACGTCCAGATAACACCCTTATTCTTTGCTTGTTCACAGCACCCTCTTAATCACCTAGAAATTCGTACTTCCTCACTTAAGCAGTTAACTACCTAGGTCTAGCAGACTAATATAGTTCAATAAAATTAATAGCATCTACAAATGACAATGTGCATCCAGTCTTGCAGAATTACTTTCACAGAGGTGTACTGAAACAACGCTTTCCTTTATGAGGAAATGTCTTCACCTTCTTCTTTGCCCCTTCCCTGTCCCAGTGCTATTTGCCACAAAGGAGATAAGCTAACAGGTCACTTTTTGCTGTTCCTAGGCTCTTATTCTGCTTTTCCTCCCTGTTCAACAGCATTCCTCCTCTTGACTGCCAGTTTGGGAGAGTGTCTTGTCCAAGGCAGAGTCACACTGAGACACCTAAACCACATGCATGGAAGCATTTGCTACGTTTCAATCTCAAGTGCAGAGACTACAGAGCTGCCTCTGGTCATGTAGTTCTACAATAACCACCACTAGCAGCTTCAGGGATCAGATGCCTTATTGGTGCAGAAACATTTGATATTTCCCATCATGACAGAAAGGAGACAAGTGGTTAAATTACTGCCTGTTGTGCACGATTGTAGACATTAGCAGCTGTTATTTATAGTGCCTATTATGTTATAGTATCCCAAAAGACAGGAGAACCACGTCATGCAGCATTACTACAAATAAAACCATTCTAGCATAGAATAACCCTTTTAAGCATAGAGAATATCACTGTAGGTTATCTTTAAACGGAAAGCATGAACAGCTCAGATGTTTTGATAACAAAATGTATGTTTTAGTACTCCTTCCCCCCCCCCCCCCCCCCCCCCCCCCTCCAGCTAATAGAAGAAGAAAGGAAGACAGGAAAAATTGTACATTAATAAAGTCAGGTGAAAGAAAAAAGGTAGGTCTGGAAGAAGTCTCCACCAGTGCATCAGTGGAAGTGGGATGTCTTTTTCTGGAAAATGCACAGCCCATGTTTTTGTCATGGAGAGGCTTGTATGCCACAGCTTTGTAGGTCTGTTATTAATCTTAGGGAGTTAAATGCAAGTCCTAAACATCTGGCAGACTACTCCAAATTAAGCACCATGCCTTAGAGCAAACCAAGCATCATTTGGGCCTCTTATGAAAATATAAGTTACCTAACACTGAGCATCTCAGACACAGAACCTGATTCCCCATCCTCTCCCATTTGTCTAGTAAAAATGGGGGTAGGGGAAGGACAAAAAGCAAACAGGATTTCTGGAAATATATATTCATATATTTAGGAGTTAGCAATGTGAGCTCTGTTCCTCATTTTTTCTAACTTACATCCTTTTTACAATAAAACTTTTAGCTAATATCCGTTATTCCCATGTTCCCTAAATATATACATATATGTATGTTATGTATGTTCTGTTCTTCAAAAGAGCTTCCACAAAAATGGAGATTATGTTAGAACTGAACTGAATCTGGGATAAGAGTTTAGCGGGCACTTACGATGCTGTTTCCATTACACTTCCTCCTCTCAGAACTGGGATTCTTCCCAAATCAAAGAAGGATATATTTTTAGGACAACAATCTAGTTAAATTGAAATTTAAGGAAAAAAAAAAAAAAGAGAGAGAGAGAGAGAGAAATAATATAATGTTGAGGAACTGGCAGCAAATAAAAATGTGTTTGTTACTTCTATGCTTTGCACAAGTGAATGATTAATGCATACCAGCCAAGAGATCTGTCCTTATTTTTGAGTTGCCTCGCAGTGGCTGGACTGAGACACGACACTAATGAAACAGGGAGCACAGATAGTTCAGTGTAGGCACTGAAACCTTTAAAAGGTGAGGGAACAGTTTCTTCTGGCCCACAATCAAAGCCAGATCCTCCAGTGGGAACAAAGTCCCAGCGTGGCCTATTGCATCCATATGAAACCAATGAATCCAAGACTCCTCGGGCTGCATTACAGCTATAATCCTCCAAGACCTATATGAATTCCCTGTGTTCCTCACATTAATTGGTGGTTGTTCTACAAAACAGTACTAAGATTTTATCTTCTTTAAAAGCACATTTTACCTTACAGTATGAGTAGAAATTTCTGTCTTTCGATTTCTCTGCTCAATTACATGCTCTTTACCTCTACCCACACACTGCACTGTGTTGGCAACACTGCACATTTTGGCAGTGGACCTCAAAACTGTATTCCTCCGCAAGAGAATGCCTGTGTATAGTACACTCACAGACACATACACACCCCCTCAGTCCACGTGATTCATATACTGCCTGGGCAACCATCTCACAAATAGATGGAAGCACTGAAAAACAAAAATCCTGACCTCTGGCATATAGAAATCAGCCATTCTACTCACTGCCTTCGTTTAGCAATGCTCAGCCACATTATTAACAGGACTGGTTATCAGAGCTGTATGAAGTTTATGATGTACATTTGTTATCTCTTCCTTCGGTAGCTGAGCTGTACACATTGGGAATGCTTTACAAAACATCTCAGAAATAAAGGTCAAGAAAGCTTTCCTGCAAGAGATGCTGTTTTCTGAAGAGAATTTCCTTCCTACACACCTTCAGCCACCAGAGCTCTTCTGATGCTAGACAAAGAGATGGCAAACACATATGCCCACTCACATCTCTGCCTCTAGAAGAACACTTTACCAAGTTAGAGCCCCTTCTTCAGCCCCTGCTCCCCCACACACATCCTCGTCAATGCACATGAGGCTGAGATCGCTGTGAAAGTGGTATTTTACAGCTCATGGGTTATATTTAGTCCTCAGAGCACCAGGGCTAGTCAGCCTTGCCTTTCAGGGGAGGATGTTGTATTGATCTCGGGACATGTAATGTGACGTCCAAACATCCGCTTGCTCAGTTTTGGTTTGGGGACTACGTAGTTTGGGGTGAAACACAATCGTGACTTCCAATAATGGTAATGAGAGGGGAAAAAAATCAGAAAGGAGGAACAGACTGGGCACAGTGAAGGATGCTGAACACCAAAAAGGACTTCCAGCCAGCTAGGGTACTACGAAAAGGCTGAAGCAGTAGAGCAGTGTGCTAATATCTTGGTTTTGGCTTCATAATCCAAATGGCACAGAGATCTGGGCCACCTAGAGTCTTAAACAATTTTATCCTCACACATATCCAGAATCTCCTGACCTGTCCAACTATCGTATGTGCAACAACAGATATTAATTAGCTCTACTGCTAGAAGTATTGAAGACATTGAAGTAGTCAAGATTCCGGAATACTGGAGCACTGGCACAGGTTTTTTGAGAGGCTCTTTTTGAGAGGCTGTGGGGTCTCCCTCTTTGGAGATCTTTGAGAGATGCCTGGACATGCATGGTCTTGGGCAACCTGCTCTGAGTATGTCCCTTGACGTCACTGCAAACTATCTGATCTTCAGCTCTTGCCAGTTTTTCCTCATCCACACGCTGCATCCTTGCGAGAAGTGGAACCAACACCCTGGTCCCTTACAGCCGTGCTCCCCGTGCTGCTGATCTGTAGGTATTAGAAAAGCTAGAGTGAAACACTGACTGAAGACCAAAGTTCAGGTAACAGGCTTGTATTCGGCTTGCGGAAACAGAAACAGGAAATCTAGAAATGAAACCTCACCCACTCAGGGATATTAAGATAAAAAAGTTCAGTATCTTTACCCAAACCTCCTGATATTTGAATTTGAATTTCATTCATTCCTACCATCAGATCATCTTTCCAGAAGAAAAAACAAACAAACAAAAAGTCCATCTTTTCCAAGACTCTAGCCAGTGTTAACATGTTCAGCCAAGTCAAGCAAGTCATCTGGAAGAAGAAAGGACACAGACAAAAGTATACAAAACTTTATGCAGTGCAAAAATGGAACATTAGACATTAGCTAATCAGCTATCACGTCACGTTTAGAGAACGGTTACACTCTGCACTCTTTTCTAAACAAATCCAGGTTGGAATAAAAAAGGCTCATTAGAAAAAAAAAAAAAAAAAAAACAGTTTTAGATGTATGCTAGTGTAATATACAAGGAAGAGGGGGGAAAGTGGATTTTTTTAGCCTAGGTGTTAAAATCTAAAGAGAGGGAAAACCAAATAAGGCCTTCAGACAGGGTATCTACAAGGAGCTGGGGAACAGAAAGTACCTATTGTCCAGATGAGTTAACAAGCTCAAGTTGCAGCAAGAAAGATGTGGGTTATGAACAAGGAAAAGTTTTCAGTGGTAAGGTCAAGTAACCTGAAAACAAGGCCTGGAAAGGCTAGCAGACATCTGTCAGGAAAGATGTGGGTATAACTGATCCTCCCTGGGCACACTAGAGGCTGGGTCCCTCCCATTCCTGCCTCCCTGCTAGCTTCGTTGATCACTGCAGGCAGAGTAAGGAAAACAGTCCAGAGAGCCCAGACCTCCTCTTCCCCAAGGAAAGGCTAACATTAAACATAGGCTGAGGTTCAGCCAGCGAGGAAAGGGCAGAAGAGTGAACATAAGAATGAGTTGTTTGCAATAACTAGCAGGCTCACCCCATGATACACACCTCCGCACAGCCCTGACTCTGCTGGTCAGGTCAGGTCAGTAATGCAGGGGGAAAGGGGCTGGAGAGCAGGAATCTCTAGGGAGAAATGAAGTGTCCAAATTATGCTCCAAATGCATCTGAGGATATTCTTTGTTTCACACTCAGACTGGAGCATTTAAATTAGATCTTCTCTGGCCAGGATGATTTCCTCCCTCACGTTCATTCTCCAATTAATTGCTGTCAACATTTTTCACAATGTGAGTTACATTTGACAAGAACTTCTGTCACAGCTTATCACCCCTGCCACTGGATATCACTTCACACCCTTTCATCTGTTTTTGCTTGCACAGTCCAGTTCAGTTCTCCCTTCTTTGTCCTTTACTAGTGACCCCGTACACCTCTACCGAGTTATGGTAACTGGAATTGCTCATAACAGGTCTAAATGAGAGGAATTTATTTATTTTTATTTTGCAAAGGTTAGCATCACACGACTGGTCAACTGAAGGCAAAACAACCTTGATAGCAAGGTATGAGAACTTCCGGATTAAGCAGAAGATTAAGAAAATACTTACTCTTGCTTTATTTTCACCCCTCTAATTCTCATTTCCATGGAAACAGGGCTGGAAAGTACCAGCAGGCAGCCTGCAGCTGAACATCTGAATGAGAGTGCTCGTGTTGAACTCAGCAAGCAGGCAGCAGGTGAAGCCTGCAGGAGCTGCCTAAAAATCTATAGCTGCGTTTTGAAAGGAAAAGGACAGCCTCGAGTCAGGCAAAGGACTTCTAAGCAGGATTACACGTAACCCTAGTGAATATTCTTGCATTGCAACAGCTGATAATCTGACTTCATCTTCTGTAAAATGTAAGGATAAAATTTCTTTATCTCAGCTGCACCAGGCAAGAATCCATCACAATTAATTAAGCATCCTGAAACGTTCAGATAGAGGATGATATACTAGCAAAAAGGATAACTTATTTTTTGTAACAGAGCTTTGGCTTCCAGACACTGTCCTGTAATTCCTTCTGTGAAATCAAACTGGCTGCTGCCCAGTCCATACACGTGTTTTGAGTCCAGTCATATGGATGGCTCTTCTTACAAACGTCCATTGCAGTTTAACTAATGTATATATGGGAAAAACAAACAAACAAACAAACAAAAATAGAAGTTAGTAATGTATTTGCTAGCTATAAAGCACATAGGTTCTGAGAACCACTCCACATTCCTTGTATTATAAAAGCTACTAGGGCAACCCAACTGTACATATTAAGGAGAAGAAAAAAAAAGAAAAAAAAAAAAAGGAAAAAAAAAGGCAATGTTAACTTCTTTACTCATTTTAGTAAAGTTTCATAGAGGAATTCTTTTTAATACCATCTTAGATTTTTCGGCGGTTCAATATTTGCTCTTCAAGCAACAGGAAGAAAAGCAAACAAAAGCAAGATGAAACATTACTGTCTTGGGCTATGCTTTACCCAAACAAGAGATCGGTTATTATTAAACTCCTGCTTTTGTATCTAAAGCAATTACCACTTTCTCAAACAGATATTATTCATTCTTTGTAGAGAACAGAACACTGGTCCCACTTTGTGTCAATGCAATTTCAGCCAATATAATGGACAAAACAGAACGATCATAACGAAGGAGGTAATGTCTTAGGCAAGTGCAGTATCGGCACACAAGAACTGACCTGAAAATGGATGATGAAGAAACTTGAGACAGCATAAATCTTTCTTTTCTCTTTTTTTTGAAGAGTGTTATTTAAAGTTTAACAGAGCTATTTATCAGAATCAAGTCATCCTGATAGGTATGGCTGTGCTTTATTTTACCTCCGTTCTCCTTTGCCATTGGAGAGGAAATGTGAGCTTAAAGCACCAGAGAACAAATCAACACGAGAAACTGTTAGTGACTATTGATTCATTACTTCCTCTGAGATCTTCAGCGGAAAAAATGAGCCCAAATTTAGCAGTCCACCACATATCAAACTCACAGCTATGACGGAAAAGGACAGTACAGAAGCTGCTTGTGCAATTTTCTTGCATCACAGGAAACTAATAACTGTGCTTCAAGAGCACAACCATGGCAGACACAGCATATACCCATCAGCATCTCCGCGGTGCAAGAATATCCATTTAACAGCTGCAGCAATGGCAAAAATTGCACAGAGCACACTCTGTTAATGACTCCCACTGATAAGTCCCTTTTTGCTATACCAGGTATATTTGTATTCGCCTTGAGGATCACTTACAGGGCCAGATCACAATGCCGGGAGCCCTGGCATAGGCAAAAATCAAACTCCAAATATTTCACTGATCTAGACTGAGCCTGATTAAACATAGCATACACAAAAGCATAAGCTTTCACATAAATTTCCTCTTTTTCTTTGTGTGAAAGTATCTATAGCTAAACAACCCACATGCACTGCCTAAGAGCTCTACTTCAAGCAAGACTAGAAATAAAACAATTTTAAAAAAATAATAATTTAAGAAATAATCCACATCACTGAACACTGACTTCTCTTTTTTAAAGCTGCATTTCTACCTCTCAATTATTTATTTATTTATTTATAGATATATTTTTTGTAAGGAATGACAAGATATTCTGTACTTAAAGGCTACCTTCATTTCAAGGGTAGAAACCAAACACACTGATCATACTGTACAAACAGCTCTCCCAACCATCATAACTGCAAACCTTGCTAAGGGGAGAAGGCAAATGACAGCCTTGGCATCTGTTTAAGATTTACAGAAGTGCTCAAACAGCAACAAGAGGGACTTCTGACTTGGCTGAAGAGTTCCAGCAGGCTGGGGATGGATCATTCCTGGAAATGTTTGTAAAGGGAATTATGGCTGGCTGCACTGGATGCATGCACGCACCAAGGGTGGTGGACATACATCAATAGGGGTGGCTTATTTCTTCCAGCTGCAGCTTGAAAGAGAGAGGAATATAATTCGAGAAAATAAGCAAGCTGCTCCCCGCCAGGTCATTAGTACCTTCACACTGTTTCCCCTTATGAACTTGTTAGTAACACCTGTACAGGGCATGTAACTGCTTTTCTTCCAATTACCTTTATACCTGCTAATGCACCGCAGTTGCTGCTGGCTGGTTAACTTAAGGGAGATGGAAAGAAACCAGGAATGGGCATCAGTGAAGCTGTTCGTTGTGCTTATGGCAAACAAGTCTGATCTGAAATAACGGTGTCTGATCTGGGATCTTTTGCCTATTGTGGCATGGGTTATGTGGCAAATACAGGTTCTGGATACGAGCTAACATGGTAATGAACATATGTTATGCCAATATCTGCCGTATGAATTTGTTAATTTAGTAATGAAAATATACTTGTGATTAAAGGAAAGCCACAAATAAATTAACACTTCAGAAATGAAACATCATCATCTATTAGAAAAGCTTAATGCAAGCACTCAGCTCAGACACAGAGATCTTGTAACTGCTTTATTTGTTTTAAAAAAAATAAAACCTTCTTCCACCTTTGAAGCACCTAATCTCATTAAATATGTCTTCCAAACCTGCATTGCTAGATAGCAGCTGAATTACTTTATATCCTCCTTTTTGAAAGGCTCTGCATTAAATGTTTTCATAGCCAAGTTATAAGCACTGAAAATAAAAGTTTGCAGTAGATGGGGAAGGTTATCTGTGCCCTTGTGTTGTTTCTTCCCATACATATCTCTGTTCTCTGGTTTACAGATACAGAATGTTGACACCAAGAGAGTACGTGGTGGCACTTCAACCTTTTACACGGTGAAGGAAGTGTCAGTGGGACTCACAGTTTTCCAGGGCACAGGCGATCCAGGGCCGTACTAATTCAAAGGCTTGTTACATGTATTCCCTGGGACTCCAGGACGGACAAGGCTTGGAGGGCAGCCAGGTGAGGGGATGGTATGGCCTGGCATCACTGGCCTCACCATTCCCCAGGGCTCGTTTCTCTCTTGGGGGTGCAGATCCCCATCAGCTCTTGTGAGAAGACTGTGAAAGAGGTTGGTCAGAGGAGCACTCTTCAACCTGTAGCTGAAGACTCCTGAACTGGCCACTCCTGAACTCCTAAATAGATATAAACAAGTGGGGAAACTAATACTGCTTCTGCCTTTCACCCATCCTCCTCCCCACATCTGTGCTCTTCCCCAGTGGTTTTGGAGGTCTTGTTTTATGCTTCTTCTTCTTCTCTTTCTTCTCCCATCCTCCCGTCCATCTCTTTCTCTCCTTTTCATTAGAAACACACAGCGCTGCACATTCCTAAATTCCCTCCAAACACCAGCAACTGAACACAACGATCTGAAGCTTGCAATCTGGCTGTTTCTTCAGACTCGCTTAATGAGAACTGAACTGGCCAAGATTATATACAATGTACACATCTGAATTCAGATAGCAGGTTCCAAGTTCACAGAAATTTAATAAATGCCTTCTTCTTAATGTGGACTCATGGATTCTGTCACAACCAAACAGGAAAATGGCTCATGTATCTCTAATCGACTCCACCAACCAAACTCAGCCTCCCAGCAATGTAAATCCCCTACTGCGAAGTAGTTCCAAGCTGCCTCCATCAAACAGACACACAGAAAATAGGAAGGAGCAAAGAAAGGACAGACAGCCTTAATTATTCACTCTAGGTTACATAAGAAAATGTGAATGGAAGGACACGCAAACTGCTCTTCTTTTCAGGGTTGCAGAAGGCAAGCTCCCCTGCAAAGACCACAGCTCCATCTGTAAGAGCTCCCGGAAAGCACAGCTCCCCTGGTTGAAAACAGGCTGCCAAAATGTACCCCCACAAAATCCTGGCAAGAGGGCCTGCTGCTCAGACAACACACTGGCAATCTTCTTGCCTCTGTTTAACCTCTTTTGTGTTGGGATCCTACAACTGCACCTGCAGCCTGCTAGAAATTCAGTCATTCCTCTCCTCCAGTAAGGAACTGAATGCCCCCCCCACACACACATCCTCTCTGAACTCTTCTTCTACTCCTTTCTGCCAAGGATTTAAACACCATAAATGAGGGAAACAGGGAAAATGAAACACAGACATTATCTACTTTGCACCTGCTGGCAACTCCCAACTACGCAGTAGGTAGGCATAAAAATACTCGTAGCAGTCACATAGAAGCAGTAGAAATGACAACTATTTTCATACCTAAGTGTGCTTGAGTTGTACAGAAGTTGTTACATGCCAGAAACTGATGGGATTCTTCTTCAAAGAGCCTAGGTCAAAAATCTTCAAAACAAAATTTTACCAGCAAGCTTCTCTCATGCCCAAATGAAAGCACTTCCGAAAGTGACTGGGATTTAGTAGGTACTTGGTATTTTATATAAACAGCTTTCTTGATATTGATTATGAAGGCATATTTCACCCTGTTTATCCAAATGGTAAGATTCTCAGTGCCCAACACCAGGCCATCAAACTGGCTTTGATACCTACTTGATGCACTTCTGTACAAGTCAAGAAGAGTTTAGTCATCAATAGAACCTGGATCAAATCTTTCTACTACAGATAAAATTTAAAAAGATAATCAACACAAGAGTACACAAAACAGGCTTTGGTCATTATACAGTGTTTCCTTGGCAAAGTTTTCAGGAAACCAGGAAATAAATACAAAGGCAAAGTCTGTCTGCAATCTGTTCACTAATTACAAACTTTCAAATTCTTTCCAGAAGAGGTGTATTATTAACTGTCTTACTATAATGTACTCCTCCCATGTTCACAGATGAAAATGGAAATGAGATTTTAACTTTTCTTTGAGGAGCTGCAGGTAACCACGAGTCGCACTACAGTTCAACACAGTCGTCAAGTTCTCTATGCAATTACGCTCAGTGCAAACTGCACCTGAAATACAAGTAACAGCAAGCCAAGGAACAAACTGGTTTGTTTTAATTGTCACTACTGGAAGGGGGGGGGAAAGGGAAGAAGTCTTAAGAGCTGCAAGCATTCACATATATTCTATTAAACAGGTACTGAAAACAAGCTGTGTTTTTTTCTTCTGCCTCTCTGAAATTAGTCTGTTAAATCAAACTCATAATTCCATCCATATTCTGTCAGTTTCACCCAATTTATAACATTCTAAAAATGATTTTAAAGCTTATTTTAGAATAAATTGTTTTCCCTGTAATAAAAGAATGTAAAATTACTTAATCATTTTCTTCTTGTCCATGCTATTGTTCTCATCAATTCATTTGTTCTGGTCACAAACTTATTATTTAAGTCTCCTGCACAATAGCAAGGCATCATTAATGATACACCCTGTGTCATATTCTAACCCCTTAGTACCTAAAAAATAACCACAAAGCAAGCATTTATCTGCAGTCAGAACTAACACAAGACTTTCACACTTCTGTGAATCAAGAGGACCATATTTCAGACTCTTTCTCTTTTCTCTCCAGAACTGTAACTTTATAATTAACAAGAGACACTTCAGAAATTCATACAAGTACTTTTATAAGCAAGACCTGATAGCAATCCATACAAAAGCAATAGCTCCAGAAAGCTAACAGAAAACACAAAATCTTCATATAAAATCAGATGATTTAAACAAGCTAAGTACCCAAACCATCAGTAACTAGAACAGACTCCAGTGACTCTAAGTAGCAAACAGGACTTCTCCATATAATCCAATTTGTGTTTGCATTTCTCCAAACCATAATCCAATATTAACTCATTAAGAGAAGAGTTTACCTGTGTTCCTGTCAGGCAAAATACAGCAATGCTTCTGCAGTATGCCAGGCAGAACCTGTGGAAACAAAGAAGCAGACATTAACATACACATATTTTCAACATCACATGAAGAGCTGATGATTGTCGGAGTGCATATCTGATCAAGCTTTGTGCTTTCATTCTGGATGCAAATTAACTGTTGTACTGTGCAAATTTGAACCTTACTCATTAGGAACCACATGCTGAGAAGAATGGTACAAGGCTGGTTTCTTAGTATTGCCCGTAGTGTCACCCCCTCCCGCAGACTATGATATTGAAAAGTCGAGTAAATGATATAAACACAATTAAATGTGTTCAGCTTAGAAAGATAGCAGGTTATCGGTCAATGCTGCTGCTATTCCTTATTTTGCATGTTTAGCCCTGGGGCTATGAGGTTCGGCTTTTCATAAATCACGGAAGATCAGACTCCAGATCACAGCACTTCCCTTCTCAGATGCCCATTTCCAGTAGCTAACACAAAACCACAAAAGCTTGAGCAAGAAACTCAAGGGAACAGGGACAGATGAGGTCCTATGCTTGTGGTTCACCGCATCCACTGTGCTGATTGCCTCTGGCAGCCACTGAGAAATGCTGCAGAAGCTTCCCACTACCACTGGCCCTTTCTTCTGGGCAGGGACCTACATTTCTTCACAGGTTTATACACTGAAGTCACCTGTTTTGGTGTAGTTTTGGTGCTCCTACCAGCAGCAAACTAGAAGCACCCAAGACCTATTTTAGTCTGACTTTTACATCTATAATTAACACCCTCTACAACACTATCAGCATCTGTAAAACTGCAGCTTAAAGTTTAACAGCTCTTCCTTTACTGTTTCAGAGAAAAAGCCAATTAAAAGCCATGCTCTGAGATGCCCTCTATAAATTGTCCCTTGGGGGTCAACAGGTGTCCTTTAAAGTCTGAAAGGCTCAAAAAAATAAAATAAAATAAATAAAATAAAATAAAATAAAATAAAATAAAATAAAATAAAATAAAATAAAATAAAATAAAATAAAATAAAATAAATAAAATAAAATAAAAATCATCTACAAAGAGATAGGAGACCAGCATCCTATCTAATCGCTGTGTGGAAATGCCGGCCTTCCGGCCTTCTAACCACTGAGAACACCCTAGGCAACACCACAGCTTGCGTTAAGTTTTAGAGTCACGGAATCACAGAATTGTCTAGGTTGGAAGAGACCTCAAGATCACCTAGTCCAACCTCTGACCTAACACCAACCAGTCCTTCACTAAACCATATCACTAAGCTCTACATCTAAATGTCTTTTCAAGACCTCCAGGGGTGGTGACTCAACCACTTCCCTGGGCAGCCCATTCCAATGCCTAACAACCCTTTCAGCAAAGAAGTTCTTCCTAATATCCAACCTGAAGATTCGTGACAGAAAATACTTTAGGGCCTAGGGACCTTTTATCACAGGCTGCTGTTGCAGTTTGGCCAAAGTAGGGATGAGGGAATTGGACACGCAGTGCCCTGCAGCAACACCACAGGGCCTCGTCCCTCCCTGCAGCTTTGTCCAATACACATGCTGATAACCCCTGGGGGACCAACACTTCAGCTCCTCTGTCCTCCAGCACAACAAATTAAAGTCTTAAGAAACTTGCTGCACAATGCTTCCTCCTGAACGCACACATGCAGAGGCAGTGCCACTGCGAAATTGTGCTTTTATTGGCATTTTAACTTGAAGAGCCAGTCTGAGGGCAGAAAGCTGTCTTGGACACAAAGCTGCAGTGAGAAGAAATCTTCCCCCCAGCTCCTCTAAACTCTACTGAAAATAAAGCATATAAATATAAGCTCTTGCAAAAATAAATCTGGCATAATTCTAAAGATAAGCTTTTTGATAAAAGGGAAAGCAAGCTGGGTTTAAGTGGTGGATGTTAGGCACAGGGCAATCAAGGCAGATCCACAGAAACTTCTCAGCATATCCCCCCGACAGATTATGAGGACACTGCTTTGTTGGAAATGCAATTTATGCTCACATTTGGGGCTTTATCACATTGTAGCACCTCTTGTAAGCACCTTTGGCTTGCTAAGCAGCTTATTTTTCCCAGACTCCTTCAGCTCACCCTTTCAAACATACACACGTGTGCTTTTGTCCCTGAGAGGTGCAGAGCTGTAGCTGCCAAGATTTCTGGAGGCTGCCAGGCCAGTGCTCCCTTCCCTAGCCATGACATCGGTCACCAGCACCGCTCTTGGAAGTCCAGAAAATTTGATGGCAGAAGTAAAACCTAAGTTTCAGGGGGGTTCTTACCAATGTTTGTAAATACCTGAAGGGAGGGTGCAAAGAGAACAAAGCCAGGCTCTTTTCAGTGGTGCCCAGGGGACAGGACAAGAGGCAACGGGCACAAACTGAAGCACAGGAAGTTCTGTCTCAATATGAGGGGGCACTTCTTTACTGTGAGGGTGATAGAGCACTGGCACAGGTTGCCTGGAGAGGTTGTGGAGTCTCCTCCTTGGAGATCTTCAAATGCCACCTGGACATGGGCCCGGGCAGCCTGCTCTGGGTAGCCCTGCTTGAGCAGGGGTTGGACCAGATGCCTCCAGAGGTCTGTCCAACCTCAACCATTCTGTGGTTCTGTGATAGGCTTACAGCTGCCTACTTCTAAGCCTGTTCTTTTTACTTCACTTTTTTTTTTTTTATTTAAAGAGGTCCTACTGTCCTTAAGTTAATGCCCTCAGAGCCAAAGCCAGGTCCATGCCTCTGAGCCACAGGGCTTCAGAAGCACTCTCACATCCTTTTGCCCCTGCAGTGTAAGGGAAGGTTGTTTTGGATGCATGTAAAAAATAACCATTTAAAGAAACTCTATCAAAAAATGTTGTTGCAAGCTCAAGCACTCAGTGTTAGAGTCCTTACTGTCTGCTGACAGACAAAGCTGTACACGCATGTGCATGTTTGAGAACTGGTACTCCCAAATTTCTGCATGCAGCTAAATACTGCCCCTTCTCATCTCTTTTGGTATACAGAAGACCTTTAAGCATTGCTTCCTTAAGCAGAAATCCTTCTTGCTTGAAGTAGTCACAAAACTAGCCAGCTTGCTTCAAGTAGGACTATTTAAGGGAATAGAGTAGGTAGGACTTGAACTGAAGTATCAGCTTGCTTTACCCACATTTACAGACAGCAGGAAGCCTGCATTTTAAGAAGAATCAATAGCACAAATAACAATATTTTACTAGTAAACTATACATCATTCTTTACTGTTTCTTGAACTTTAAAAAAAAAAAAATATCCAGTGATTCTTAGAAGTGCATCATAACATTTAGAAACTATAGCATTTTCCTTATGGCCATGGATATAAATAACAGCACAGTCTTATAAGCATTGAAAGCATAAAAATTAGAAGCAGAGAACAAAGAAATCCTAAAATGAGCAGAGACAGTCTTTCAAAGCAGTGTAACACAAAGACTGAATTTTGAAAACACCCTGTCTTACTCAGACACAAAGTAACACTTAGTTCCTAGTGAATCTGTCACATTTTTTTCCCCACATTCACAAATCATGGAGAAGCATTATGAATTTATTATGAGCACCCAGTTAATCAAATTAAGGCTGAAATGAAAAGAAGAGACAGGAAAAAAAGCAGGTCTGGAATAGCAAGACAATTTCATTGGGAAAAGAAAAGCTCTAGAACACATTCTTTACATTCCTGGTAGGCATGATACAGATAAGAGAACAGTCACACTGAAAGAAACAAGCTTGAAAAACATTTGCTTTTCCCTTCCCTCTGCTCTCTTAAGTGTTAAGTAGGCAACCAGCACAGAAGAGGCTAAAACAATGCTGCCTTCTCCCCACCCCTTAACATGTTTACCCTGTACAAAGCCCATTTCTGGCTGGTAGGAGTTTGATATCAACCTCCCACTTACTTATCTACAGTATACAGATTTTTACACTGTACCCATCTCCATGGTACCCAAGAGCCTCTTCACACAGCTCTCCTCCCACCTTCTCCCCACTCCGTTCCTCTCCTCCCTAGGGAAAATGACATGAGCATTCCTCAGCAAAATTGTCACCTTTCCCTCTACATGTCTCTCTTTTCCCCTGATTCTTGCTTTTCATTCATTTGAATGTTGCAATCCCCATCTTATTCCTTAGAACGCCTTTACATCTCAGAGTTTTTTCCTTATTTTCATAGATAGACACTATATTTTATTATTATTGTTGTTGTTGTTATTATTGTGGCTTGAAACTTTACCTGAACAGGTGTAATCTGAGTGACAGTCTCAACCACAACCACAGCCAGACGTGGAGTGGTTTCTGATACAGAACTCAAAAGAAGTCAAAACATAGGAGCAACAGTAGGGCTTCACATGCAGAAAACAAAAAACAAACAAACAAACAAAAAAAAGCATAGAGAAGAATAGAAGATTGCTTTTGAACGCACTTCTTTTTCCTTGTGGGAAAAATAATAGTAATAATAATAATAAATATTTTTAAAATATTTTAGGTATCAGTTGCATTAAGCTGAAGATTTAACCTTCAGTTGTTTTATAAGCTGTCAGCTGGAAGCTAAGGCATCACAATACTAAATTAAAACTGGACTCAGAGACACAGAAATAGAATAAATAACACAGCAGGTAGCGTGTCGTTATCGTCAAGGTGCTTCCCTAGCAGTAGCCAAATTAGCTCTGGTCCCACAGTATACAATTACGTAATCATGTGTAGCAAGAGAGCAATCTTAGATCATGGTGTCAATGCAAAAACTTCCTCAGATTCAATGAAAACTTCTAATTGATGTCAGTGGATATTCGTCAGGACCTGTTCATAATTGTTTTCATTACAGCTTGCTGCGTGCATGTATATATATATACACACACATGTATATATATATATACATACAAATATTTATAAGCCATAATTAATGTTCAAAATAATATATAGATCAACTATAGATGTAGAAATGCAATATAAGTATGCAGAAAGCTTCTGAGAGCAGCAGAGTATTCACATATCTTTATATAATATTTTTATATGTATGCTTCTTTCATTTCACAAAAATAAGACATTTGAGTTCTCTGCATGTTCAGTATGCAATACTTTTTTCATGTGGTTTAACAAGGACTAGAAATGATTCTTACAAAATTTGTTTATGTTTTGAAAGTACTACTAACACCTAACACAGTTTGAAAAAGGAAAGAGAAAGAACCATAGAATTATAGAATCATTAAGGTTGGAAAAGACCTTCAAGATCATCTGGTCAAACCATCCCCCTGCCACCAATGTCACCCACTAAACCATGTCCCTCAGCACCACGTCCAACCTTTCTTTAAACACCCCCAGTGATGGTGACTCCACCACCTCCCTGGGCAACCCGTCCCAACGCCTGACTGCTCTTTCTGAGCAGAAATGTCTCCTCATTGCCAACCTGAACCTCCCCTGTTGCAACTTGAGGCCATTCCCTCTAGTCCTATCACTGGTTGTCTGTGAGAAGAGGCCAACGCCCAGCTCCCCACACCTTCCTTTCACATAGTTGTAGAGAGCAATAAGGTCTCCCCTGAGCCTCCTCTTCTCCAGACTAAGCAACCCCAGTGCCCTCAGCTGCTCCTCATAAGACAAGGAAGGAAGGAAGGAAGGAAGGAAGGAAGGAAGGAAGGAAGGAAGGAAGGAAGGAAGGAAGGAAAACCTTACAGAGAAACTGAAACATGAAGTAAAATAATTCCACCATGAAAAATGCCTCTGTTAAATTAATATCTACTCACTTAAAAGGATCTGCTGCAAGAGTATGTTCAGACCTCTCAATGGTATTGAATGATAAAGATGTTCTGACTGCTTTCTCCTCCACTTATACTGTTAAAATGGCTATAGGAAAGTAAACTGTATTATTTTCTCTCATCTGTTCACATTTGTTAACTAAATTAAAAAATATTGCTGAAAAGTAAGTTAAATGAAGATAAACAGTTTCCCAGGTCCAAAATTACAGAACTCCCAAATCTGGAGTCAGAGTAAAATTCAAGGCAGAAGTTAAAGGGTGGTCTATAAGTTTCCAGAAGGGAAAAACCCTGGCTTGATTTTCAAGTCCCAAATTGTGATGGGATATTTGTCTCTGCTTTTTGCATCCTAGAAATCCAGTGATCCCAAAGATTTCAAAGGTTATCAACTTTTTATTATCAACTTTTGGCCATGCCAACCACACTGGACATATACATGGTCCTTGTGCTTATGTTCAACATCTGCCAAGGACTGCCTCTGAGATAAATCCCTATCCTCTTAACCTCCCTCCCCCAGAAGACTATTATAATTAGCATGTGAAACATTTTAGTGGCAAGATTATGGTAATATTCAGAAGAAAATCTGTCATACACATGGTGGGCAAACACGTATAGGTTTACAAAAATATTGAGAAAACGTATTACAAAATTTGATCTTTACTCATGTATTGATGATTACAAAAAAATGGCCCTTGGGCAGAGTAATCTCATAAAGCGCCCCTTGCATTTTATTTGGAAGCAGTACTGTACTGGAGAGAATAGAGTTAGATGTTTTGGTGTGAACCAGTGAGTTCCTGTCTTTTTGTCTTTCAAATGTTGTGTCACTTTTTAAAAAAAAAAGGCAGGCACCCCCTAGGCATTGGTATGTGCATTACTCAATGCTAAGCTTTGCTGCTTCCCTACAATCCACACAAACTGCACAGAAGGAATTGTATTTTTTTTCATTCTAAGTATCTTATCCATTATATCTCCGTATTTGCTTTTCCTTATATTTGTTTTGGTACTTATGTTTTAGGCAAGATTTCCTTATCAGCTGCTACAGAGATGTTTTGAGATGGTGTTTGTAACAACTAGATCTTATAAACATTTGAAATGCTGCAATCTCACTTCCATGAAGGTCTTTTGCTGTCTCTTGTCACTGCAGAGGCATAATCTATTTGGGTTTCCTCTTTATTATGAAGTTTCCCTCTTTTGGACTTTGGACTGAGGATTTTAGATGTCTGAACTGTTAAAAGGAGAAGGTCCTACTCATCTGTAACCTATTCCCTGCTTCTCATTCAGCAAAAAGGAAGAGTTCAGGATTTAGCTTTTTGTTGAACCATAGAATCATTTAGATTGGAGAAGACCTTCAAGATCATGAAGTCCAGCAATCAACCCGGCCTAGCAGTCAACGAACAAGCAGCCAATTATCTAACAAATCTGTAAAGGTATTTGCCCTCAGGGTATGAGAAGTAGGCAAGGTTTCCTGTTCACAAGCTGTTGTGTGATATGGACCACCATAAGCTAAAGGGTTATCATTACAGCATTACTCTGTTTCTTCTTTCAAACCAGTCAGGTACTTGTAACCAGGTGCTGAAATGGAAATGCTTTATAACAGTTTGCAGTGGGTTCAACCTACAAGAAGCTGAATCTGCACTTCATTCCATTCTCACAAGCATCATTAGATTTTGTTACGCTTTTAAAGGGTTATCTAGGGATTGTATCAACCCAGTATAACGGTATCATTTCAGCTCCTGTAAGTACTCAGAGGCAACCTAAGATTACCAGTGGCTCTTTTTTAAGTCCCCCTTGAAGTGGTTAATGGATACAACCCACACTGGCATCAGCAACACTACCAAGTTACTCATCAAACCAGCCCTTGAAACGTCTAGCTCTTGAGGAGAGCATCAGGACCAGAGGGCCCTGCCCTTGCAGCTCTTACCCAACCATGCGGCTGTGGTGCCAGAGCAATGCTAACCCCATTCCTAAGTTTTGGGTACCACAATATAAGAAGGACATAAAACTGTTAGAGAGTGTTTGAGGGAGGGCTACAAGGGTGGCAAAGGGTCTGGAGGCGAAAATGTAAGAGGAGCAGCTGAGGTCCCTTGGTTTGTTCAGCCTAGAGCAGAGCAGGATGAGGGGAGGCCTCATGGCAGCCTGCAGCTCCCTCACGAGGGGAGCAGAGGGGCAGGTGCTGAGCTCTGCTCTCTGGGGACAGCAACAGGACCTGAGGGAATGGCATGGAGCTGGGACAGGGGAGGGTCAGGCTGGGGGTTAGGGAAAGGTTCTGCGCTCAGAGGGTGGTCGGGCACTGGGACAGGCTCCCCAGGGCAGTGGTCACAGCACCGAGCTGTCAGAGTTCAAGAAGTGTTTGGACAATGCTCTCAGACATAGGGTCTGATTTTGGGGTGGTCCTGTGTGGAGTCAGATGTTGGACTCAGTGATCCTTGTGGGTCCCTCCCAACTCAGGATATTCTATGTTTCTATGATAACGGCAAATCCAGAGGAAGAGCTCACTGTTGACATGGAAAATATTGACTCAATTTTTAGTGTATCTGGTGTGGCTGAAAAACAGTGGAGCTTTTTTAATGTCTTTCAATCATTCCCTGCTGGCTGTCAGTTCCTCTGCCCTCCCAAGGAAACAACCTTTCACCATGGCTCCTGATGAGCAGCACCCTGCTGCAAAGGCAGGCTGTGCCAAAATGTTTCCCACCCACTGCGGCTCGAGTAGGAAGGCTGGCTTGTCAGTTCATTCCATTGTATTCTGATGAGATGTCCCAGGCTTGTCCAATTATGTTACTTCAAGACTTCACTAGATTGCTGTTGTCCAATATCCAATTTCACATATTCATTGGTGAACTTTCATGCTAATTTAATGCCAAAACAGAAGTTGCTAATGATTCATCTGCTTTGTGTTCTTTTGAGTGAAAGTATTCTCTTCTCTTACCATCCTGGACCTTAGTCTACCATTCCCAGTTAGATACCAAGAACATAAATAAAACATGTTTATTGAAAAGACAAGTTATATTGAAAAAAAAAAAAAACAAAAACAAAAACAAAAACAAAAACAAAAAATGTATTTACCACATATCAAATACTTTTATATTGTATTAATGTATTTATCATGGCATATCAAATCACATTTAAATATGTATTTTGTCTCCTTTTGATTTTGAATAAAAGGAAATGTTGGGTTAAGGAAGATATACCTCAGAATTGTTCTGAAAACATTACAACATCCATACTAATATGTTGGTGGGTTTTTTTGTTTGTTTGTTGTTTTTTCAGATTGCATTGCATCTCAAAAAAAAAAAAAAAAAAAAAAAGGATTTTTCTTAAAACCCTTTCCATGATTAAAGGAAGTATTGATACCAACAACAGAAGCAATGTTTCTGTAGCAGAATTTTCAAATAAAAGTGACAGCCATTTAAGTAGTGAGGAACCCACCGCTGACTGCATAATCTATTCTGTACATCTGAATAAAAACTAAGTAAGGGAAAGAAATGCTAGAAGAAATATTGTATTTTTATAAAGCTCCATACACTATCTTTTTTTAATTCCTTTTATTGAAGTCACCATGGCAAGTTAAGCTGAAACACGGGTTTGATCGTTTTTTGACGGCCCAGGAAAGAAAATATTATTATCACTATGACACATTTCAGATTAATTTGCATTATCATGAACTAATTAGAATTGTCCTGCGTTTAACAAGCACTTATAAACATGAAATATTTTAAAAGTTATCATCTAAAGTATGCTCCCTTCACATAGTTCTCATAAAAATGTAATATGCACTAAACAGAGAACTAGGCAAGTCTCTGGAAAAAAATATATATATATTCATGTGTTCCAAAAGTTAGCAGCACATCTTGCTCTGAAGTTATCCAATTAAATAACTTAGAACTGCCTTTTCTCTGTATCACTATACTTAATGATTTAACGATATAGGAAAATAACTGGTGGTAGTAGCAAGAGCCTGTAAACTTACTGTTTTCTGACTTCTTCAGTTTTTAGACTCTTTGAGAACAGTACATTAGCAACAATAACACCTCCTTTACATCTTTTGCTTTTCAGAAGAGTACACTACTCGCTGACAGACCAAGACCTTGCTATAGTGACCCATGTATTTGTGAACTCTAGGTCCAATTACCGTAATTGACTGCACTTAAAAGAGAATCTACAGATTACTCACGATGCCTCAGACTAAATACAGTGTGATAAACACAGGTCCATTGGGAACACATCAGTTTGGTGTCAAAATAATTGCACTGCTGTCCAAATTAAGACCTTCAAAAATCTGGAACAAGCAATGTCAAAGAGCTCTGAATCTGAGAGATGATGATGCCCCCAAATGGACACAGTAACACTGCTGGGAGGAAAAGACCAAGACTTTTCAATTGATGCTATAATTTCTTTTTCCAAAAGCAAATGAAGAGGAGGATAAATCTCAGGAGAAAAGCGGTTATGTTTTCAACTTTCCTTCAAATGATGTATTCCTAACAAACCTGACAGAAGAACAATCATTGCACTACATATAAAGTGACGTAAACAAATTCACTTGCACTTACAATTGGATCAGAGAAACAGGTTTTGGTGTAAACTAGAAATCACAAATATTTCTTTCATTTGTTACCACCGTATTGTGGTGGTTTTACAGACCCAACACACGTATGGAGCAGTAGCATCTCCTAGCTAATGGCAATACCTACATGGAGGATATCCTGCTCTCTGGTGTGGCTCAGATGGTTCACAGGGCAGAAATTACTGTAGCAGCCCACTAATACTCCAAAGGTTGGTCATGATCCTCCACAGATACTCTGCAGGAGCATGATCCCAAGTGTCATCTCCTTCTGAAGAAGAGAGGGCCACAGACTGCCCTTGTCAAGGGACCGACAAAGGTCCCAACAGTGGTGGATGGCGGCAGCTAGTTAATTCCAGAGGCTGGAAGGGGAATGAGCCTGATCCACAGGTAACAGAAAGGAAGCAATGGGTAATAACAGTTGGATATTCCCTTCTGGGGAATCAATGACACTTAACTGCTGACCAGACCAGCCATCTCAGGAGTTTGCTGCTGCAATGGCAGAGGTTCACCCATCCCCTGGCCTCACTCCTGAGCTGTGCATCCAGGGGAATCAAGGAAGGGATCACTTAGGCCAGCTGGATATGGCAAGCCCTTAGAGCTGGGTGTGATACAATGATGAGTGTGAGTCCTTCTTCTGCTGTCTTTGGAAGGTGATGGCCTTCTCATGGTGAGGGACCGGGGGTATCCTGAGAAAGACAAGAGAAAGCTGAAGAGGGATCTAATTTCACTGAAAGCATTATGGAGAAGACAGAACCTGACTGCCCTCATAAGTGCACAGTGAAGGGACGCAAGGCAGTGTTTTCAAGTTACAGCAAAGGAAATTGTCTGGACAGCAAAAAAAAAAAAAAAAAAGAAAATCACAGAGAGGCTGTGGAATCTCCATCCTTGAAGAGTTTCAAAACTGAGATAGATAAAGTCTTGAGAAACCTGCTTTAACTTTCAAAGTTGTCCTGCATTGACAACTAGAGACCAGGCAACCCTCTAGAAGTCTCCTCCGACCCAAATTTATTCCACAGTTGAAATATACTAGATTTAATGTACTAATGGAGTCAAAAATCACAGTATGATATACATTAAAAGGCAACAGTTCTCCATCGTCTCCCAAATTTATGTATAACAGACAAATACAATTTCTATTTCTACTAATGAATCTTAAATTTGAATAATGAGCACATTCACATCTACATGCAAAACCCAAATGCCATACAGAAGCATAGCAGCTTTAAAGCCAGCTAACTAATGACAGATACTCCCTCCAAAGTTACAAAGTAGTCACCCTGGAGCTGTAATTGTTTAATTAATTTAAGAGTAAAATGAGAGTGATTCGGCAGAAGTCACTTATCTGAAGAAATATTTGACTGAGTTATTATGATGTATTTATCTGTAAGCATCTGACTGTGTTTAGAGAAAATAATAATAAAAAAAATCTAGCACTTGCATGTATATTTTTGACCAGACAAAGCAACTTCATTTTCATTCACTAAAATGCAAAAAATGCTAATAGCAATCCCTTTTCCTTCCCTGTTAATCTATTTAGCTACGAAGTATGTGAGCCTCTTGCAATGCCTAGACTGTGAGGTCTCCTAGTTGGAGATTACGGTACTACAGTGGTACAGATAAGCGATGATGTTGTGTGAGAGAAAGCGGTCCTCCAGGGGAAAAGCCTACCCAGCCACTATTCCTGGCATTGTGGTGCTGTGAGCTTCCCCAGCACGGTCTGTGCAGATAAAAGCAAGCGCAGAGCAAGGCCGCAGGACTCCACAGTAAATGATGTCAGCCTGGAGAATTGTAAACCCTTTAGCAGAGAGGCCCTGGCTACTCCCTCGTGCTTCTCCAGCACTGAAGTCAGCTGACGGGCTGTCAGCACACACATGGGAATGCACACGCACTGCAGAGACAGGTGCCAGAATCCCTGCGACAGAGATTTCTGGTCTCCTCAGTCATTTCTCCTGAGCAGAAGTCACAGTGCTCATCATGAGTCACCTTGGGTCCTAAATGCCAACCTGTTCTGCTCACAGGCCTCGGAGCTGAATCGCTGTCAGACAGACATGGATGGTGCTGTGGCTGCAGCAGCCTGTGACAGAAGCACACAGAGGAGAAAAAAAGCCTTCCCAACTCAGGAACACCCCAAAGTCAGTGCTGGAGAATGTGGAAGCTCCTTGCAAATGAGGAGAGGGCTGGACCTGGCAGTACCTCAAAGTAACCTGAAAGGTTTTGCCAGAGGAGATGTGAGATGATCTTTCCACTTCCACCTCGCCCACACATGGCTGAACAAAGCCAGTCACGTCTTGGTCCCCTCAGGTTTTGTTAGAAGAAAGCTGAGATGCTCGGCTGGCTTTCATCTCACCCACACACCACAAAGCCAGCCGAAACTTGGTCCCTCAGGTTTTTGTCTGGGACAGTGCTGTGGAATGCCTTTATGCTGTGGCTTGTTACAAAAAGTCTCTTTAATTCACATCTTCAATAATTTATGAGATTCTAATACACATATTACTTACACAATAATAATATATACATGACAAATGCTGGTGAGCCCTGAGTGTTATTCCTCCTCGCTGTTCTAGAACTCTATTTAAGATTGACATGTGAAGCACAGGGATCCTAAAGATTTTGATACCTGTATTTGCACCGGAGAAGCTCATCCATTAAATACATAAAACAGAGTAAAAGTCCTCCCCTGCATCTTTGTTAGAAGGAAAGTAATCTTCATTAAAAATGAAAGTTTATGGTTTTGTACCGGGTCTTGGCAACAAAACTCTCCCAATGGCCTGCTTTATTCTGCTGTGTAGGAGTCACATATATACAAGGAAATTCAATTCAGAAGTTACGAGTAAGATGAGCAAAGTTGTTTTAAGTATAAAAGTTAACACATACACACACACACAAAATCCTAACTGTTTACCTGCATTTATGGTACTGATTTCAGAGACCTTTCTCACTGTGAATCGAGTAACAACTCATGTATCAGAAGTGAGTGGTGGGTCATGACTTGAACTAGCAAGGAAGTCCCCTAAGAGTTTATAATTTATTACTGGTATAACTTTGACATATGGTTGCTTTCAGAATGTATTTACTGTATCTAATTTCAAGTTTATTTATAGCTAAGAAATAGAAGTCACCTATACATATTTCCATCTATACACAGTGGGAAAATTGAAGTCCCCATTGTATTAGGACCAGAGTAGACCTGTTAAAATTATGTGGTATTGTACTTCAAAGGTGACTTTTATACTTCTGTCACTTTGGAGCACTCTCTTTCCTCAATGGGACAATGGCAGAGATGAATCAGGTGTCTGCAATTTTATCTAGCTGTCTCCTCTGGCCAGGTGAAAGATGGTCTGAAAACTGCAACACAGGCATAGTTTATCCAAGCCCATTCTATCATCTTTTGGCCCAGCATACCAAGGTAGCAGCACACTACAGAATTCATGCATACACAGAACTGGGGCATTTCACTCCTGATGGACAACTGCAAGTGACGGCAGAAAAACAGAGAAAGAAGGGTTATTTTTAGGAATACTTATTTCATAGATTTAGGTTACACAAGTCTTTCATGCAAAGAGAGCAAACAGAGAAGGATGCCTGAGCCTCGCTTCATGCCCTTAGCAATGTTTGATGGCACAAGGGGATATAGATTTCAAAACACGAAGTGACTGCCCATACCTCCTTCCCCAACAAGCAAGCATTCTTATGGAAATAATAGCTTTCTCTTTAAAAACAAATTTATCATTATTACCCATGTTTCATTCAATATTGAACAATATGACAGGTTACTGCAAGACCCATTCATCTGGGGAGATTTTGCTGAAAGTGAGATAAAGCAAAGATAGGTCTCAGATAGCAGGGTATAGTTACTTCAATTCCAGTTGAACAGATTTTCTTCTGGCGTGGGTTTTTGAGGAAGGAGTGCATAATGTGTGCAGCTGGGTTTTGAGAATACAAATGGGAAGAGCAGCAGGGCAGTTTTAATCTGTGAGCTGGTGATACCATGCTGTTAAAACTGTGTTGCTTCCATAAATTGTTCTAATCTTTTATCAGCTCGGGGTCTACGTACCACTGGAGAACCAAAAGCCGTATCCACAGAAAGGTTATTTCTGATGCCTATAAAGGTGAAAAGAGAGATCAAAAACCTGCACAAAGGTCTCACCTGAACTTAACGGTGCCTAGTCCTCAGCAGGTGACACTCCTCCAACACTGTGGGATGAGCCAAGGGATCCTAGGGAATCCCCAAGAGTGTCAACAAAGCTGGTGATGGAAATGACAGTGCTGCCTCACCTCTTGAGGAATATGCAATGGAGGCACATTTATCCACAGCCTGGGAGGCTGAGCTGCAAGTCAAACATCTACCACATGGAGATGCTAGGCTCTTAGCTTTTAAAAGGCTGTCATGGTCCATTACTGCAAGATGAGATGCACCTTTTGGGATGATGATTTCCTCCATTTTGCACAATTAGCAAAATGTTACTCAAATCACAAAGGGCTCTACAATTTAGCAGTCAGAGGACTTTCTAAAAGAAAAAAAAAAAAAAAAAGTTCCTAAAAAAAGTTCCTGCCTCTTTGCTAACAGTTGTTTAAGTATTTTGTACAATGTAGAATTATTTTCACAGGGTCCAGTGAAATGTCCCCAGTGATCCAGTACCAGAGTGAGTTACAGCACTCTCCCAAGAACAAAGCAGACCAAAGGTGGACACCTGACTTTGAATTAAGCAGAGTGTTCGGACCTGTCTCAGCTATATCCCAGAAGAGCACAGAAAGTACGCCCTTAAAAATAAGCAATTAGTCTTTCCTTCAGCTCTGTATGCTTTGGGAGTTTGCAAGGGGCAATGGAGCTGCACAGTTTTCTAGTTTTCTGACTTTCTTTTTTTTTGCTGTTCTTTTGCAATGTTTCTAAAGCCTTCATTTCTATCAGAGAAATAAGTACAAGTTCTGGTGGAAAGATAGGGCAATATTTTTGTTTGTAGATATGTGGAAAAACAGAGCTTTTATATATGTTCTTTCTTAACCATAAGCTAAAATAAATGTAGTTTTAAAGGGATTTTTTTCCCCATTCCTTCTTGGCTATCCAGTTGGTTGTTTTCAATCTATTTATTTTTAATTCTTCCTTTCATGCTGCTTTCAAGGAAATGTCACCTCCTGAGAACAAAAGGTTAAGACACGTAATGCTGAAATATATAATCAGTTTGCTTGACAAGCCTAGCCTGCTGAAAACACTGACGAACAAGTAACTGACTAGTAGACAAACCATCTCCATTGGCATATGCTCCTGTTTCAGCATTTTAATTGCTCTCATGGGTCATCTGACCTTCAGACACTTCAGCACTGATGTTACAACATCCCTGGTAAACTCCAGCAATTTATGTTTTTGTTGTTCTTGTTGTTTTGTTTGTTTGTTTATTTGTTTTCCCAAGAACGGAATTCTGCCTCTTCAAACCTGAATCTAGAATTAGCAATGAAGTTGTTTGAGCCTGTTCCAACAACATGGTCCTGACAAAAATACAAAGGGGCTCTGACACTCACTATTCTTATTGCTTACTCAAGCCAAAATGCTATTAAGTTACCCAAAATGTTGGTTTAATATCAGTCAAGTCTCCAAAGTGTAAGTGGCCTGTTTATTTACACAAATATTCTAAAAGACATTTTGGTAAATCATTGTGCAACAGAGGTGTTTATATGGTTCCTGAATGTATGAAAAGCATTAAAAAAAATCCTTGCTATATTCCCAGGATGTAATGATATAAAATTTTTCAAAATATTGCCCACTCAGAGTTAATGGGGAGTATACACCTGGACTCTTCTGACAGCTTGGGAAAGAATTATTGTAATGTCCCCCAAAAAATCAGACTGCCTTAGACCAGTTTTTGTTATTTAAATACACAAAAAGCCAAGAGGTAACCACATCTAATTGGCTGTTCAGAGTGCTTGGAGTAAGTCCTATGAAAAGTAAGGTGTTTGTTGCAATCAATACAGATTATACAGAAAACAGTACGCAGTCAAATGCTAGGAATCTTTGGATGTTTCATAATATCTCCTTAGAATCTGGAAAATTTTCAATCCTTTCTGATGTTACTGTGATTACTTTATATTATCTCACAGCAGTAATGACAACTCATTTTGTTGAATTGTCTCTTTATAACACAAACAGGAGACAATTGTATCTATGAGAAAGCAAAAAAATTATTGTTATGTGACATAATGAAGAAATTCATATCAGTGCAAATGTGAAAAAATAAGTGTTATATAAAATCAAAGTTTTCTAAGAAAAACTGCAATTTTTTTCCTTTTTAATACTATGAGTATTCCCCTTTGACTCAGCTCTAGGAAAGGATGCTCCTTTCAGTACCATAGTGAATTTTGCGGTAGGTGAACAAACATTCCCTGTCAAATGTGACCTGTTATTTCCTGATCATTTATTTACTTGTAAGATAAAGGAAGCAAGAGGAACAGCACAAGTATTTATATGATCATATAAGGAAACGTGGTTGTTTGTAGTTTTTCATACATTGGAGTACTAATGAAAAAATATTTGAAGATATCCCTCCTATTCACTTACCAAACAAAAATTTGCTACAGCCCATTCAAGTTCATGGCTATGACATAGTCTAAAGAAAAATAGCATGAATGCTGGTCCATTTCTCAGTGCTGGAATCCTCACTGGCATGTATTGTGTACTTGTCATCTTGTATAAGAAAGTTTTAGAACAATTTGTAATGGGAAGCAAAGACTTGGCACCCTTTGCAGGAAATCAGACACTTAAAAGCACGAGAAATCGAAAGTCAGACTGTGGTTAAAGATTTAACAACTGGCAACAGGGATGAAACAAGGCAATAAGGCTTTGTTTAAGATATTTGCACAGTAATGTCAGCAGAGAGTAAGATTCACGAAAATTGACATGTGACTGGAGGAAGTTGTGCTTGCTCTTATACACAGGGCAGTGATGTCCTGCTGAAGCAGAGATGCTCACTGCAGTTTAGTATTTTGCTGAGATGAGTATTCTCTCATGAGTCACTTCCTAGAGTCCCAATTCAGCAGTCTCTCCACATTTAATCACACGCTTAACTTTTAAGTATGTGCTTTAGCATTTTGTTAGGACACAGCATAGACGTGATTAATAGTAAATGTATTACTAAATTAATAAATATTTAAATTGGTAAAACTAGCTACAGTCACTACATACATGTTTGGGTCATAACTTTAAAACCACTGAGTATTTCAGCTGAGAAACTTAATGCACAAGAACATAATGCAAAATAAACAATTATCCTCATTTGCTATCATTTCTTAGATAATATTTAACTCTGTGACCAGCAGGTCAAGGAAGGTGATTGTGCCCCTCTGCTCTGCCCTCATGAGGCTCCACTTGGAGCTCTGCATCCAGGTTTGGGGTTCCCAGCACAAGAAGGATGAGGGGCTGTTAGAGTGGGTCCAGAGGAGGGCCATAAAGATGATCAGAGGACTGGAGCACCTCTCCTATGAAGGAAGGCTAAGAGAGCTGGGGATGTTCAGCCTGGAGAAGAGAAAGCTCTGGGGAGACCTCATTGCAGCTTTTCAATACTTCAAGGGGGCTTATAAAAAAGATGGAGAAGGACTCTTTACCCAGGTAGGTAATGACAGGACAAGGGGGAATGGTCTTAGAAATACAAGAGGATAGATTGAGATTAGACATTAGGAGGAAATTCTTCACTGTAAGGGTAGTGAGGCACTGACTGGAACAGGTTGCCAAGAGAAGTTATGGATCCCCCATCCATGGAAGTGTTCAAGGCCAGGCTGGATGGGGCCTTGACCAACCTGATCTAGTTGGAGGTGTCCTTGCCTACAGCAGTTGGGTTGGAGTTAGATGATCTTTAAGGTCCCTTCCAACCTGAGCCACTTTATGATCTAAGATCTAATATAGCTACAATGCTGGCATTGGTATGTTTTGCATCCCCTGCATCACCTTATAGGTGCCAGCCCATCTCATGGCGGCCTTGAGCATGGTTTATTACATCTTTGACACTTTTGAAGCCTTTTGCTGAGAAAGAGAAATACCACACTGGACAATAGAAGATGATGACTAATTGGCTACTTTTTGGCTTATGGAATCCATAAACAGGGCTGTAAGTACGGCTACTTTGAATACTCAACACATTTCAAAGTTTCCTTGCAGAAGAAAATTAGGAGAACACACTACTGATCTCTAATTGTTAGTGCCATATACATGTATATATATATAATATGTACGATGATCATCCTTTCATTTAAGGACACTTCACTTGTAAATGTAAGTTCTGAAGGATTTGGTCAGTATTTTCCTGTTTTAGTGTCTAAGAGTAAAATTGATCTTTCAGGCACTGCTTTGATGATGAAAATATTCACTAAATCAGAGGCAGTCCCATGAGGACAGCAACACCACTTCTGTTGACTCAGTCACACTGGAGCAGGTGCGTTTGGATTGAGAGGATAGGCGTTGCCACCAGGATAAGCAAAACAGGAATATATAGTGTGTGCTCCTGTACATAAAAATTTTAAGTTTTTATTTCATACAATGTTAGTAAAATGAAGGAGTTTGCATTTTCTCTGAATGTACGGGTGGTTTTTCTGTTTGTTTTGGTTTGGTTCTTAATTTGTGTTGCTTTGTAATTGGCTTATTTGTCATTTTTAAACTAATGCTGGTTACATTTACTATTTTTTTAAACTAATTCAAACTAGAAGAGAATTTGGCACTACTTTCTAAAGAGCTACAACAATGTAGGAATGAGAAAGAAAGTGTGCATAACTGTTCCTGGGACCTGGGGCATAATGCTTTGCTCCCTGCTGCTTTGCCCAGCACACCACAAGCCCAAAGAAGCAAAAACAATAATGTTCAAATAGTTCAATGGTCAAACTTGGCTCTACTGAGTTGTGCAAAACAATCATTACTGAAGTATCACAGAGCAGCCAGACCATAAAAATGAACCTGGCTGTAGTTCAAATTAACACAGTAGTCTTTCACAGTATCAGTACATTAGTAATGGCATTTGTTGTAGTAACAGCTAGGAGCAATAACCTTTTGTTCTAGTTTACACAGACATTTTCTGATGTGCTGTAGTGAATGATACTACAACAAACTAGAGGTGTTTTTTTTTTTGTTTTGTTTTGTTTTGTTTTTCAATGAGGGGTGATCAGGCAAACAAGAACACAGAAAATGTGAATGTACAGCCTGAGCCACCTGAATTTTGGGTGCTATTGTACTTCACAAAAGCATTATTAGTTTGTGCTCTTACCAAACAGGCAATTACCTTATATATTTCTATGTACACCTTTACAGCCTACATGGTATCCTAGGTATGTTATTCAATAAACTCTAAAAATAGCAGAGTAAATAGACAAAACAGCAATTCCTAAGTCTTCCCATATTTTACCTGATTAGACAGCATTATAGCTTTCACAGCAGCAAATACTATAATTAAGTCTATCAATTTCATTACATCTTCACTGTGTTCACCTGCTCATTCTCCTTCTCCAAAATTATCCTTCTATAGCTGGTTTCATCCGAAGTAGCATCTGGGATGTGTGATTATAGTGTTGGCTTTATTGTGGCTGCTGGTTTTGGAAAGTCCATAAAAAACCTGTTCATCCCTGTGAATTAGGTATATGGGATAAAAGAGAACAAAGATGGGCTCTCATGCAGACTTGGGGATGGTCTGCTTTGGGATGGCTTTTGAGGTTCCTGCCCCTCGCTACCTACACCATCCTTGTCACAGAAGCTATGTCCACACTGGGGGTAGCTCAGCTATCAGACCATCAAGCGGTAGTTGTCGATCTGTCCCTGCTTGCAGCACAGAGTACTGGAAGGTGATTAAAAGGGACAAGAGCCAATGCTGCCGGCAGCAGAGGAGGCTGTCCCGCTCTTTTCACCCGCTGCCCAGACACCTTCTCTTACACTCATTTGGCTGCTTATCAGGCCTGTGCTGAGCCCATTCACTTTGCTGGCAGAAAACGAATCCAGAAATAAATTAATAAAAAAGTAAGCTAATTTCTGCTGGTTACTGAGCTAGATCCCCTTCAGGGAGAGGGCAGGACCACACAGCTAGGGCTGAGGGGAGGTGAGATGGAGCAGAACCACTGCATTTGATACCAGCAGGCCAGCGGCCTGAGAGAGATGAGCTCTGTGTTCACCCTCTGACTTCACCCCGAGCACTGATTTTTACAGCAAACCCTTTTGTTAGGTGTTTAAAAGTTAAACCGAGTCCTTTAGATGATACAGCCCTAGATCTGAGGGGACAGTGACCTCGGCACGAGGAGTGAAGGCAAGAAGCACGTGGAGGCAGCCCAGGGCCTCAGCCTGCATGGCTCAGCTGAGGCAGATCACAACCTTTCTTCTCCCTTCAAGAGAAAACTTGAAAGAGCTTAAACATAAAAAGTCGAAACTTGACAGGAAAGAAAAACAGCAAATTCTGCAAGAATTGGAGACAGGAGTAGTCAGAAGAGTTTTCAGCTGAAATCTGCTTAGCACATTGAAAAGCAGGCACTGGGCCTGGCTGTATCAAACCCTACTAGGAGAAACCCACATTGGAGCCCTTACACCATCAGATACTCTTTGATAAGAAGAAAGGTAATTTCTCACAGTGTTGATATAGCCAAAACCAATTAAAAATAAATAAATAATCTAAATCACAAAATAATAATCAGGTTTCCAGAGAATTATTATTGCCCAACACTGTGGCTATCATTTTTGCGTTCTTTTTCCTTCAAACATATCTGATTTTTTTTCAAACCACCAGGACAGTGAAACTGCTATATGTGAATGACTCCTTGTGAAAAACTCTGCTATGTTCTGTAAGCATTAAAGGAGCTCAACAATTATGTAGATATCTCTTCTGAGATTGCCAATGGAATTTATGTGCAGTTTGTAAAATGTACGTGAGGTAACATATCACTGAAAACATTTATGTATGTGAAACCTGCTACTTCTGGTAACATTTCCATCAGGTAACTCCCAGGCGAGTGGAAGATTATTACACCCAGAAAACATCCATACAGGTACGATGATCATGAAGCAAAAGGCAGGTGAAGGACCAGGCATGACTGGGTAGAGCAGTTTGCTGCATTTTTCTTCAGAGAAAATATGTGAGGCAGGGAAATTTCCCTGGATAGCTTCTGCATTTCATCCGGTGACTATCTAAATACAAATACACGAGATAGCTCAGGAAGCAGGGATCAGAACCACACACCGTCACTGCCAGCAGAGAGCCCAAAGCAGACAGCTGCATCTTCCTTATCTCCTCCCGGAGAGCATTTCAAAAGAAAACTACAGCTACATTTCAAAAGAAAAGCAATACAGAGTTTTTCTTCTCTAAAATGACCTATAGCAGTTACAAGACTTATTATGACTCATGTTTAAACCTCCAAGGGCTGAAAATAAGACTTCTTCAGCTGCCAGGGAAGGAAGCTACTCTGTAATAAGCTAGGGCTTAGATATACCCTGTGAATTCAGGTCCTGGAGACAGGCACCTGACTTAAGATCCTTTCAGATCTGGACCCGAGAGCCTTAACCGCATTCCCTAACTGCACTTATCTAACATTTTTCATTAGTCAGCTGCTCCAAAGCAGGTCTTGTTCTTGTACTGCACACAAAGATCATTTTTCTTTAGGCAGATTGCTCTTGAATTTCATGTTAGATGTTGTAGCATATGGACCCATTTGCAGATAAATTCACAATATCTTACAAAATTCTGGCAATGGAATAACATTCTGCTGTATGTGCTTTGGCCTCAAGAAATCTTCTTGTATGCTAAGTATAAGTATTATAATATTAAAATGAATATACTTGATCTCTCATTCTGTCATTATAGATTATCGTTATGACCTTCCACTAATGTGCTATCTTCCACATGTCCAGTGATTTACAAGGCTCCCTCATGCCTTGAAACAAGCTGTTAAATATGCAACAAAAGCATTATATCTCTCCATTTCCAGTCTAATCATGTATTGCTGCATCTCTGTTCTTTCCTGAGGCTTTTCTGTTTTCTAGAAACCAAGGTCTGTAGTTACAAAAAAACTAATGTAATTGGTGCCTATTTCTCTACAATATCCCATGTAAGATGGCAGAGGACAGCAATAACACATCATTAAAATCAGAAATACACAGACTCACTTTTAAAAACCTTTTTCTTTTTATTAGTCAGATAGTGGCTTGGAAGAGGAAATGAACAGCGGTTCTTTAGAGCATCTTTAACGGTCCTTTGTAGTTCACATCCAAAGCTCTGGAAACTGAACTGTTAATGTATGTTATCTAGAGAAGAATTGAGTAGACTTGTCCTTTGCTACTCTTTTTTTTTTTTTTTTTTTCCCTCAGAAATGCTGTGGAGCTCTTGCAGAAATCCCAATCCCATGCTCCAGATGGGAGAGCATAGAGGAACACATGATGGCTCACTCTCTACTTATGTGTTTGGGTTTCTGTCCAACAAACAGTGACGGTCTGGCCTGAGTACTCAGTTGAAGGTGCTGGGAAATGTTCCAAAATCCCCCAGTTCAGATGTGCCCAGAGAAGCTCTTCTGGCTATATTTGTTACTTTTAGCATCTCCTGCAGTCACGACTGAAACACATCTCACACTGATTTCAAAGGGAAGCTAGATGAATCCGTAGAATGAAACTCACATTTGTATCACACTGACCTTATGTTTTTACCAACCTATGCATCTTTACCCCTTCCAGAAGGGCTAGAAACAGGTACTTTAGCTACTTGCTTGGTCGTGGTGGCTGCTGCTTGAACTCTACTAAATGAGCTACTCAGGGAGGTTATGTGAAGAGGCTACTGAGATAAACACCGAGAAGAAATGAATTGGGTAGATAAGAAGCTACAACACAATTTGCAACTGGCAGCAAGAAGCCTGGGGGAGATATCTGGTCTGTGCAAAGTAACAGGGGAAAAGATTGTGAGGCAGGGTAGAAAACAAAGCTGATGAGAGAGAGAAGGAGAGAAACAACCTCGGAGGCATCCACAGTGCATGTTGCCATAGCTCATTCAGAGCTAGCTCAGGTGCTAGAGGAAGGTGGCATACAGGGCTCCAGCAGTGCTGTGGCTCAAACTGCCACCCTAGGGCTAGCTTTGGAGGAGGACAGTGACAGCCAGCTTGTTTCTTTTCCCTGTGATGCAGTGCCTGTGACACGGTGAGATAACAAGGTGCAGCACGGGGAATCCCATGACTTTCACGTCAAGCAACAACCAGGTGAGGTGTGCCAAGAGACACTGCACTCTGTCAAAGCCATCCGGAGTGCAGCAGAGGTTGGTACAAACATAGCATGGATCTGCCCACTGAGAGCTGTAAAACAGACAGTGGTTGCTGGAGGATGACCAGATCAAGCGACAAAGGAAGATCTGGAGGCAGACTCAGAGTGTGGAGAAGGCTGGGAAGAGAAGACAAACTCTGCAGCCTCTCAGGGGAGCACAGTCCTAATACAGTGCAGGCTTTCCCACACAAGCTCTGCCCAATGCCTTGATGCTGGCTTGCTTCTTTCCTTAAAGTTTGACGTCTTAGAAGTAAAGAAAAGAAAGGTGCTACAGGAAACGTGTTATCTGCTGCCCTCTAAACACCACTACCAAGAACTGAGCCACCTGGAGGTATCTCCCTACCAGTAAAGGCTGAATCGTCAGCTTTTGTCCAACTAGCAAAAATTTTGAAACGTGGCTTTGAAGGACTTGTATAGGACTTTTGCCACCTTAGTGTGTGCTTAACTTGTGGAAATGTTAGGCTGCATGTCTTGGTGGTGATGAGCACTGGCATGGCCACAATTTGCTCTAACACAAATGTGTTAAAAAATAAAGGGACATACAAATCTTATAAAAGGTTGTTATGGCTAAGTACAGAGGAGTGTTGTAAAAAGCAAGCTCTAGATAGAGTTACCTACATGGACTCTTGTTGATGTCTCTGCTAAGGAACAGCCAACGGGGTGGAGAGAAACAGCTCCTGGCCTGTCTCAAAACTAGGTTCAGTTTCTGAGGTTGAGTCCGAGTACAAGATATTTCAAGTACAAAGTTTACAAGATATTTCAAAGATGATTCCCAAGTACTCACTGATTTATTTATTTATTTATTTATTTATTTATTTATTTATTTGTATTTTCAGTGGTATATCTTCTAGAGAAATCAGCACATCTAAAATGTATAGATAGTAAGAAGAAAAAACTGTTTTTGAAAGCAAATGCTAGCTCAAGGTTAGGGCAGTTTGATGTGGGAATTATGCACAGTGCCAGGTCCCCAGCAGTGAGCGATATCATAGAATCACAGAATATGATATGAAGTCTTCCATGGGATTTAAGCTGTTCATCTTGGGATTTGTGCCTTTAACTAAGCTGCACCTGGTACTGCTTTTGAGGAATGTAAGATCATGATGACATTTACTTTGCTTTCATGCAAATTTTTATCATTTTTATTTAGATTATTTGCTATAAGAGTGACTCTGTACAGACAAGCTTTCTCCTAGAAAAGAAAACGTTATGATTTATAATGAGCAGTGCCAAAATGTTCAGAGTTCAGAACTGACAGCTGCCTCACAGACACATTTAAAAGGTTTGCTCAAAGTGGACTTTGCCTTCTGTGCAAAGCCCACTGGTCCCCAGGTAGGATGTTGGTGATGGAAGCAGCATCAGCAGCTTGAAGAAGTGGTGTGGAGCCCAAGGAAGATAACAAGTGGCTACAAATCCTGAAAGGTTGCCTGGTACCTTCAGAACCAGGAACCCAGAAACCCTGCCTTCAAACCAAGGTGGGCCACAAGCCCGACAGCTCACTCTGGTGACCATGAAGATCATTTCTCCCTTGAGGGCTACAGAAGCCAGACAGGGCAGATCGAAGCAAGGTGAATGCCTGGTGCAATGCTGAATCAATCGCACACTACCATCAAATAAAGAATATGGGGCATGGGTGGTGTGAGCTGCCCCAACAGGTAGCACACAGCTCATGGGCTGGTCACGCCTGATCTAGGAGACTTGTACAGATACATTAAAGCAGAAATACGCCTGAGTGAATTAACTTTTGAAGGATGGCAGTCCATCACTACAAAGATTATATTTGCACATATATATGAGCCTCATGCATATGAGAGGCTGATATCAAGTTCTTTAATAGTGTGGTTTCTGTGGCTTGATTTATTGCCCATATGAGTTAGCTAGCTTTTTTAAAAAAAAACTTTTTTACACTCTTTCCCCATCCCCAAGGGGGCTGTAGGGACAATATTATGAAACTGAAGCCTAACACATCTCACATTTTAATGTGAAGGCTTTAAATTATTTGAATTTAAATAAATATGGAAAATGTTATCTCTATTCATCTTTTTTAGTATTCCTTATTTCTTGTGCTGAAATTTTCATTCATTCAGTAAGATAACATAGTATAGCTTTGCTGACTCATGATTTTATTTTACTTTCCCATTATTTTTCTTGAAGATCCAGATCATTAAACCAGGAGATTGCAAAATAAACATAACTCTCTTAACTAAAAAGTTTTCTAATCCACACTGGCAAAGAAAAGCTTGAAAACATGAAGCAAATGAAACCCAAAGGCTCAGAAGCCAAGTAGAAAAACAAACTGCAGAAGTATTTTTAAAAGGAAAAAAAAAAAAAAAAAGCCACATCATTTTTAAACAATCCCATGATTTTTTGAGACTGACTCATGATTTGTAATGTTTAAAGTTGGCAATACTGATACCCTGTGATTTAGATGACTAATCACACACTGAAAAGCTAATAATCAAAGTAAGCAGTTTGTGAAGTACCCACAGACTAGCAAATATGTATCTCAACTACTCAGCAAAGGCTTGTGCATAAATTGACAACAAATAGAATCAGTTTATATAACTGCTTCACAAAGAGAGAAAAGAGCTAATCAGTTAATCAGTTATTTTATTTGTATTGCATAATGCTACCAGCTGCAGCAGCGAGTGTGAACAGGAAAGAATATGGAATAGACCCAGTAAGAGGAAAGCGTTTAAGCAATGCGTTCACAGGGAACAGGGAAGGATGTGCAGGGTTCAGGAAGCAAAATTCGAGAGGGAAAACTGACTGCAAGAAGACTGCAGTGATGCTGCATACCAGACAGGAAAATACATGGGGGAAGGATGGAAGCAAGTACAAACGAGTCAGGAGATGAGTGGTCAGCTGGCTGCAGAGAGCTAAACCTCAGCAGTGTGGAATCCATGGAAGAAGACGATAGGTAAAAACACAGAAAGAAAACTGAAGTAGCCGAGGAAATGTCATTCAAAGGCAGGTGGAAGCAACAGGGCTGAATCCTGGCTTCTCAGTGGGTTTTCTGATTAGATCTCTTGTTAGCATGCAGCAGTTCTCAGCTGGATTCTTGCTAATCTTTTATTTTATCTGATATTAAACAGGCAGCAGAAGGAAGCACATTTAGGGTGTGCTTGGTATCAACTTTGTGTCCTAACAAGAAGATGGATTCTTTTCTGAAACATCGCCCATAGCAAAATGATGTTCATAGAATTTAAACCATCTACAGGTCCTGATGCTGCTCAAACAGCTAAGGTCCCTCAAAACAAAAATGGTGAAAAAGGGTGACTTCTGAATTTCAGAAGCTCCTTAAAGAGAAGAAATACAGTGGATGTGCTAGAACTTAATTTGTTGACTTGGGAAGATAGAAAACAAAATCATTTTGAAAAGAAGCACTGCACATTTTTGTAGCTACTTCATTACAAAATATAACAAACTTGCAAGTTTATAACTTCTTTATCTAAAATGTATAACTTTTTATTTAAAAATTATCTTCTCTTTATCTAAAATTAAATAGGGTTGTTAGTAGTTTCAGATTTATTTTTTTTTCCTGCAAAGGCATATTTAATTACAAGTCTGCCAAGTGGGGGTTTCATTTTCTTTTGAAGAACATGAACATGATATAGACAGGACATTACATTAGCAGGATTTCTAGTCTGATCCTGTATGGAAGCTTCCATATCCCTAGGGGGAAAAAAACAAACAAACAAACAACAACAAAAAATGCACTATTTGAAAACAAAGGTCAAATCAAAGCAAGCAAAACCAAGAAATCTGAGTGAATGTTGAGTGAATGAGGCTGAACGATCCATCTTTATTAGGGCTTTCTATAGAGGCTGTCACTTCTCAGCCATCACCGGAATGTCTGAGGTGCTGCATAACTGCAGCTGATGCTAACATTTGAGGGGAGATTACTGACTAAATGGGAAAGACAGAGGGATGTATTTCACAGCTGTCAGCCAGATAGGAAAGATATTCCACTTCTTACTCCGGCTGGAGAGCAGCTCACATTTCCATGTGGTTTGGGGGTGACAAGCGCACAAACTCATCCACGAGCTGCCCTCGCAATGCAGCTTTTTGAAAACGCTATCACAGTGCGCACGGGAAGGGGAAGGGGTGTCAGCAAAATGAATCCCTTAGTGAGAACCAGGAGTAGGGTCACTGAAACTGAGCACTGTCACGGGATACATTTCAGATTCACAGCCTGTCTATCTCACTTTACATCTTTAAAAAACGCCTGAACATTAACCATGGCACTCTAGCTGCAGGAGACCGTCCTCTGGTGACAGCCTTCTACCTCTGTCAACATCGTCTCTTAATTACCTGTAAGTGTGAGGTTTAGTCAGAAATATTTGTATAGAAAGGCGTGAAAGCACACAAAGGAAAGCATATTTAAATAAATATGTTCAAAGGGGGGCAGAGGAGTCAGTGACTAAAAGGCCTAACAATGTGTCATGCAGAAAAGAACAGAGAGCACGTACATCAGGTGGACAGAAGTTGCTGCACACATTAGCAGAGAGCAGCTTGCTATGCAAAGCACTGCCAACACACTGACACAACAGCCCTGTGTATTTTCAAGGGTGCTTTTACCATCCAGAATGCTTCTATGCATCTATTTTCCTGAAGCAAACCATTCATATTTTTGATGCAAAACATGTAAAAATTAAAGTGAAATCAATCTTCATTATTCTGCCTTGGCAAATAGACTTTGAACAGCACATCCTGCATATTCTACTTGCTCTAACTACTCATAACTGTTGAATATGTGTTTACGTTGTACTGCTTAATATTGTTCCCACCTAGCTCACTTCTCCCTAGGTGCCTGTAAACTAACATGCTGATCTAATAGCAGACATTAAATATGACAGTTTGCGGATCTGCCTAGGTGAACTCATACATTTCTATTTTATTTCATGAACATTTTGCAAGCTTGTAGCCTTGTTTATGTTTTTTATTGCACCCTTGAATCATTTGTTTTGTTTTAAGGAAAGGAGATATTGATATATGAGGGATGGTTTGCATGTTCTTCGCTCTCGTATTTTGCCTAAGTGTGATTAACGTAATAATAACTTTGTCAGGATCCTGCTTACCCCTAACTTAAACTTTCACAGTCCCTACTGAATGCAACAGCCGTCCAGAGTATGGGCATGGGAGGAACAGGAAGAAATTGTGCACAAGCTGTTGGGAGAAGAGGGTCTCAGCACGGCTCAGGAGTGCAAGGGGAACTGCACCACAGAGCTCAGCTCTCCAGAGGAGACATCAGCCTTGGCGTTTGCATCCTTAGGAGTCTTCAAGTGCTGCCAGGGGCCAGGTCAGGGCCTCCACAGGTTTGGACAGAGCTCAGGGAGTCCTGGAGGACCTGATCTTCTCAGCACTAGAAGGTTACAAGGGGAGCTTTGGACAGCAGAGGATGTCACTGCTACAGAAACAGTAGCCCAAGAGCACTGCCTGGTGCAGCAAGCTCTGGTGTCATCCTGCAGAGGAGAGGTTCCCACCAATGATCCAGCCCAACATCAATAAAGAACCTCTTTTATTCCAGGAAATAATCTGCCTTTTATGATTATTAGCTCTATCTGACTGATTTCTTTCTTCTCTCAAAAACTGCAAAACATGGACATCAAATGAAAATTAAATCAAAAAAAAAAAAAAGGCACAACTTTATGCATAAACATGAGTTCTTCTACTTCAGTCTTCATGGCACCTGACAAAAAGCTGCCTAGCATCCACCATGACCTCCTCCTTGTTTTACTCCCCACACCTCATGTGACTGAATGCTCTGAAGCCTCTAAAGTGACCACAGAAGCCTCCATAAGTGATGTCCTTCACCAAAAACCTGCTATCCTTCACCAGATCTGTGCTTTGTGCTACAAAAAGAAATTACAGGCAGTCATCACACAGAACCTGTGGTGTACATTTTACAGCTGAGAATTGCTAGGATGCTTCCACCCTAACCTTTACCCTTACCTTCCTTCACTGGTCCATGATGGGTTTAGATCCCTTGGAGCAGAACCAATGTATTGTTTAAAAATAAGTGACCGTGCCCTGAAGGAAAACCTATGAGGAGACAACCAGCACTGCCACGGTGCAAATGCTCTAGGCCAAGGTGTGCAGTAGATGAGCTCCTCTCCTAGCAGCAGTGGAGCTGGGGATGAGATGGGAGCCCATGGGTGATCGGGAGCCTGCCAGGCAGACAACAGACAGGCTCAGAGAGCTGCCAAAAAGGCTGCGAGCAGCCAAAAGCCAACCAACCACAGCTGGATAGGTGCTGCAGAAACATGGGATGGGATTCATATCTGCTTGGTTGGGATTCAGATTCTGTTCAGCTGTCAGAAAGCACTATGGCTGAATCTTGGTTTGTCACCCTGGATACTCTCCATAGGCAACAGAAAGAAGCAGGCACCCTAAGAGAGTGATCCAGATGGGTTTCTATGGCAGAGAGCTGAGCCATCTCGGAAAGTCTGTTCCCTCCATTGACTGCAAAGGCTGACTACACGGGATCCACAGCAGTGCACTCTGCCGCTCAAAATAAATTGAAAGGATTTCATCAAACTTAGACTAACTATATATTTTTTTAAATCGCTCGATACATAATGCTGGATTTTTATGGCTCCTGAATTTTGAAAACAAATCACTTATCCCTGCTAGTTTAAATACCACAGTCACCTGTCAGTCAGTTTCATGTTTTACTTCTTTTATATGATAAAAGGCACAGATTTTTATTATAATACTTAAAATTATAAATATATTCACACGCATATATATTTAGCCTACATATACACATAAACATGAAAACTTTTTAAAATTCCACTGCAAGCCTTCACCATCAAGTATGTTTTTTAAAAAAAGCTTACATATGAATATTTACATTTGAAAGAGTGCTACGAGAGATTTACAATATGCTTCTAAATAAGCTGTATCTCAAATGCATATAATTGTATACATCTCATTTTTGCTTTTTTCAATAGACTGGCATAATCCATTTTATATTTCACTGAGCTCTTGTGCAGTGATCAATTTGCAGTGATTTCAGTGGGCTTTGGATTGGACTTTGTATTACCTTATTAACACAGGTAGCCAAGCTCACTTCTATTTTATTATCTCCCTGTGTTGGGAGCTACAGTAGCAATGGTGTCACTGAGAAATGCCATACAATTTACCTGTGGGGCAAGACACATCTCTTGGATGGACATGGTTAGAGACTAACATTCATTTGGAAAGACAACTGTAATCGTAGAAGTCACAGGCTGGAAGTGAAGAGCAGTCAACGTAGTGGCTCATCTCTGCTTTCTCATCTGCTTCATTCTGCATTTCTACCTAGGCTGATATCCACACTGCAAGCTGCACACAAAGAGCCCTGGGCAAATCCCCAAATCCCAAACCACAACTCTGTTAATTTAACTTAATCTCCAGCCTCAGGTTCTTGCTGTGCCTTTGCCTGCAAGGCAGAAAAGCATGCTCCTGTCAGACACCTTTATCCTGCTCGAGTGCTCATATTCAGTCACCTGGTGTCCCCTCCATGGCCCCTTCAGTCTGAGCAGCTGGAGCTCCTGGCACTGCCCTCACAGAGCTTCTGTGCTGCAGTCCTGCTGGGACATCTCTTGAGGACCTCCAAACCTGCTGTGAAATGCCAGCAGCAGACCGCAGCACTCTGACAGCAGTCCTGCCAGTTCGGGACAAAATTTTGTCTCAGCTTCTTCCTCATCCCCCTCCCTTACACATTCAAGAAAGAATTAGCTCTGCAGCTGGAACATTTACCTGAGTTCACCTCCAGGATGCTCTCCACATCTACCGCACGGCCTCTCCCCCATACTGCCTCCCAGGACTGCCCTTCCCTTCCTCTGCTAACAGCCCTCATTCCTTGTCCTCAATTCCTTACGTTCAATCACAACAAATTCTTGAACAGAAACTGTTTAGAGAAGAATTCACATCACTTCCCAACATCTGTGTGCCTTCCTCAAACTTTACCAACCATGTTTTCACATAGACGGTTACCAAAATCATGGAATAGCTTTCACTCAATAACCGGTCTCTGCAGGTCCACTCAAGGAAAAGACATGGTCAAACCTGCAAATGAGACAGTTGTTTATCCCTCTTCCACACCTCCAGGTTTTAATCAAAATACCCTGTGATACCAAGGCAAATACTTCAGAGAAATGAAATTGCCTCTGTATCCACACAGTTGCTTCCATCAACCAATCTATAATCCTGTCAAAGAAAGGTAACACATTTATTTGACAAGATTCCCTTTCCATCAAACCATATTGACTGATACTATTTGTATTTTCTAACCATCCCTTCCAAGCTAACTATTCCAGCATTTTCACAGAATCACAGAATCACAGAATTTCTAGGTTGGAAGAGACCTCAAGATCATCGAGTCCAACCTCTAACCTAACACTAACAGTCCCCACTAAACCATATCCCTAAGCTCTACATCTAAACGTCTTTTGAAGACTTCCAGGGATGGTGACTCCACCACCTCCCTGGGCAGCCCGTTCCAGTGCCTAACAACCCTTTCAGTAAAGAAATTCTTCCTAACATCCAACCTAAAACTCCCCTGGCGTAACTTTAGCCCATTCCCCCTCGTCCTGTCACCAGGCACATGGGAGAACAGGCCAACCCCCACCTCGCTACAGCCTCCTTTAATGTACTTATACAGAGCAATAAGGTCACCCCTAAGCCTCCTCTTCTCTAGGCTGAACAAGCCCAGCTCCTTCAGCCGCTCCTCGTAGGACTTGCTCTCCAGGCCCCTCACCAGCTTCGTCGCCCTTCTTTGGACCCGCTCAAGCACCTCCATGTCCTTCTTGTAGCGAGGGGCCCAAAACTGAACACAGTACTCGAGGTGCGGCCTCACCAGAGCCGAGTACAGGGGGACGATCACCTCCCTATCCCTGCTGGTCACAGTGTTTCTGATACAAGCCAGGATGCCGTTGGCCTTCTTGGCCACCTGAGCACACTGCTGGCTCATATTCAGCCGACTGTCCACCATCACTCCCAGGTCCTTCTCTGCCTGGCAGCTCTCCAACCATTCCTCTCCCAGCCTGTAGCTCTGCTTGGGGTTATTGCGCCCCAGGTGCAGGACCCGGCACTTGGCCTTGTTGAACTTCATACAGTTGACCTCAGCCCATCGGTGCAGCCTATCCAGATCCTCCTGCAGAGCCTTCCTACCCTCGAGCAGATCGACACACGCACCTAGCTTGGTGTCATCTGCAAACTTACTGAGGGTGCACTCAGTGCCGTCATCCAGATCATTGATGAAGATGTTAAAGAGGACCGGCCCCAGCACCGAGCCCTGGGGAATTTTACTGGAATCTGAATTCATACAAGGGGTCAGTTTCTAGGTCCTGTTTTCTACCCTTTTCAGACAGTTGAACGGCATTAGTGCTTTTCCAATTCTCTGAAATTTTCTTAGCTCCCCAGGATCCACACCGGTGATTCAGAAGTTGCCTCAGCTACTTTCTCCATAACTCTGGGGAGCAAATTACCCAGAACTGACAACCTGGAAGAGCCTCGAAGATTTCCATCATCCGAGGCAGGCTCACAGCTTTCACAGAGAGATGTGTGCATTTTGCTGAGGCAACGAGAGAGCTCAGCCACTTCGCAAACAGAAAGCAAAGGGAGTGAGGTAGAGCTGGTGATAGAGAAACAGGGGACACCCTGAAGAGTCAGGGTTATAGGTCCCATTGTTGTAGTTCCTATGCACACCTCTTTGCAGGAAGGGTGCACATGGCCAGCCCGGCCTTGGAGAGCATCCATCTACTGCACGTTGTCACCAACAGCCCATCTGGCTTTCCAGGGCCTTCAAGTATCCAGACCCTAAAGGTGGTGGCTCTTTTGTGGCACTTAAACCATCTGCTTCACCTCTAGATTGAGCTGACCCAACTTGTGTCTTAATTTTTTTTCTTACCGTCCACTGAAATGACCCAATTATCTCTTTGCTCCCAATATACATTTGAAAAGTGCTCTAATTGAGTAGTTGTCTACTGAGATTCACGGGCACTTTCAATCACTATTATTTGTTGCTACCAATTTTCTTCAGTATAGCCATGTATATACCACAGCAATATAAGTTGCTGCATGCATTTATTACCATTTCACCACTTTCTTCTAAATAAAATCATAACTAGTCAAATTATAAAACAAAGAGACCAAGAACTTCCCACTCCTTCATTGCTACCTGCCTGCACAGTTCCAGCAGAATGTGAACAATTGAGATTGGTTTCTTGAGGCAAAGTACTTCTAGTTACACAGCTTGTACTACAACTACTAAATACGCATAAATTCAATGGGAGAAAATGAGGAAACCAAACTAGGGTCACAGTAGAAGAAAATAAGGAGAAATAATTTAGATTTTACCATGAGGACAGGAAGGAAATCAAAGGACAAGGATTTGTCATTTGTCTTTTAAACGAAGTATTTTGTCTGTCAGACTCATTCATCTTATACAAAAAGGAGTAATAATATACATTTCCAAGATAAAATCAATTATGCATTATCTTAGAGTAGTACAATCTGATTCTCACAGAGACCTTAATATGACTTACATGTAGCATAATTCTTATTCCAGATCTCTGAACAAAGCTAAATTTCACTGACAGTTCATTGTGCAAATTCCAATTTACAGTCAGTTTTTCCAATATTCTCAGAGAGCATCAAATTGCAAAGGCCATCTCTGCTTGAACCAGAATATGAATTTTGAAATATAACAAAAATAAAGTAGCAAATTAAGAGACCCATTTGATTCAATTCATTACCTCAGAACACTTTTGCTTAAAATACCCTCCCATATTTTATGTTGTTTTTTTAAAGGAGTGAAAAAAGATTTTTTTCCTCAAAAACTTCTGAACTGTGGCCAATTTAGCTGCACTTTAATTAGTTTCTTAATTTATCTCCATTATGAAATGAAATAGGGAAATAACTCTTGTTTCTGTATTCCATTAAAATGGTTCTGTACAAGACTATTTTGTTATTATGGCATTCTAAGTTTTAAGCAACTTATTTTTGTAAAAGCTAAAAATAACATATCACACTTTAAATAATCTTTATTTGCCACATTTTGGAAGAACTCATAAAGGTACATCAGAACTTGCTGGAAAATTTACAGGGTTTATAATGCTTAACCTATTTTCAAAGGAAACGATGATCCTTAATCAGTTCATTTCCCTTTCCAAGAAGACTTTTTTAGAAACACAGCCTCTTTTTTTAGCATGAAGCATTTCAGACAGTTGAATTTGAGCTTTTTCTTGACTATCCTAGCTGTGATCATGTTGTATTTCAAGAGTGTTCTCACTGGCAAGTCAGTGGCCAGCCTATTTCACTCATTCACTCTGAGCAGACCTATTCCAATTAAATCATGCTCTTGACATCTCTTACGCAAGTTGGAGATGGAAGGAATGGAAAAGAAAGCTGCAAGGTGCTGGGAAAGTGAGCCTCACTGAAGCAAGGCAAAAGATTATTTTGAAAGTGTGTCTACCCTGGACAAAATTTTGTTTTGAGAGCATCAACAAGGTAAGGTACATTCACTCAGGGTGTCCAGAGCTTTGCTTTTAAAAAGGACTATCACAAAATAAATAAATAAATAAATAAAATAATAATAAAAAAAAGAGCAGAATCATGCAGTCCTTTCATAGAGCAGCTGATTGGTGTGCATACAGAACAAATGTTTCAGGAAGCAGTGAGAGGTGCATCAAGCTACCTGTGTGATCCGTGTTTCCTTAGCAATAACCATTACTTTCTAATGAATAAGATGGTTTTCAAGTTGTCCTCAGTGATGGTATTTTATGGGGAAAAAATGCCCAAAATAAAGTGTAGGTAGGTAAGCAATCATCAGAAGAGCATTAATTGTAATGGACAGTACAGATCCCTCAAGTCTACTGGATGTGGGAGTATTCACAGCATCCATACTTGATGAGAAGGACTGACATGAACCCAGAAACCTCTGCAAGATGCCCGAAGTCAGCATGGTCAAGCCCAGCCACTTGCTGCCACCTCCTGTGGATGACAAGAGATGCTCCCTCCGCACCTGTGCCTCCAGGGACCTGTACCAGGAATCTCTGTGCTTCCTCTCTGCCTCTTCAGTCCCTCAGAGGACACAGACTGGGCACACATTTTGAATATTGTCCCAAAACAGCAACTCTCTATTTTGCATAACTGTGATATTATGTATTTACTGCTCACTTAGTGCTGTATGTTTTACCGACAGATAAGGAGACAAAATGAGAAAGTCATCTACGGGCTCAAATGCTGCAAGATTAAATGCTTCACTCTTAGCCTACTGCAACCAGCAAGGCTCCTTCAGGGACCTAGGAGTGCAGGTTCTCTATAAAACTCATGAAAACAGCTGCATAAAACAGGAATCACAAGACCATAGCACTGAGTGTGGGCATTGCCTAGGCCACGTGGAAATAACTGAGGGAGCAGTGTGATGAGAATCCTAATTCTTCCAAGCACTCAATTCCAGGCTGCTGGACCTCCCCAGCTGGAATTTTCTTCCATACGTGGGTGCCCACAGCAGCTCTTGCCCACAAAATAGAGCTGGAATCCTTCAGCCTCCAACACAGGGTGAAAAAAAGGATTTAATTCTTGCCACAGCTGACTAGACTCAAACAACCAGGATCTTTTGTAACCAAGGTGAATGCTCGTAGTAAACCGCTGTGGAGGTTCATGTTTATGATCCCTCCTACTACAGTTGTTATATCATGCATGGATTTTTATTTTTTTTTTGTATTTTTTTTATCTTTTTGGACTTGAGCAGGACAAATACACAGGATGGGGGATTTGAAAATGAGTTCTTCCTCTAGTGAGCAGAGCTATTCAAGTGAGTACGGCGTAGTAAGCATTTGCAGAGACAGCACAGCCATTTCCTTGCCCAGAGAAGGATCCTCAACAACAAGCCTCAGCATCTCTTTTTTCTCTCTTGCCCCAGTAAGACTTAATTATTCATGCCAAAGAAGAAACTCCAAAGGACTTCCTCCAAGATGAAGAACTAGAGAAGTCAGCCCTACTGCCTGTAGGGAACCTGGAGCCCGTGTCCCTTCAGACAGAAGAGGGAACTGAACATCACTCCATCTAGCAGGCAATGCTGCAGCTGTTTTACTGCTTTAAAAATGGTCTGCTCTCTGGCAGAGTACTAATGGGAAAGCAGCTTCTCAGAATTAATCCCACAGGCAAATGAATGAGTATTTTACAAATTCTAGGTTTTAGACAGGAGACCTTAAATGCTGCAAAATACCTCTCTGTTTCTATCACATCTTGATGTATGAAGCCATTTGGGCTTTGGTGGAATGGAGCTGTGTTCGAAGAGCACAGCTGGAGTGCAGTTGTGTGGGGATGGCTGCTCACAGTACAAACGTGGGAAGGAAGAGGGCAGTGCAGAAATCAAACACAGCAGCCCCAGGAACTCAAATGACATAGCAGTTGTTCTCCCTTCCCCTCCAAGACCTCCTCAAGCAGCACAAGACTAAGTGCCCATCCAGCAAATGACTGAAGGGAGCCCAGATCTTCTGATTCCCATTACACTTACTCAGTAGGATTTCTTCTTTTAATTATTATTTATTATTTTGTTCAGCTTGTTTGTGTTGTTTTGGTTTTGTTTGGTTGTTGTTGTTCTTTTTTACAACCTTCATGAAAGTTTTTGCTCAGTCAGTTGTTGGGATTTTACACTCCTTGCCTGACTTCATCAAGACTTTCTTGAAATAACCTAGTCTCAGCATCTGCTGTGCTTTCATCTACACAAAAACTAGCCAGCGTTTCTAGTATGGTACAATGCAGAGCTCTATAAAATAAGTGGCACCATGTATAGATAGCAATCAAACTGTACTTTACAAATTTTCCAGCATATACAGCATGTGTAAGTCAGAAAAAAAGGACTATATTTACAAATACTCTAGGTTATATCTGCTGATGCACAGTGGTAAATCCCACTCAGAACTAATTTCCTTACTTGAAGCTTAAGAAAATACCATGCAATCCACATCACATATTTCATTCATTGACTAGATAATAGCTGGGGTAGACAGTTCATGGAGAAATACATGGGAAGCAGTAGTAAATTCTGTGACAGGTGCCTCAGCATACTTACATGTATGTTTATACATATGTGCACACTTACACAGTCTAGCAGCTGTAATTAACTGGGATAACTAAATTATCCTGCATAAAGCTCTAAGTTTGTGCACTAGTTAGAGCCTGTGCAGAGCTTTATTTCAGAAAACATTGCAACAGTCAAATCTTGTGACTTTCAAAGGGGGCTCATAGTGTGTGCAGCACTCAGAAAGCACTTCATGAAATCCACAATAAATACAAAGTAATAGCAGTATGAGAGGATGTGGGACTCGGGAGTAAGATTGGCTATAGCCAGCCATTAGCGATAGATGTGTTTGCTTGCTTTCTGAAGGTAAGTTCTGATTTAGCCACCAGAAACAGCACGCTACCCACAAAAACAAGTAACAACAATGCAAGCTGAAGTGGTGTTTTGTGTTCATGTGCTTTCAATACATAAATTTTATCTTTTCAGGGCAGCAGCGTTGGGATTGATGCAGAGTGATCACTTAGAAGCTATCACCTCTCTCCTCCACACTTACAGCTGAATGGTAAAAACAAGAGAATAGCAAGGAAAACAGCAAAACCCTAAAATAGCTCCAGGAATACTTGTGTAAGCCAAGATACCACATATTAAGAACTAGGAAGTAAATTAGGGTCTGGTTCTCTGCTTCTGAGCTCCACGGGCTGTGAGGAAGGGATGCTGGCTTCTGTGAAGTCAAGGAATCTGGTGCAGGGTGAATTACACACCGACAGAGCCACCGAAAATTTACCATTGATGCTGCCCCATTCAAAAAGGCCTATAATAGTACTGAAATTGTAATGAAATATAGAAACAGCTGACCCAAGTCAACAAAACTAGCTAATCCTATAAAAAACACTTCAGAGATTTGACATCTCCTGGCAACCCAACAGATACTTAGGAAATGAAAACCTATGGCTTCTATGTTTCTCCTCGTTTCACCACTCTGACACAAAACTCAATAGCTTTTCTTCCGTACGTGTCACAAGACAGCACTTGCTTCATTTTAAGGCTATTTACATTGTCCTTTACTTGCTATCTGTGCTCCAGTGAAACCACTGTATCACCTTTCCAGAGAACAACTTGCCAGCTGAGCTGACCTGCCAAGTCTCATGGGAGGCACTCGAAGCCAGGGATGTGGCTCTCCCTTCGCAAGGGTGTGCCTGTGTCCCCCAGCCTCATGGCACAAGGTGACACTCAGTGGGGTCACCAGCAATGTGCTCCACCCCACGCCAGTGGTGCTCCACCACTACAGGTGGTCATTGACGGCAGGTTTGTCACCACATGGTCTCTTCTGAGACATGTTAGAGGTCTTGGTTGGTCTCCCACAGGCATCACGAGCCATTTGTGGTGCCCAACAATAGTGCACCTGGCCTCCAGCTCCCTCTGTAGAAGGACAGAGCTCCACCACATATCCAGTGCCAGCCCCACGAGATGCCATGGACACCCTCAAGTATCTCAGAAGACAACAAAAGACACAGGTGCTGGCAACTGAATTGAGCCCTTTGTGTTTAATAGACCTTCATATACGTCCCTTCCCCAAATTAGTCTGATTAGAAAGCTCTGAAATTTTTGTCACCTGAAAGATCCCACATCAAGGAGCTTCACACCTATGTGCTGTATGCAGACCCTTTCACATATCGTGAACCTGCTGCCTGCAAGTTTTAGCTGATGACTCCTTGTTCCCATGTGGGTAGAAAGAGATGTTTTTTCCTCGTTCACTTTCTTCTTGCAACTTTTAGACTTTTCTCAGCTGCTTCTTTCCCAACCTGAAGCATTCCAGTCTATTTAACTATATAACCAATGGTTATTCAGAAGCTCTTTCACATTTTCTTCATCTTCTTTCCTCTCTGGTGTCTATTTCTCCAGTTCTATAAAATCAGGCAACCAGCTTTCTTAGGCAAAATTGAAATGGCTGCTCACTATTTACCAATGCTGTGTGACCTGTGGTCTTGTTTGAGTAACTCCAAGCTTGATTACTATTTATTATTTATTACTATGTATTATTTTTATTTTTAAAAGGTACAGGTGGCTAATGGGCTTACAGTTTTCTCTACAATTTGGATAAGTGGTGAATTTATGTGTAGCCAGATTTGAAAACAAGAGAAGTACATAAACAAATCTGTAGCTTAAGTCTGCATCATGCACACCTGAGGGAAATAAGTGCTTTGTATCGACCATGGGGATAAATAACTTCCATGTCCATAGTCCTGGAAATCAGCTGCTTCTGCCTGAATTTTAGACTGTCACAGTTCAGCAGCCTAACCAAAATGAGGCACATATTAATGCTCCACTTTCAATGGCAATGGTGTCAGCTTTTGTAGAACAATTTCTGTAAACTTTTACTTCCCCAGTAAGAAAAGGGATCATTTGACCTTGGAGTGTAACTAAAAAATAAGCCATAAAGCTACACTGAAGAAAAAGCTCTTCAGGGGCATCATGAGGTAAACTAGGCCAGGTCAACCACAGGCAGAGCTATCATCCGATCCTCAAGATGTTTCACCCTCTGAGAAAAGCCCACAGGGCTTTCCTACAGTGACTTTATCTCAGGATGGCTTGTGTCTATGAGTTACCCTGCAGCAAAAACACGTTTTTAAAGCAAAAACTACATGCTGGAGCCAACGAGTAAGAGCAGAGATAAAGAAAGCCATCAAGTCCCTTTCCAGTGTTTGGTGAGCTGTTTAGCCTGGCTGGCAGTTGGGCACAAGGCAATTATTGATGTGCAAACAGTGCTTTGCACACAGTTTTAATTTATATATTTAAATAGAAATCCCATTAATTTTTTATGTGCATACACTTCCCCTGCAACAAAAAATTACTCTTACAAAGTAAATTCATTTGATTGTAATACGAAGTTTCAGCACCACGCTCACCTAAAGCAAATATAACACGCTTTTCCTGCCCCCAGTTTTATTGGTGCCCTTCTTTCTAAATAAGCACCATGTTACAACATATATCTGTTTTTCAGCACTGTTTTGTTGTTTAATTCTGAGACTGGAATTATTCCCATAGTAATTTATACCTCTCTTCCTCCACATCCTTCAACCAAAGGAGAACAAAAAGATTTCAGATGGGAGAAATTACCCTTTCTTTTCTTTAGGAATAGACTAGCAAAGGCGGTAACATTTAAGGAGAGATTCCCCAAAGCTTGCTCTGTCATTATATGCAGTCACCTGGAGTGACATAGGTTCAGAATCACTGGTTTTGGTACAAAATGGTTTACGAGCAAGGGGAGGGTGGGAGACCTGTGAGTTATTTAAACTCAGCTTACAGCATCAGAGAGCACAGACCGGACCCTGAGCCTTTACAAAGACACAGGCTTCTTGTTTGGCTTGTCACTGCTTGTCACATATGCCTAGTGTATCGAAAGCATGATTTTAGAGGTCATCATATGTTTGTAACTGGTCTTCTCCAGAGAACCTGTAACATTCATAGTTATGTACGAAAGCATCTAAGGAAAAACAAACAAACAAACAAACAAACAAACAAACAAAAAACACTGAAAATATTAAGATTTTCATCTAGGTCAGCAAGAGTGGCTATAAAAGAAATACGAAAAAATAAGGCAATGGAATAGAGAAGATAGCTTTCAAGATTATAACTACCCTATATTCAACCCAATATTTTTAAATTGCTAGTCTTGGAAAAGGTCACAATCTTTATGATTCATTCACAATGTATTTCTTACTGGGTTACTTTTTATATGATGACATATATCTTCCTCCTCATAATGACACGGATTTACATCTCAAGTAGCTCGCCCATACTAATGGCCAACAGTTGACTTTGCAAAGCTGACCACAAACAGAGCTGTTAAAACTAATAGCCTTCAGTATTTTACAGTTACTGAACCTATACTATAAAGAAAATACTAAGACTCAAACAATCTGAAGCATGTATCTGGAAAAAGATGGGTTTGGATTAATTTCCTTTTGCATACTCAAGGTTCTCTCCATGAAATTCCTGCATTGCCACTTTAATTCCTCCAGAAACAGTTTTCATGTTGAAATATATTCTTAAAGTATGTGAGACAAGTAACTTAAACTGTGTTTTGTACTGTATCCATCACCTCTTCACTTTCATTATTCATTTCTCACCATCATATTTTTACTGTGTAATTAGAAACTAAAGTCAAAGCCTAGAAAACAGACGGCTTAAACAGGCTTTGTAAATGTCGCATAACAACTGTTCTGTGATCAGAGTTTCGAGATGAAGCTTTCATCCATATTTTTAGATATACTTTTGATAGTACATAGAGACTATAGAAACATTAACCAGCTAGCTATGACCACACAGAAAAAATTGAACCTATCCAGCTGTATAAAATCTACTAGATGTATATTGTGCCTCACTTGATGTTATTTATAGGTCATATATCCACCCTACCATCAGCAACCATAACCCAAAATTCAATTTCAGGTCCTACTCTTCTACTTACACGACCATGACTTAATTAATTATTAACAGGGAAAAAAAAAAAAAAAAAAAAAAAAAGCCTACACTTAGTTCAAGCATTTTCAGAATTACAGTAACATATTGATTTTTTTCAATGTAATAAAGCTAAATCAAATCCCAGCAGCACATGAGCATCTAGAATGTACTTATGGCTTAGAGTTTTTATTTCTTCAGCTTTAAGTTCAGGGGAAAGAAAACCATGCACCAGAAATTTATGGGCATTCTGTAACATTATTTGGTCAATTAAAAGTAATATAGGTAACTAACACGTACTCCCGTATTGCTAGGAAGAGGTCAAATACCCTGAATCTGATCTTTTTCTTATGTGTTGTGTGTCTAGGGCAAGCAGAGAAGGATAAAGCCGCCTTGTGTACAAGGGGATCTTGCCTGGGAAGCAGGCACACTTTAAGGAAAGCAACACTAGAGGGCATTGCTGCAATATTCTTAGCCCGAAAGCTGACAACTTCAAGGCATTTCTTCCCCTGAATGTTAATTGCCTCCACTTTTAACAGAATTGGTCTGTTTGTTAGCTGTTGCAATACTGAAGTGTTAGCCATAAAAACTTCATTGCACGGAAGCAGCCAAAGAGCTTTCTGGAAAGCGCGGTACTGCGCAGGGCCTGCTGCCGGCAGCCATGGGCTGTGAGCAGACACGAGCCAGTCCCCTTCGGGCCACGACCTGCCGCTTCTGTGAAGCTGTCACTGGTCCTCCCTGTGTGTCACAAGTAACCCACGGCTGCCACCACCTCAGGGCACACCCAGGGCGGTTCTGGTTGCCACCGTCAGTGCCCAGTGGTCACCAACCACTTTGATCCATCTGCAGGGCCTACAGCTCCCACAGACAGCCCCACCAGAAGCCCCTCAAGAAGCTCGCCCTGTCAAACCGACCTCAGCTGCAATCCATCTCAGCTGGAGGTTTTAACAAAGTGCTCAGCAGGTTCCTATGCGGCAGAGAGCCAAGGAAGGAGGGTTGGGGGCAATTTGGGGAATGTCACCACGAAGGGAGTGATAAGCATTGCCCAGGAGCAATGACCTCTTCTTGGTCTCACCACCCCACAGGCAGTCAGTGTTCCATGCTGTTCCCACCATCATGCCGAGGCCCAAAACTCATACGGTATTCTCAGCCCACTGTCTTTGCCAGAAATAAAGGCTTTTTGCCCTAGGAGCTTAAAGCAGTACCTGAGTTGTCCCCATAATGTGTGAGTCTCGTGCCTGCTGCAGGCATTCCCACGTAGCAGCAGTAGGTGAACTCGTGGTAGCTACTCTGGTGCTTCAGAGGATGAGAAATCCTAAGATAAGGAATGAATAGGAATGGGGAAATGCAATAAAAAATGCAGAAGACTCCACCCCAGCCCTCCCAAAAAAAAAAAAAAAAAAAAAAAAGAGAGAGAGAGAAAGAGGGAAAAAAAAAAAAAGGTTTTAAATTCATACTGTGTGCACACAGAGCAAACCAAAAGCATGGTCCCAAGCAGCTTTTAATTCAATTAAGCACAGCAATGTAGCATGAAACAAGCAAGCACAGGGACACATACTGCATGGCAACAATCATACTACAGGAAAACCTTTCTGATGTATTCAGTTTTGCTGTAGTATACTGCAAAGGTTTACAGCAATCCTTTTGCTCTTTACATGCAAGGTACAGGAAAACTGCAAAAATCTGGAACTGTGTGATCTAATCATCCATTCACAAAGCATGTTGGACATTATATTTTAAAAAAGATCAAAGAAAGAGCTGAGCTTGTTTAGGATAATCAGCATTGCAGCACAGGTAATAGAAATCCAGTGAATGGAAAATGCAATGTATTTCTATATTGAACCCTCCTCTACTCAACCTAAGAAACGTGATAAAAATGTGGAAAAAGGAAATGTTATGTCATTAACAAAAATGAGTTAAAATAACAATTCTAAGTAATACCCAGAACCTCCTGGGTCAAATCAATAAAATCAACAGTGCAATCAGACAATTTTTATATTGGCATAAAAATAGATAGATAGATAGATAGATAGATAGATAGATAGATAGATAAAGCATGAAGGTGCACTTTTGGAGAAGACTGTTTCATTTTTGATGAGAAATTTGCAAACAGAAACACAGATGAAAAAAAATATATATATTGAATCTGATGTATCTGAAAGTCATCAGACCTATTGTGTGTACCCCAAGAGCTGACCCACACATGAACACGGATTGTGTTTGGATAACAGTGCAGTTCAATCAACACCTTTCAAAGCTCTAAGGATATCCAAGCGACACTTTGAACAACATGGCAACTCAACTGACAAACAGAAACTTACTAATCTGCCACAGTTCAGGCTCATTGCATTATATACTCACACCCTGTCCTTGGTTCACTAATTGATGAAACAACAGAAGCTGAATTTCATGGCAAAATTTGATTATCCCCAGCTGAAGCTTCACTGAGGTGGCCCTGAGGGGGTTCCCTGGGAGCTGGTGGCAGATGCGAGGGCTAGGACACTGACATATTGGCAGCTATTTCTCCAAGCGTCTGTGAAAGGAGCTAAAAAGTAAGGAGACAGGAAGAAAAAGCTAATAACCTGGACCCGAAAGGACATGGACAAGTCCTCAGATGCCATTATTTGTACAGTATTCAAGGAATTAAGGTTTTGGCTTTCTTCCATTATGCTAAGCAATGCAGTACCTCTACTCCAACTGGCTGCCCAGACATCTCGAGTCAACAGCATCCAAAATTCAATATTCTTTTATATTCTACTCAGTGTTTAGGCTTCCTATCCCATATCCAAAGAAATCAGAGGTACCTAACAATGTGTCCCACCATGGGCAGTACACCAAAGCAACCTACTGCAGGCTATGGAGGTGGGTATATTTTACCACCACTTTTTTTTTTTTTCCCTTGAATTCAATAACTTTCCAGAAAACAATGAGGAGGAATTTCATTCTCTTTGGGGACTGATGCACTAAGCCTTTAGCCCTAGATCCATATTAGGAAATATTTTTTCTTTCATAAACTTTAGATGTTCTTTCTTTCATAAAAGATGAACAGAGAAATCTGACTTGGTAGTGGCAAGATCTGGGCTCCATAAAATATTCCCATGAATTCTCACTGTAAATATGGCCACTCCTACATGTAGGAGCAGGTGGAGCCTTACCAACAGAAACTTGTTACTTTCTTTGGATTTGGATACCTGTCTCCTGCCTAGAGTTCTTTTAAGATTTAATTCTTCATCTGCATTTTGTAGACCAGGCTGCATTAAGAAAAGAGCTGTTTTACACACCTGTAATCCCACAGAGCCTGGATGATGCCCATAAACCCCTGCAAGCAAGAAAACTGAGCCACCTTCTCAGCTACATCACCCCAAAGACCAATACAACAGCTGAAGACCTGGTACCACTCACTCCTAAGGTAAAAGCACCCTGAGGAACATGGTGACCTTTTAATAGCAGGGTCATCTCAGTTCCCTCCCAAAATATAGGGCTGCATCGGGGCTACTTTCAGGGGGTGCTCCTGCAGGCAAGCAGTGTGGATGTGTAGCTGCATTTGCCTTCATCTCATCCTGAGGCTGCATACAGCAGCATAGAAACAGCCATAAACAATTTTGTTAGATACACTGGCATTTAAAACTGAGCTAAGCTCTTTGGTTTGATTTACAGTAGAAATGGAGCATTTTTATTTTAGCAAAATCAAATCAAATCTAAACAATTCCTACTCAGAAACCAGTAAAATCGTTTTTTCCATAGCCTTTAGAAATGAAATGTTAGTTTGACTTGCCTGTCAGCACTGAACACTGAATTACAGCTCATCTTCTCTCAGTCTCACAAATACTATTTGCACATCCCAAGTCAGTCGATATGATGTTGGAGAATTCATCCTTGCATCCCACTAGTTTTCTTTCGTCTGTACAGTGTGGTCTACATTCTCGCTTAATGCTTATTTCCCCACTGCTTCACTGTAGGTTGGTTCACAGCGAAAAGACAGGCTGGCTTACATGGGAAACAGATTTCACCATTACAGGATAAAGTGGTAATTTGTTTTTTTCAGAATTTTATCCCAAACTCCACTAAGATGACACAAACAGCACTAACTAACTGTGCTACCCAGAGGCCCATGACTGTCATGGGAAGGGAGTGAACCCACAAGGTCTCAAAAATCTTCTCTTCCACCTGTGTTCCCCCACTTTTGGAGACGTGCTTGGAGACAGGATGATGTGCAATATTAGTAAAGCTAGTAATTCCCCATTAAAAAGTATAAATATTACTTGTGTTTATCATTGTTAATATCATTAATTGCTGTTTTTAAATAACAGGCTGGATTCATTTGGATTGGACTGGATTGGATTGGTTTGGATTGATGGAATCAGTTTATCTAAATTGGATTTATATTTCTAAATCACCCCTCAGTGCAGAGGAGTTGAGACTGATCACCTTCCTGGCATCATCCTCTCTGTCTGCTCCTCGCCTTGTGCAGGGGCAGCAAGCAGAAAACCAGCAGACTCTTTGGTTATATTTACTTGCTCCTGAAGCTAAGCAAAGGCTAGCAGAAAATTTTTATCATCTTAGAACTCTACTGCCTTTGAAGCACACTGCTACCTGGTGCAATGGCTACTTTACATGACATTATATGATGTATACAACATAGATGTTAAATACCATACATCACAGTTTACATTCTTGCTGAGAATATCACTGAAAATCTAGTCCATTTTTCCTAAAACTAATGTTTTACCTGGACCACTTCAGTTTTGTTGATAAATTCACCATACATAAACTGCAGTACATTCACCAAAATATTCCAAAGGCTCCCTTTGGAATAAGGACTTTCCAGTACCATAGGACTACATAAGAAGACTTTCTAGCATTACAAGCCCTTATTCTCACCTACACTAGATCAGTGAGAGGAAGTGTGCTACCAAGCAAACAGATGCAATGTTTACAAGAGGCCCAGAGAATGCTCCCATAGATTCAAGCATCCTACTTGGAGGTGAGAGGCCATTTCTCCCAGGCAGGGCAAAAAGATGCCTCTTGTGAATACCCCAGGATTCAGAACAGGACCAAAACCACAGCAGGGTGTTGACTTTGTTTCAAAACAAAACCTCAAAATAATGTATTTATTTTTTAAAGGGAGAAGGGTTGCCATCATACGTGCTTAAGGGAAGTTAATATTTTCAGAGCCTGAGCAGAGGAAGGTCCCCACCATATGCACCTAAATCTTGCAAAAGTCTAAAATTTAGGTCACATCTATTTAGGACACCGAGCATCCCTTCTGGCTACTTCAAGAAGACTTCACACTGAGCTACATGAAGAGCTGTCTTGTTCGACATGCTAGCCACTTCACATCCAGTCCTGAAATGCTCTTCTCTTCCCAGGTATCATATAAAGTTTCTGTGGGCTTCATCTCAGGACTGAGGACTCTGTTCTCAGGAGATAGGACCAGAAATAAGGAACTGCAGTGCTGGGGATGAGTGCACACATCTTTCACAGTGGCATTCCTGAGATCTCTCAAAGTGCTTCGTTGGCAAAGGTGCCTAGAAGTGAGTGCGCTACTCTAAGTCATCTGAACAGCATGCTGTGTCTTTGTGCAAAGAAGAGTCTGGCCAAATTTATCTTAACTATAAACTTACTAATACTTGGTTCATGTATTAGGAAAATCCATCAGTATTATTAGGAATTTTTTCTCATATGCATATGCACAGTCAGTTCTTAATCCTCAACGTTCTTAAATTAGTATTCCTCCAAATTGCCAAGCCTAAACTCCTCCAAACAGTCATTATATGAAATGAGCCAATGATTCATTCAATCCTGGGTATATTCTTTGCCTGATCCTATACCCCCGATGGTTCAGGAGAATATAGATGCAATTTCAGAGGGCCATTTGTCTAAAGTATCCTGTGAAGTATGAAGACCACAGGATATGTGCATCTAAGAACAGGACAGTGAAGCATGCATCAGCTCAATATTTTCCTTTTACTCTAAACTAATGCTCTACCCAACTGTTTACTAGTCTTTGAACTAACACAAAACCTGGGGAATTTTGAAGTAAGAAATACAGGAGATAAATGGAATGGAAAGCATCTCATCATCAGATGGGGTTGTGCAACTACCAGATTTTGTGTAAAAAATGACATTTTTAAGCTCACTCTTTACATTGCAGTCTGGGGACTAGTTTTCAAAGTAGATTCTGCATTTGGGCATTATTTTAGACTTTGTCCCAAGCAACAGCAAAATTACAAAAGAAGGGTTATTTGGATAATACGTAGCAGGAGGGACAAGCATAAACAGGCAATGGTAACGTTAAACTTGTGAACTAAAGCTTTCTCCTTCCACTCGATATAACTTGTGGTAACATCAACACAGGAAATATATGTCCCCACTGCTAATATGGAAGACAGAAGGTGTTTTTCAGTTCTTTTCACAGAGTAGTTCGACTGTCTATTTACCCATGTGTGGATCCACTGCAGGCTAAGGAAGTATCGGGTATCAAAAGTTATCCAAACTTGAGAGAAGCATGCTGGAGTGAGAAACAAATCAGCTATAAACTGCTAATTGTTGAAAAAAAAATCATTTTCTTTGGAGCACAGTGAAACTGAGTTATTACCTTCTCATTTGCTCAAGTAGCCATCTTGCACTTCAATGGATTTATTGATGAACAACTTAGAAAAAGACCTAGTAAGTACCTTGGAAACTTTAAGGCACATTTTTTATTGTTCACAAGTGAGATCCCTTGAGCTTGCAACACTGCTGCAGATGAATAAGTTGGGTGACCATATGTGAAGAATGTAAGAATTTACAAGCTTAGGCTTTCCTTGCTTATTTCCTTATTATTCAAATTATATAGGTAATTCTTTTGAATATTCATGTAATATGTACACAAATATATTTTATACACAAATAGATTACACAAATTTTCAAGATAATTATGACAACTTTTCTTTCATTGTGGGAGATCCCCATGCATCAAGGAAGACGCTCACCCTTGTAGCTATAGATCTGTACCTATTGTCTCTGCACGTGTGTCTCAGGTCTGGAACAAAACTTTAAAATGCCTGCTTTGTTTACTTATTTGATAATTGTTTGTAAGGATTAGCTGGTGTTATTTTAGGCATAGGTAGAACACTTCATGAAAACCTTTAATTATGTATTATTAATATGGTATAATTGCTAAGTGGTATCTGTGGACAATTTATTCAGGAGAGCATGTGAATGTAAGACTTCTAAAAATAAAGAAAGAGAGACAAAAAGAGAGACCTTTTCTTGTGCAGATTTCAGACTGCAATGGGTATGGTCTCCACCCCAACATTTTATTTTAATACTCTGTAAAAGAATACAAAGATGCTCTCCATTTGTAATAAAGAGAGGTGAAGGCGAGGAAGGTGTTTTCAAAATATAAACTTTGAAAAATAAAATTCTTCACATCATCTTATCTTCATCTTAAAAGAAACCAACTTTTAGAAGTTGTAGAACTCTTAAACACACTGTGGTGTTTTTTTATAAGCACATCTTTATCTCCAGACTCCAAGGAGACCATGCCCTTGGTATGATTTGGAAATGCTTCATTTAAGGGAACATTTTATTGACACTGAAATGTGAGTATATTAGTAGTATAACCTTTTATGTACATTTGAATCTGGTTTCGATGTAATAGCAAGCTTTTATACAATAATTGTTTGATGCTGTAATTATGAAAGTAGTAAAATGTTTTATGTTATAGATACAGCAAGTTCATCTGCAGAATGAGTTTGTTATAGAGCAGCAGCAATGACTCACCTCGGCTACCAAAGACTGATGAAATGTAGGGGTAACGCTGGCAGAGGCCTGATACAGTGCAGGAAACCTAACGATGCTCTGAGAGGTTCCTCACGAATGAAAAACACTTTCAACTCTGTGGCATATGTATCAGCAGATTGCAAATTCATGTGCTGGAGAGGCTTCCAAAACAATCTCACAAAGACTGCTGAACACCAATGAAAGGGCAACAGTGGCTGGTATTTGAATCCAGCCAGCCCACCAAAGTATGGAGATTTTTTCTTCCCTTCCTCCTTCTTCAAAATGATTTGGGAAAGAAAGGACATGAATTTCTCTGAACAGGGAGAATAAAGAGCAACACTTTCCATTCTAGCCTATTAATTTCCGCAAACTAACAGGAGCCGCAAGGAACAAAGAAGAGAGAACAAAACACCAAAAAGCATTATCCTTCTACCAGCACTTTTGCAATGAGATGGCACCCCTGAGACATTAATATCATTGCTGAAAGGAATTTTAAGCAATGCACCAGAGTGCAAGATCACTTGGAAATCGCATTATTGCTTAGACTGGTTGAAGCTTGTCCTCATGTACCTTACTGAAGTAAAAATTGAGAGATGGAGGGGCCCTGCCAGTTGCTTCAGTCAGGGGAAAGCTTTGTTTCCTCTTGTCTTAAAGATACAGCCTAGGAAAACTATTAAGGAAACATTAAAATACTGCAATGACCCTCTCTGGGCTGGAGGAATGAAACAGCAGTCCATAGTGAAATTTAAAAATCTACCAATTAATGAATCAAAATAATTGGAAAATGACTTTTCAAGAAGTGCGATGACTAGCTGTCACCTTTCTATGGACCAAATGACTTTAATAATGAAATAACATTAAAACTTTCTAACCAAACAGACTGAATCAGTTCTGTATTAGCAGTCACCTGCTGGCACAGTGGATGTTGACCCCTGCCCAAAACGTAGCTGTAAGTTGATGAGTTAGAACATCAGAGAGTAATAAACACTTCCAACTAATTGTCCCAGACACAAAGCAGCAACCAAATGCCTCTAATGTTAAATGGGCCTAACAGGCCAGTGATTGAACAACCATGTCAGTGGTGCACTATCAGACTAAGCAGCCAGCTAAGAAACAAAGAAGTTTGATTGAAAATTTCCCCTCTACTCAGCAGTGGTGAGGCTGCATATCTATACTGTGTCCAGTTCTGGGCCTCGCAGTATGAGATACATGGAGCTAATGGAGAGGGTCCAACAAAGAGCCATGAAGATGATGAAAACACTAAACACTCTCCTATGAAGAAAGGCTGAGAGCAGGGACTGTTCACCCTGGAGAAGAGGAGGCTTAGGGCTCATCAATACCTGAAGAGAAGGTGGAACCAGGCTCTTTTCAGTGGTGCCTAGTGCCAGGACAAAGGCAAGGGGCACAAACTGCATAAGTGGTGGCACTTGTGGAACACAAGAGGTGTCCATCTGACCATCAGGCAGCACCACAAGGTGTGGCAGGGGGTGGCTGTGGGATGGGGAGCTTCCCAGCCTCTGTTCCACAATAGAGGTCTGGGAAGGGCAGGAGAGCTGCAAGGGAAGATGTGGGGCTGGGAGTGGTGCTAACCCAAACTCCGCTTGGATTGGCTCCAAGGGGACCTGTGACTAGTGGGAAGGAGTAGACACGGTACTAAGGGGAGAGGAGGATGCAAAATCACTGAGAACTGCCCAGAAATGTTAGGAACTGCTACATTAAAAATAACTAACTTTCTTAAATTAACATGAGTTGGCTTCCTCCCTTGAAAAGAGAAGTCACTCTAATGTGTCTGGATAAGATAGCATACAACCAGATAAACATACAAATTGACTATGGCTTTCAAGTACTTTCCTCTAATGTTTTGTCTCTCTGGCTAAATGCTTCCTACATAGTAGCTGGGGAGTAGCAAGATGAAGAAGCAGGAGCATTCAAGCAGACTTGAATAACAGCAGAGCTGGAACGGCACCTAGATTCTGGTAGCAATGTAGGTTAAAGGCTGAGCTTACATCCCGACACAGAACAGGCATAAGACCTGACACCAGTAGGACTGGCTCCAGAGGGACCAGAAATGGGACAGAGATACTATTAATTCCATAACTGTGTCACCGGTCTCAAGCAAGGACTTATGGCCAGAAACTTCTTAGAACTGTACAAACGCATCTCATTCTTCTAGTCCTCTGTCTATACAATATATATACGATTGCCTACATCTTTAAAGACATGGCCAACCATTTTCTGGTATGGTAATACACCTTGAAATACTCTCCATTGGTATAATAATAAAGATAATACTCCTTTATGGAAAGAGATGTTCTAAAAACTATAAATTGTTCATATAAGAGGCACAGATTAATATTTTAATCTTTTCCCCACTGGTTACTGAGAAAAATGGTGTAATAAAAACAAAGAACTCCCGATTGTTTCTGAAAGCCTTCTGAGCAAAAATAAATCACTTGAACTCCAGAGATATTTTTGACAGTGAGCTAAAGGTGTATTATAAGAGAGTAGGAGGGTTGGTGGGTGAATATAATAGCTGCTTACCTAGGAGGGTGTATTGGAATCTATACAGAGGAATGTGTCATTGCCCCCATTTAATGGACATTAGCCAGAACAGCAGTCCCATAATTCATCTCCGATAGCAATTCTGGTGAGTGTGGTACGCTTTTGTAAAGCAGAGCCCTGCATCAGCAGTAAACACAATTATTCAGTTAGATGGCAAAAGATGGTGTAGCACTTCTGCTCCCAGTAAATCCTATTTTTCTCATTTTCATAAGAACAGAAGAATTGAAAGAGTAAAAATTTTCAGTTTTGGTGTTCCACTTCACATTTCTCATCTAGATCTTCACGTAGCTAACTATTACTATCTTCTCAGTATTTTCTAATAACTTCTTAATGACCTAAATGTAAACCTGCATTCAAGCACTGGCAGTTTGAAAAATGTTTTGCCCTATTAAGAGAATTCCTTTGAAACGCAAATAGTGATTTATCTTAAAATATTGTGTTAATTTATTGTGTAATGATAGTACATGTAGTGCATTATACACCAAGCTCTCCAGTGAGTCTCGACAAAACAGATTTAAAGGAGATATGAACTAAGATAATATGGTTTGGTTATATAAGATATTGTTAAATGGGATCTCCTCTTCTATAGATTTCTGTTAGGACTGTCAGGATTTTGCTTTGGCCAACTTGGCTAATACAAACAAAATTACAGTTGCACCTCCACATTTACCATGGGCAATTTTGCTCAGATTCACATCACTCATACAGTAAATTAAATAATGAGTAAATTGCTTCAATATTCTGAGATAGAGATGGCTTAAATATCTTTGTTAATCTTTAATTATTTCAGCTGAACCTTCATTCACAGTGCAATGTAATCCATGACTAACTTGTATTACATTTTTTTTTTTTTCTGCTGGAGTGTTCCTTACCTTCAAGACTCATCTTTGCTGAATCTTAGCATCTGATTTGCAAAGCCAGGGATGCTGTCCAAAAATATGTTCCAGTTTCCGTACAGTATGTACTCCCAACAAAGTGTTTCACATGCATTTTTAGTTAGTGCTCAGTATTCCACATTAAGCTTAGCTGTCAGTTCCAGCATTCATAATTACATTGTTTGACCATACAAAGCCGAGGTCTGTTTGTTTTTCACTAATGTGACCAATATAATTAGCACTTCATGAGCCCTGCTATAAACAAAATATTGGGTCAAATCAGTTATTGGTATAACTCCATTGAAAACAACAGAATTACCCCTGAGAATAATTTAGCCTATTTAGTTTTCATTTAATTGCAAATACTTACCTGTAATCATCTGCTTATTAAAACACAGCTACATCCATTTTAGTTGATAGCTCTGGGCCACATCCAAAGGCCATCCTAATCAGTGGAAGACTGCACTGACGTCAGAGGAACTTAGCTTGTGTCCAATATACGCTACACTTGAGACTTTGAATTCCACAGAAAACACACTATTCATTATCTTGGTCACAGAGCTGAGGGTACTGAATTAAACTGAGACCACCTTTGCCTGACCAAACAGTCTTACAGCAGCAGAGGCTCAACAGCTGTCCCTCTCCAAAACCCAGAGCCAAGGCAGTGTGGTAAAACAGGAAAGGCAGAGGAGGGAATTTAGAAGTGGGATTATAAATCATCGCATGAAATGGCAGCCCAGAATAAAAAGGCTGATGAATACCTGGCAATGCTTTATGCCATCTCAATACCCCGCTTTACTGCTTCCCCAGCAGAAGCAAGTCTTACACAAGCACCTCCTGTCACAAGCAAATAGGCACATTCAGGAGTTTATAGCAAGAGTCTTGTGGCCTAAATTTGAAACTTCTGATAAAAGGAAAGGAAGCGTCTGAGTCTCTTATATACTATAATGAAAATACAATATGTTTCAAGGTGGGAGCCAAATGTTGGCTGCGACCTACAATGCCTTGTGTGATTTGGGACCATATTACTTGAGAAATTGCTTCTGTCCCTGGGAAATCATACTGCAGCCAAGATCCACAGGGATGTTCAACTGTATTTTTATGGTATAAATGAGAAAGATTTTTTTTGTGATGGGGTCTCAGTTTGGGATTCATTTACCCCCAGGGTTTCCGAATGCTCAGGTCTGTTAACCTTCAAAGTGTGCTGTAAAACTCCTCTCTCCTCTCTTTTCTTAGGCTATGGTACAAGGACATGCTAAAAGCAGTGGAAAATTCATGAGCTGTCCTCTAGTACCACTTAATGTCTGTTAATGTATAGAAAAGATAAGCAGAACACAGCTGTACTTGTTGCATTGCCTGTAATTACAGCTTATGTATTAAAAGGAAAGGGGCATGTAGGACAGGTGAAGGAAAAGTGCTGACTGGTGAGTTATTAAACCCAACTCACCAGTATTAGTCACGTGGTAAGCTCAGAACTGGAAATTCATCTGACTATTCTGCCCCAAAACAGTATTGTCTTCCCTCTATTGCTACTTCATTGCTACTGTCTGCTTTAATTTCTTCTGTTTGGAAAAAGAAATCACTTACTTTAATTCCCTTCTCTATTTTCTCTCATTTCATCTCTGTCTTCTCTGTTCCTTTTCTCTCTTATTCTGTAGAACAGTAATTTCTTTTCTTTTTCTTTTTTTTTTTTTCAAGAAGTTGATGATTTGAGGCAGGAAATCTTGGATGCAATTTAAGGGGAGGAACCTCCCACTCTTTGCTGACCGATGGGTAACAATCATAGCCTGGTAATCAGCTCTGGTAAATGTCATAATCTCCCCTGTCAGCCTGTTTCAGGCTTTATAGTTTCAAGCCTCCATGAGCAACAAGAAGCAGTCTTGGGAGGAGCATGGGTTGAGGACCATTGGTCCCTGACAAGCAACATCCAGGAGACAAGTTCAGATATTCACAGTAGTACTTTTAGCCTTAAAATCTATGAATCAATAAAGCTCTACTCTACACCTCGCAGTGTCATCTTCTTTCTAGACCACATCCTAGTGTAACTGTCCACTACACCTGTCTCACAGCAGTGCCTCAAGCAGGGTGAGCAGGCCACCTGCACGCTTCATGCAGTGTAATACGCAGCAGAAACACCATTTGGTATGGAGAATTTATTGATGGGATAGGATATTTCTACAAAAGGAGAAGAGGGAAAGCCAAGTGATGGTGGAAACACTGGAAGTTCCCATGGCACTACGCTGGATATGAGGAATAGGGTTTCCTCAGTGCTGCATCCTGCCCAAGAGAATTGAGTGTCAATTAGACTTGTCAAGATATCAGCAGAACTGCTTGAAAATATAAGAAGTGGCAGAGGACTCTAAGGTATAATTCATGAGGTCCAGAAGAGGAAATCTGACGCAAGAAAGGCCTGAAGGGAGCTAAGAAATAAAGGTACAGTGTGAAATTGAGGAAGCTGAAGCAGCATTTAGTCTGTTTTTAGGAACCTGTGTGGTGGATTCACCTTGCTGGGCAGCTAAACTCCACCACAACCGCTCTCTCACTCCCTCCACTCAAAGTAAAGGGGAGAAAATACAGTGCAGAAGGGCTCAAAGGTTGAGATAAGGACAGGGAGATTGCTCACCAATTACTGTCACAGGCAAAACAGACTCAGCACTGGGAGATTAATGTAATTTATTGCCTATCATTAGCAGACTACAGCAGTGAGAACTAAAAGCAAACCTTCCCCCTATTCCACCCTTTTCCACCTCCTCCCCACAAGCGGCACAGGGGAACAAGGAATGGGGCTGCAGTCAGTCCCTGATGCTTCGTCTCCACTGCTCCTTCTCAGTCACTCTCTGCCCCTGCTCCACGTGGGGTCCCTCCTACGGGATGCCGTCCTTCCCCAACTGATCCTGTGGGGGCTGCCCACAGGCAGCAGCTCTTGAAGAGCTGCTCCCACATGGCTCTGTACCATGGGGTCCATCCCCCAGGAGCAAACTGCTCCAGCACAGGTCCCCCAGCAGTGGGCGGCAGCTCCCCCAGCCACCTGCATCTGCGTGGGCTCCTCTACATGGGCTGCAGCTCCTGCATGGTTTCCTCTCCGGCCTGGGGCCTGCTCCTGCGGGGGCTCTCCATGGGCTGCAGCCTCCTCCAGGCCACATCCACCTGCTCCACCGGGGGCTCCTCCATGGGCTGCAGTGTGGAGATCTGCTCCATGTGGGACCCATGGGCTGCAGGGGGACAGCCTGCTCCACCAGGGGCCTCTCCACAGGCCGCAGGGGAACTGCTGCTGCCTGCCTGGAGCACCTCCTGCCCTCCTGCTGCACTGACCTTGGGGGCTGCAGGGCTGCTTCTCTCACATTTCTCTCTCCTCTCTCCCAGCTGCAATTGCGCAGCAGGTTTTTTTTTGTTTTGTTGTTTGTTTTTTTGTTTGTTTGTTTTTCCTTCCTTCAATCTGCTCTCCCAGAGGCCCACCCCACGTCGCTCCCTGGCTCAGCCCTGTCCAGCAGTGGGTCCCTTTTGAAGCTGGTTGGAGCTGGCTCTGAGCTGACATGGGGCAGCTGCTGGGCTCTGCTCAGAAGCCACCCCTGCAGCCATCCCGCTACCAAACCATTGCCACATAAACCCAATACAAGCTGCAAACATAAAAGTAACTTAAACCACTAGAGTTAACTCAATTAATTTAAGTGGGTAATTCCACAAACACAATTATTGGCAGTATTGGGTACTATCTTTCTGTAGACTCTGAGATACAGGGAAGAAGCAGTAACCCTTAGAAATCAATTACATATTAATTTCCACTACAAAATATTTGCCATTTGCTTCGAAATGTTCTCTCCACAATTTTCTCAGACTTCAAAATTTAGCAGGTACATAAATCAAGGGGGTGCTTTTTGCCTTGCCTTGGGAAAAAAAAAATATATATGTATATATATATATAAAATATATATAAATATATATATATATATATATATTTGGAGAGGATCACAGAGCACAGACATTTCTCTTCCATGCCCCAAATACCACAGGGCACTGCTGTCAGTGCTATTACTCACTATTTTACTTCTACTATGCAAACAGTGCTTTAGAATTAATATAGGTTAGGAAGAATTTCATAATATATATATTTCACTCAGAACAATATTTGGTTCTTGAAAACACTTTTTAAGAGTTACTTTAGTGATGCTGGGAAAAACGGCTAATAGTCTCGTATCTTGAGCACTGACCAGTGATGTGGAAAAGGCAAATTAAGTTAAGCCACTAATTCTATTGGCAGTAAGAATTGAATGCTGCCCTTTCACTTTATAGAGAAACACCTGAAGCATCCTGACAGTATTCAGTTCAAAGGAAATGGAAAGGTGAGTGCTGTCTGATATGGGTATGAATAAATCTAGTTTGTTTTAAACACTTAAAATAGAAAGCATCTAGAACGGCATTCTGAAATATGAAAAAGAGGGCAAGAAGGGAAGGGAAGGGAAGGGAAGGGAAGGGAAGGGAAGGGAAGGGAAGGGAAGGGAAGGGAAGGGAAGGGAAGGGAAGGGAAGGGAAGGGAAGGGAAGGGAAGGGAAGGGAAGGGAAGGGAAGGGAAGGGAAGGGAAGGGAAGGGAAGGGAAGGGAAGGGAAGGGAAGGGAAGGGAAGGGAAGGGAAGGGAAGGGAAGGGAAGGGAAGGGAAGGGAAGGGAAGGGAAGGGAAGGGAAGGGAAGGGAAGAAGTTAAATCAGTCTTATTGAGATATATGATGATGTTATCTCAGTGGTCCAATTGATTCTTTTCAGTCCTAGATACTGTATCCCTAACAGGGTAATTTTTAATGAAATTCTTGCTTTTGGGGCAGGCCCATTCCAGTATCTCACCATTACAAAATGAAGCAGCCATGTCAGGTCAAAAAGAAAATATATATAAAAAAAAAAAAAAGAAAGAAAAAAAAAATCTTACAATGTTTCTGATGCATCTTTTATTTTATTTTCTCATGCCAGTCTTATCTGGCATGGTCTCATTTTGTGGAAAAGACACTTGTTTTGCAGCCTTACACAAGACACTACCTCTGTCTGTGAGTGTGTTTGCTTTCTCACCACTTGTGTTTTAGACAGTGTTACTCATGCAGATTTTAAGAAGCGAATGCAGTCGGGACCTTTAGACATATGCTCTACTGCAATGCAAATAAAATAAGAGAAATGCAACAAAACTATGCCATGTAGCTACAGTGTCTCTCAAAATCATCCAAATACCTGTGCATACTGCTGGATGCATTTCCCACCATTCCCAATTATCACCCATCTTCTCCCCATGACTGGTCTAACTAAAATAAATGCCTTCTGCTCCTATTGGATCAATTTAATTCTTAAGCATGAGTGACAGAGAGTATGGTAGCTAATGTGTATGCTACTGATGCACAATTCATTAAAAATATTAACATTTTTTTAGTTACAGAAGGATATAGACAAGTAAAATAAAATATTTGTTGTAAACTTGTAAAGTCAGGAACCTGAAAGTCAAAGAACATGAAATACCTTTATGTGGGCACTTCTGAATATGTATTAGGATGCAAACTGAAATTACACAGTGACTGACTGATGATCGGGAGGACTCCCATTTCATTTATTAAGTGTACAAAATAATTGTCACTCTGCAGAAAGCTATGTTAATGATTAAGGAAACTCTGTTGTTGCTAAGGATAATAACTGCCATACTTCACTAAGTATACACCCAAGAGGACATTAAATTACTTCAGAGAACAAGATAAATGAAACAACACAAGAACATCCAACATCTAGGCCACATACAGAATTGCTCAGAAGAGATTCACCAAGCCCTAACTGCAAAGTACATGAGGGGCTGAAACCGTAAGCAAAGAAATATTTCCATGTTACTCAAGGAAGAGGAAAAATAATAATAATAAAAAAATAAATAAAAATAATAATAATAAAAAAACACACACACAACAGCAACAAAGAAGACATTACTTCAGTCTCTAAAATTTACCAGGGAAATCAAATGAATTCTATTCTCCAATAAAACAAATTGAAAAGCTCGAAGAAGGATAACCTTTTAATCTGTAAAGGGATAACAATATATAATTACAGGTTTAGAAAGCCAAAGCCTGATAGCGAAAGGCTTACATGGGATACATTAATTAAAATAGTTTTGATAATTTACTTTACTTGCTGATGAGTAGTTTTTAAAACTATTGACTGGGAAGCTCTTTTATGCAAGTCATTCCTAAAGACCAGGATTAAATTCTCTAAGTCCCTAGCGCATGGTAGATACTTTCAAAGAAATACGAGATGCTAAGACAGAAACTCGATTTATGTAAAGTGCTTTAATTTCTTTAATGCAAATATAAAGAATTTTACTAACTCAGGATTTGGCCAATGTCCACGTCCTTAAGACATTATCGCAAGAATGGCTACACCAGCTCAGAGCAATGTCCATGTACCACTAGTGTCCTCATTTCACCAATGGTTAGCAGGGGACAGTTAAGGAAATAGAAGAAGCAAAATGATCCTTCTCTGAATGTATACTCCTGGCTTTCAACAGTCAGCATTGAAAGGTTTCCTGATCCAAAGGTTTCCAAGATCCTCCTGACTAGCAGTTACATCTTGACCAATCTTTGAAATAGCTGTTAAAATCTAAGAACTCTTTTTTCTTTTTTTAATCTCATGTTCAGTAAAGTAACTATTTTTGATCAGCAAACACACAGAAATAAATTAAAAAGAACTATATGAATGAAACTGCTTACATGTGTAAAAGCCTAGTCTGGTACAAAGAACCTTTCTGAATTATGCCACGTGCTCCGCTGGTTCCCCAGTTCCCCGGTTCCTTCCTAAGTCAACTGTTCAGTTGCCATCTTTTGGGTCTGACCTATGATGATAGCTGAGCATTAATGACCAAAATATAACTCCTTAAAGGCTGGAAGAACTGTGTTTCCAATAGCAGATCCTCTTGGGATGATTAAGGAAATCATTAACGATTAAGGAAACTCAAAGCACTCAGGCTTTGCAATGCATTGTTCACAGAGAAATTCCCAGAAGTGGAGGCATGGCTAAGTGATGAGGACTGGGAAGCAGTAAGAGTAGGGGAAGGCACATCCTATGAGGACATGTCCTTGTGAGGAGAGGCTGAGGACACTTGGGTTGCCCAGTCTGGAGAAGAGGAGGCCGAGATGTGGCCTCGCTGCTCCCTGCAGCTCCCTGAGGAGGGGACGCACAGAGGCTGGTGCCCCTGTCTGCTCCCTGGTCATCGATGGCAGGATGCAAGGGAATGGCACAGAGCTGTGCCAGAAGAGGGTCAGACTGGGTGTTAGGAAAAAATTTCCTCACACTGAGGGTGGTCAAACACTGGAACAGGCTTCCTAGAGAGGTGGCTGATGCCCCAGGCCTGTCAGTGCTCAAGAGGCATTGGGACAGTGCCCTCAGGAATATGCTTTCCCTTTTGGTCAGTCCTGAAGTGGTCAGGCAGTTGTACTTGTTAATCTCTGTAGGCCCCTTCCAACTGAAGTATTTATTCTGTTCTTTTCACTGAACAGAATACGGCTGGATGATTAAGAGCGTGACTGGAGTATGATAAAACAAATAAAAATGGAAAAACGGGGGAGAGATGAAGAGAGCCAAAAACCATACAATAAAAGGTTTTGAAGACAATATAAGCTCTCATTTGATGAAGCTTAGTGTTGCATTAAGCTCTTTTATTAATGTGATCACATTTTGAACTGCTTCCCTATCTTTCATATATTGTAAGCTTCTTTTGTCAACTCTCACTTTTTACAACAGCTATCAACACTTCCAGAGTAATTTTTTTACTACAGACATATCCATTCTAAATTTCAAAAGCTGCATTTTATGTTCTTATTATCCTGAGGTAAATTTAGAGAGAAAATCTGAATAGAAAGTGAAGAGGTTGTGCTGCTAGTCTGCTTTTCATTCTCCATTTAGGACAGGAACACCTTGATTGAAAAGCAATCACATAAAGGCACACTACAGTATTTCAGAGGAGTAATCTAAATTATTTTTTTTCTTAGAGAAAGACAACCGTGATTGACAGAAATTTCAAGAGCTGGAATAACAATGCAAATTCATGTATGGACTAACAAGGCTCCCACTGAAATTAGTATCAGGACTGCAGCTTTACTATTGTGTCAATTCCCAATTCAGAACCTCCGAAACACAGCTTTCCTCTTCACATATCAGCAAAACCATCACAACATTGTGTTTCTGGTATCACTCCAATGGCACAAGAAATTATTGAACAGAGCGTGCACACCAGACATCTCAGTTTATCCTGGTTAGTTATTTACTTACACCTTTTCTAGGTGAGGACAAGGTGACTATAATATATAGTATCAACCCAATATCAACCCAACCTGTTTGCCCTCTGACCAAGCAAAATTTTCTCCACAAATACAAGACCAAAAAAAAAGGATCATCCTGTAGGAAAATCACAGTGCCTGAATTATGAAATAGTTATATATGAAGTCTTATAAACCTCGATGAGTTTGCAGACACTTGATTTTAAAATAGATTTTGGAGTGGTGCTACATGTTATAGAAAGCTTCCTTTCCATATGGTCAATTTGAAATATTTGTTAATTTCTAATATTTATCTCAGCATAAATGCGAGTCATTTCATGTCCAAATATACACAATGACTTGCTATTTTCCCAAGAAACACCATGGCCAAACCCTTATGCTCATCAGCAAAAGTGACAAGAAAAATCACTTGAAAAGAATTAGCACATTCATTCACGGACACAGCAGGGTTTATTACACTGTACAGAGCATTGCCCTCACACAGCTTCACAGCTTTTGGACTAGAAATATTCCTGTACAGTCTGGTTTACCTCCTCTCCACTTTGTGCAATAGGTGCAGGTAAAGTAAACACACAGTTGTCCACTGCTCCACTTAGATACACACAGGTTCTTAACAGGACTCATGCTCTTCATGTAACTCCCACAATTTACCATTTCCCTTTTGTGTGGATTCTTGCAGACTGCTCACACTTCTGGCTTTTCTTCTTGCCTGGCATTTTCACTAGCAAAGACAAAGGGCTCGGAAGTTGGTACTAAATCCTGATTGGTATTAATGGACTTGCCCTTCCCAATTTAAGTAGTTTACATTTGAGCTTTCCTGAGTTTAAATATTAAAAATTGATGATCAATTTTAAGATATAAGATATTAAATACGGTTCTTGTGGCTACAGCACTTGAGCAGGTTTGAGGATATCTGAGTTCTCTGTCTATACTGACTTTACTTAGTATATTTATTCCTTAGGAAAAACACTCTGTGAATCGCTTAATATAATTTTGCAAGTACTACGGATATTCCACTATGCACCACTTGTGGTTTCACAGCAAATGTAAAGCTTAAATATGCATCCACTTTAATGTGAATTAGCAACATGCTGTTTCTTCTTCATATTTAAATCATTTTTTAGCCTTTGAATACAGAGAGGAATTTCAAAGAATTTCTGAGTAAATTGAGTGAACAGCATGTGAATATTAATATTATTCAAAAAACAAAACTGTAAGATATTCAGCATCAACCTATTCATTTGTTTCAGTAACTGAGTGGTGCGGGTCCCACACATACAAATTTACTAAAATCTTACATAAAAACTTTCATGTTTTAAGTTGCTTCATGAGTGGTTTTTTGTTTGTTTGTTTTTTTTGGGGGGAGGGTATTTTTGTTTGTTTGTTTCATTGTTTCTGAGCTCATTAAAAGCTAGCAGAAAAATGTCATCATTCACAGAATCATAGAATCATCCAGGAGTTGGGCTTGATGACCCTTGTGGGTCCCTTCCAACTCAGGATATTCTATGATTCTATAATTCTGGAGAATAACAACAAATATTCTGTAAATCCTACTCATTTACTTTGAAAGACTAGTATATTCTCCTAGTAGAAGTATCAGGCATGACTGTGAAAGAAACATGGCTCTAGGATACTTTACATAATTAGGATGAGAGTGAGGACTCAGATGAGTAAATCTGTGCAGTTCCAGTGTGGATGCCCTGTGCTTGCTCTGAAATCCTCATTGCTGCAAGCTGTATAGAATGTGATTTTCCTTTAGATAAGAATAACTTAGTGTTTAAGAGACCTAAACATGGTTGTTTATATAAATATGCCTACAGACATGCTAGGTAAAAGGCCATTCTACCCAGGTGAGATCTAGGAATTAATACAACTGCTTAAATGCAACTGTTCCAATACTGCTTGAGATGTTTTTTGGAGACAAAGGTAACTTCTTGCTCTGTGGATGAACTTTCTGAGTTTAGATGCCTCAGCAGTACAGCAGATGCAAGGCAGATGACCCTCTCCCCCATCTCTGAGCATGCATACTGCTTTCAATAATGAGTTGAATCAATCAATTGACCATGAAGACATAAACATTGAGCATCCTGGAACCCACTTACATGTAGACAAGTAAGTTTCTGGATGTAAATCTTGATGAAAATCTTACCAACTGTCCACATGTGGATGTCCAGTGCCACCTGAACACTCAGGCACCAATACCCAAGTCACATGCACAGTGACCATCACAGGTGTGATGCAGAACCTTTAGAAGACCACACCTTCCTTAAGTGTCAGCTGGAGATTAGCATGGATACATGGGGACAGGATTGCATGAGATGTGTGAGGAAACTGAACAAAGCTCAGAGACCACTTTACAGAAGAGCACAGAAGTCCTAGAAATCTTCCTCAGTCCTGCAAGGCAAAACCTTGTTCATTTCTTTCCTTGCTGCTCTAGATGTCCACACAGACATAATGGGTATTGGCCTTGTGTTTGTATAAAATGATGAAGCAATTATTTTGTATTTTTAATTAAATGAAAATTCGGATACAGCACTGTGGCAAATGCTTAGAACAGACATTCTGAGACACTGAGTTAGCACACATCTGGTGTGCTAACTGTGGCTCAGTAAAATTAAATGTGTATTTTTAAAGACAAAATCATAGCAGTTTTGCCCACGGAACAGGTAGGAGGAGATTCTGTTCTCCTACATCTGAACTACTCAGCCCCAGGCATCCTTTCCAGTCAGTCTGATCTATTCAGACACCTACTTTAGAATGAGATTAATTGCACTTTACAATAACTAGATCTTGACTATAAAGAAATCCAAGAAGCTCACATGGAGACATCTGCACTATATGAATTCCACATATTGTGACAAATGTAAATAAGACGCGTGTACTGCCTGCAATATTTTTGGCTGCAACACCCCTGCACTTGCCATTTTAGATGGACTAGCATACCCTCCCAGCTCCTTGCTGCATACGGAAAAAGCACTACTATCTGGCTGAAGGAGAAGGTAACAGTATGAATGATTTTTCCCAGGGCCTCAGAATGAGTTTGTAGCTTCTTTTTCATTCACTACTCATTCTCAAAGACATGGGCACAAGCTAACAATACACACTTCACTCTGTTGTGGTGTTAATTAACGTCTGCAAAACACTTTGAAATCCTTAGATAATCCAGAAGTGTGAGGTACTGCAATTGCAGTTATTACATAGTTTGACTTCAGCTCTGACTTCTGTTCATACTTCCTAGCAGTACTTTGATGAGAAGGTTGCCATAAACCTCACATTTCCACACTTTACACTTCACAAAAATGAAGCAACATTTCAGTAGTAAAAGGTCTATAAAGGATTTGACTAGAAGCTTCTAGACATGATTTGCTAATCATGGTCCTAGCTACTTGGATGCTGGTTCATCAGAATTAGCGGTATGTGTTCAAAGGTTTAATCAGCCACAGAAGATGTACATAACAGGGTGTTGTTCGGATGTTAAGTGAACATCTTGAATATGATTTAGTGGCCAAACAAAAGAGAGGGTTAGTTTATGGGAATGGGACTCTTCAGTGAGGGACTAGTATAGTAGTTCATATACATGACAATGAAGTTTCGGGTTGTGACAGACAAATAGACAAAGAGAAAGATGCTAAATTAGTATCCAAATTCTCAGTAAGGTGGAATTCATCTCAAAGATTTACAATACCAAAATTCAGGTGTCAAGGTTACCACAGTGCCTGTGCTTCCCTTAGTCTCAATGGAGCCTGCGACCACGCAGCGAGGGCTCACTTCAGCTGCTCACATATCAGGGTCTCGTGTCACTGCAGGTGCCCTCAGGTATCCTGCCTACCCTCCATCTGCCATTTCTAAAGAACACACATCCTCTGCAGGTCCTACAACACCCCTTCCAGCCCATGCAGACATCCCAGATAACCTAAAGCACCTGAACTACCATGGGATGCCTAAGTTTACTGCACACATGGTGGCTGATGAACTGAATTTCTCTGCTGCCTTCCCTGTGCTGACCGGATCTCTGTGCACTACAGGGGAGCTTAGGCATGTAGGAATCAAGTCAGTGATTCAATCAATCAGTACAAGTGTCTAATAACTTCTGAGGCTGCCTGTTTACTCAGGAGCTCTGCTAAGGCTGAAAAAAAGTTACACAGGACCTAAGAAAGACTGAAGCCCTTTAGCCTAGTTGAGAGTCACATAGAATAACTCAGGGCTTGTGAAAATGCACCAGATGTCTGAGTTTATGCTGATGAATCCCCTCACATATAGGCAAACAACTAAATTTAGGTATCTTAATCCTGAACTGAATATCATGTTTAGATTCTGACAGATATCTACCCCCCAGAATTTGGAGTTAGATGGTAGAGTTGATTAGAGCAATCGAACATACAGAATGTGATTCTTCAAAACCAACCATTTTGCTCAGAAAAAGTGTAAAAGGGTCTGATGTAAGGAAAGACAGTGGTGTGTACAACATTGAAATTTATTAATTAGTAGAAAACACCATTCCTTTGAAACAGAATTTATACAAAACTGCAGAGCCTCACCTCACTTCTTTTTATGATGAGGGTGGTGAGGTTCTGGGTGAGGTTGCCCAGAAAAGCTGTGCCCCATCCCTAGACGTGTTCAAAGTTGGGTTGGAGAGGGCTTTGAGCAACATGATCTAGGGAAAGACATCTTCATCCGTGGCAGGGGGTTGGAACTGGATGATCTTTAAAGTCCTTTGCAACCCAAACCATTCTGAGATTCTATGAAACCATTTTTACCTTTCCTTCCACTTTCTTTCAGTAAAATTCTGTATGGAACTGGAAATGGAAAGAAAGTGATGGATTGCAATATAAAATTCAGTAGGAAAACAAGAATATTTTAACTGTAATGGTGACAATGCGTACAGGCTACAGTTATGCAGAAGTAAAAAAGCTTGGTTTTCCTCCCTGTAAAGTATTATATATCAATGCTTAGATCAAATTTAGAGATATGTACTACATCTATGTATGGTAACTATATCTATAAACTACTTATTTACCTCATTTTAGGAATAAAAAAAATGTAAAAGTTTTACTTAAATATTTCTTCAGTATCATTATACAACTGATCATGACAGTGTTGATGAGGACTGGAGGGAGGATAGTCATAATTGTATCACAAAGTTATCTTAATTTTCCTTTTCATTTTGCACTGCAGAACTAAGCTAAACCAAATATTCAATAATCAAGAGCAACAAAAAACAATTTAGAAATCAGCTGGACACAGACAAAAATTAAGCTGCCCAAGCAGCTTAAACACAAAACACATAAGCTGTCTGGAGGAACAAAAACGTTGAATTTCAAGTAATAAAAATATCTAGGGATCTATTGTAAAACCTTTTGAATACAGAACCACAAAACCTGATTTGATTTCATGCTTACAGAACAAGAGAGAAGACTCTATATTTACAAATGTACATGTTCCTGTTGAAGATGCTAAACTCAGTAGGAAAGGGATGACTTACAGATGCTTCAGTTGGAGTAATACCAATATCTATTTAATTAAAATATTTTTATAAACCTTGAAAATCATTAGATACATCTGCTGATATAATGGGTGTGTGGATAATGATGTGTATAATGTATGCTGACAATTTATCACTTTTACGTTAGCTGGATTATGGAAGTATAACTTTTTGACTAAACATACAGTTTAAATGGCAATTTTCTCTTTAACATTACAACAATCAGCAGCAGTTTTAATTCACAAAATGCCAAAATAAGTTCAGTTAGAATTAAAAAGAGAAATTAGTTATTTTTCTAAAAGGCCTTTCGTTACCACTTATGATTCATTTTTTAAAACTTGTTGGTTTTCTGTCTTAATTCTGGGTTAGGTTCTTTTAAAATCAATAGCATATCAGCCCTGTAAGTACAGGATGCATATGTCCTAAGAGCAGTATGGATGGAGTTCATGTTTCCAGGTCTTTATAAAGCTTTCCACTTTTCAGAGTTTTGAAATCAGTACTACAAACTAGAAATGAAAAGTCATGTTAAAAGAACCAGCTTTGAGATCAAAGGTCTCCAGTTCAAATGTGGCTGATGAGAGACCTCAAGCCCATTCCTTACAAGACAACTAAACCTCTCTCACCAACATTTGCAGCTTCAGGCAAAGGCAATGTCAGGTATTTTAGGATGACACTTTTGCCTCCACTCTATATTCCTGGATTCTTAAGTGTACCCTATTTCTTTACCCATCTACTTCTCATGCCAAAATATTTTATGCATCTGATATTTTTATGTACTTAACTACAGGGAGCAATTAGAATGCTGGCACTTCCTGGGTATTCACATTTAAAGCTTTTATCACAAGAGAGAAGGAGCATGTCATGTACTCATACGGAACAGAATCATTACCAACAACTGCTATTATTGGCATGTTCCGAATAGGCTCCAAACAAGCTTTTTTTCTTCATCTTAGCCTCCTGTTGCTCAGCAAGGAAAAGAACCACCAAGCAAAATGTATTCACTGATTTATGTTTTTATTATTTAAAAATAAAAAATAATTTTAAAAAAAGGCAATAATCCTAGCCCCACTCCTGTCTGGAACTACTCTAGATCAGATTTGATTTGCTATGAGAAGTGGGTGTGCATGCAGGACATGCAACACGAAGTTTACAGAGGGCTACGATGCAGTTTTTAGCTTCCTGTAGAGCTCAATGCATGAGAACAGTGGATTCAAGTGCAGTCTTATACCGATGAAAAAATAGGTATTTCTGATGTCTTTATGCATTTATATTGATCTTAAAAGTATCTTTATCACCAGTGAGAAGCTAATATGAAAAGGATATTCCTTCAAGACCTCTTTAACTGTGTAGCCAAAGTTCTCCTGGAAGGTATTCAAGCAGAGACTACCTGTACATTTCCCATCTGGAACTCACCATACTAACATATAACATATGACCTTGTGACAGAAATCCCCTTCTGAGCATCTCAGAAATCCCCTTCTTGTGATCTCAGGCTCCAGCGTTGTGATAGGTAGCACTTTTCAGAGACAATGCAGCTGAATTTCTTTAGGGTAAGACTGAACCCTTCGGGGCTGCCCATCTCACCCCACTCACCTCAAATGAACCACGAATGACCAGTAGCTGCTCTGGTGGAGGCAGCTACCACAAGTTTAATCAGATGAATCTCATGTTCAGTGACAAACGTCTCAAAGAAAGAAGGGAGTCCATGAGTCCATTTGGACACAAATTCCCTTTCTTTAAAAATCAGGATCACAAAAGCATGTAAAATATATCAAATAGTGTGAGAAATAACAGATGTAAGTTATGAAAAGGAACTAACATTTCATCAAGATTCACAGACTTTGCTAGGCAACACTTCCGAGCACCATACATATGGGATTGGCATTATCCACAGATGTAAGCAATGTTCTTATTTATTTCAGAAATTTTTCAATACAGCAAATCAAGGATCCAACAACATCAGAATTCTAACGGAGAGGCAAGAAGACAGCAAAGAGAGAGCATTAGGGGGAAAAAGCTAGCCAGGGAGAGCCGCGTTAATTTTTATTAAGAACTTAAAAGTGCTTCTCTGTTGGAAAAATCCAATCGATTCCACAATATTGGACACGAGAGCAGGGGCAGGGGAAAGGTGGTGTCTGCCAGGTGCTGTTGTAAGGCAAGGAGCCTGAGGAGGTCAACTGTGCCATGTCAGCTTGTAAAGCAGCAGTACGGGTGAGGGATGCACAAAGCTGGGTGTCACCAGCACCTGGCTTTGCAGAGGGCTACACAGAAAAACTTTGGGAAGATTTCCCAATGCACACGTGGAATCAGAGGAGAATATGGTCCAGGGTTTCTGAAGAATAGGGACCTCAGAGAAAAAACGGAAGCCTGGAATAAAGGAGGAGACACCAAAAGCGCACCTGTTACTACTCATGCCTTCAAAAGGGCTTCAGAGTGAGAAGGGTTTCTTGGTTTTAGTAAGCTGTTTGCTTTACAGAAAGGAGAAACCAATTAGCTAAGGGTTGTTATACCAGCCCTGACATGTGAAAAATACTGAGGGTCACTGGATTTTATTTTATTTTTTGCTCACTTAAACCTTACGCTGTATTTAATACTGCTTATTGATTTCATTTAGACCAAAATAATTTTATCTCCTGAAGCAGTATTTAAAATAGATCACGCGTTGTCAGCTCTTTCAAAGGAAATCTGTAAAAATGATGGAAAAGCACGCAACGCTGTTCAGGGTGGACACTAAAGCTGTCCCCTTGCATTTTCAGTCATTACTTGAGATCAGCAGAGAGGAATGCTGACTGCAACGTTCCCAAAACACAACAGCCTGAAGGGTGTTCAGTCTCTGTGCAATGGGGCAAGGTGTAGAGCTTGCAGTTGTGGTTTGGCAGTGAAACATTACATGGTGCTCCGTGTTGGCATGGCCTGAAAATGGTATCTTCCATGGAGACTACAGCACCCTTTGGGCACCACCTCCCAGGCATTTCCACAGCCAAAGTCTCTCTCCTTCTTCAGGTTTCCCTGACTCCAGACAAACAGCCCACAGTACTGCAGGAATTCCCACCGTGCTGGTGACCAAGGCAGCCCTCAGCAAGTTCAGTGAGATGGGCAACTCAACAACACCACAGAAAAATAGGCAGACAATTTCCCAGCTGCTGCAAGCCCCAAAGGTGGTATGGCCATCAAAAAAAAGCACAGAGGCTGAGCAAGCCCTGTTATGGCACCAAGTACAGGGGAGTCTTGGGTACCTGGCACACCTTTAGTGGTTACTGACAGCAGGGGAGGCGATAAAACACAGGGGACTATGAAGCTACAGGAAAATAACTTAGTGATATTCTCTCTTCAATCACCACTGAGTTGATATCCCAGCCTGCTGTTTTGGGGCATTTTGCTCTTTTTTCTGACTACTGCCAGAACAGAAGGAAAACGCTGTTTCTCAGTGAAGGAACATGGATTATTTGCTGGTATACAATATAGATGAGCTGAAAATACAGTTTCTCTTTTAAGCAGTCTTGTCAGGTAAAAATGCCCATGTTTTCTCTGTCCATCCAAATTTTATGATTATTTTTAAGCACATTTAGCTCAAAATATATTCATGATGATATATTCAAGCTATACTTTTTACGGTGAAAAGTATGACACAGCCCAAATATGATACTAAAACCAAAACCCGCACCACGGTGAGGCATGTGCAAAAACTTCCTTGTTCACGTGTAACTGAAATGGCGGAGTTCAAATGTTTCAAGTATTTGAGATGGCTAGATTTCATGGGGAAACAGGCTAATTTGTGAAAAATAAATACAAATAAGCTGAAGTCTGAGCAACTGACAGCTCACATTTGCACACAGGCAGCAGAATGTTCTCCAAGCACATCAGGAAAGCACTTTTATGTGGGCTCATTTATTATATCAAATAACAAACACAAACACATAAATCTCTAGGATCCATTCATTTTAGATTTGTTTTCCCCATGAAGTTCTTTCCATCAAATGCTTAGAGTTAGGTACAGCCTCTTGAACAGCTCCCTGTGTTGAGATGGAAATGCATGCCTAGGGCAAGAGCTGGCTGCTTGCAAATCGGTGCCTGGTGTTATTTGGGAAGCTGTGAGATACCTGAGGTCAGCAGATACACACTGAGCTGGTAGATACGGCCCATGGGTTATGTGGGATACTTAGGAACTGTGACTGAGGGGCAGAAGGGTGACCCCAGGGCACCCAACATGGCCCAGAACTCCTCGATGGTGGCAGGAAAAGCCTGTCCTGCTCCCGCTGGCCAGCCCTGCGCAGCTGATAACTCCTTGAGAGGTGCTGGGTTCCCCTGGTCCAGGTCATAGCTGGTCTCTGCTGCACCAGCCAGGCCTACGCAGGCATCTTGGAGATGCTAAGGCACCTTAAACCACGCGAGGCCTTGATGGGAGCCCAACTGCACCCAGCTGCTTGGCACAGTATTTCCTCCTGTCGAATATGAGGATTCTGCTTTCTCTTTCACCCCCAAGCCATCCAAATGACACAGAAACAAGCACTGGTAAAGCAAATAAACCAATGATGTGCAAGAGGAAGCCTGCAGAGTTTGTAGGGACCAAGCCACAAATGGAAATAGAGATTTCAGTCAGCCTGTGTTACTGCAACAAGACACTAAGTGAAGGCCCAGGTTCATGCACAAACATGAGTGTAGGATATTTTTAAGTGAAATCAGAAATATATCACTTCAGCACCAGCTGAAATTTCCCAAAAGTCTGGTGAAAATGGCTGTAGGGAAAAAAAAATATTAAAATTTTATTTACTTATCAAGGAAGTTCACAAAGGTATGGTTGTTTCCTGTTGACACATGCAAATGTCCTGGAAATTCATTCAATTGACTTCTGAATAAAAATCAAAGTTTCAAGTCATGCATCTGAAAGAAAAAAAATCCCATAAATAATCCCTAAACTATATTATATCCTATTTCATTTTTAACAGGAATCAATTTTGTTCTCTTACAGTTCATATTTTTTTCCACAGACTTAGGAACTATTAACTGCCTTCATCCATATGGATAAAATTATTACTAGTTTCATCTTCATAATGACTATATAAATACTAATTACCTATTGCTCAGCATTGTTAATTCTATACTGTCCTGTGATTTTCCAGTTTATTTTATTACACTTTAGTAATTTATTTTAGAATTTGTTGGGAGGAGGGGTGTTTGTTTTTCTTTCTTTCTTTTTTTTTTTTCTGCAGGAATATTTTAATTACTCTTAAATTCTGTGAAGTCTAAAGATACTAAAGATGTTGAAAAGTTACTGTTAAGGCTGCAATCTAAATTCTTTCTCTGCTCTTCTACGTGGAAAGTATATTGATGCTTAGGTATAGTAACAATCCATTGCTTACATAAAGAGTCTATTTTTCTAATAGGTTTATGGTATATAGCTTGCATAGATTTGTGTTAAAACAAGATATGAAAAATCAAGTAATTTAGAAGAATACCATAAAACCGTCTAGATCAAATCGCACAATACATGTAATTATAGACAAAAATAGTTGTACTGAATGGCAATGTAAATTTTCATAGATAAATTTTTTAAATAAATTCATCCAGAGGCTTTTACTGAGTAATATTTCAGTGTATCCACCATTCCTTCATAACCAGAACATCTTGCATGCACGGACATTGCTGTTTATTTTGGTACTTCATGAAAACATTTCAATTGAGATCTCACCAGTGGTAGCGATTACAAGAGCCAGACATATTTACAAAGGGAGGGCAAGGCTGGAGAAGACAATTTTAAGTCTTGCTCTGAAAAAAATGAAGACTAATGATCACACTGATGTCTTTCAGAAGAGAATTTGTACGGGAACAGCCTGGCTGCCAAGAATACTTTGTTCCTTGTGCTCCAAAATCAGAAACATAGGAAATTTCATTCCATTGGTCAGGAGGAATGTAGCTTGTGTGGTAAGTCATGGTAATGACGGGTAAGTTGTTTCTTCAGGGTAACTTGGGCCAACCTCATGAAATGTGTTGAAAAAGAGAGACAAGTTTTATTCAATGTAATATGGAATTATGCAACTGGAATTAAGAGCAGCATAATGCTTACTTGCAGAAAATGTATTCCTATCATGTTGGTTTTTTTTGGAGCAATTACGCTGTTTTATGGGTCATCTTTTCCAAGTAAAGAACAGCAGCAACACAGCCTGACACCTACTTTGTGATCAGCTGAGCCCCTTCAATATCAAGACGCATACACGCACCCAGTGCTGATGAAGGTTTCTATTATCTGTGCAGCTTTGCAACATGGAAATATTTAAGTCTTTCATGATGCAGTTTGTGAAAAGTGTATGGTATCTCAGAGAAGAGGTGTTATGCAGCTTGTTCCTGTTTACGCAGCTTGTTCCTTTCCCCTATTCTTAGCCCACTACATTTAACCAGAAAAAGACAACAAAAATAGTCTTCCCCTGCACTGCCCTATTAGGATCTTTTCACCAGTTTTCCTGTTACATACATATACTTCCACCTATATCCTTGATCATTTGCCTCCTTTTCTTCTGGACCCAAGCCATATCACAATGCTTTCCCAAACCCCTCTGTGGCACCTTTCCTTTTGGCTACCTTTCCAACATTAACATGGGCTTGCTCTAATATGTGACCCCTGGGTCTTATAAATTTCAACATTAAGAAGTGCAGAAAAGCAGAAATGTTAACGTGGCAATCTTTACTTGTAGCACTAGTCTTGCAAGCAGTGAAGCAAGATTCTGTCTTTCATTTTGACACTGTAGTCAGAATGTAAGCCTTCACACATTCTTTGGGTTCCCAGGTACCACACTTAGTTTGCTAAGTTTCAGTGTCCGTGTTCGTGCTGGGGATGGAAATTTGTTAGGACATTTTAAATGAAATTCCATCAAACCAGGAAGAATACCACCAAGATGTTTGTCTTTTGTTGTTTTGCTTGCTGTTTGCTTTTAATAAGGGAATGTAATTTAAATAGATTAACAAATACACACAAAAAAAAAGAGGTTATACTGAAGAAGTCATGAAAAGTCATTTGTTCTCTGGCTAAAAAACACACAAAAACTGTTTTACATTACTTGGGTATGCAACTAAACAGGAGGTTGACTACAAGCAAAGGCTAAGAAAGCTCCTGGAAGAGACTGCAGTCTGAATATGATACAGTTATATGGGAGAAACTTTCCTATTTTATTGATCAAAGCAGCATGCTACAGCCTAGTATACACTGCAGCTCTCAGCTCTATATTTTTCCCTTTCTGCATCATTTTTAGGACAGCAATTCATGATAACTTTGGAAAGCAAAAAGAGACAGAAATTCACAGGGAAATGATGGGAGACCTGTCATCAGTTAGGAAAGAAAGTGCATTTCGTAATTTATGCATGACAAGGGGTATTTGAGAGTGACTTCCACCCTGAAAGGACCTGCCTGCTGTAAATCGTAAGCACATTTCATGTTAGCAATAATAATGTTTGAGACATTTACTAAGGAATGTACAGTCTCCAAAAGCACCATAAAAAGAAAATGCTATTTTGAAATGCAATAGTTAAGAACGAGAGAAGAATGAAGTGTATGTCAAAAAGAAAACTCAAAACCAAGCAATATCCAGTAACATTAACCGCTCTATAAATGACCTCAAGAACGAACACACATCACTACGGGGGATCTTTTACTGATGGCCATAAGAACATTTCCACCGATTTATGTAACCTGTAACAATTCATTTTAGCTGTAGAGAAACATTTTCTAGGCAGGAAAAAGATAAAACTTTGGGAAGCGTCCAAAATTACCATACCACTTCTCAATTTGAGAAGAAATATAACAGACCCTCAAACCATTGGATTCAACTGTTTAAATCTATTATAATGCTTTGGTCATCTATTTCATTATTTTCAAAGGTCAACGCACGTGCCTTTCGATTCCTGAAGTAATATATAACTTCCTAAATCTCCTTGCAGCTGAAATTTTGAGGTGTAGATAGGTCAAGTTTTCCTAAGAAAGGTCAGTGTTATATGAGGTTGCTTTATCTTCCAAAAAGAGAAACGTGGCTGAAAATATTGTACAGAGGAGGGTTTTCTTTTAAAAGTGTCACCGTATATGTGAAGATTTTGGAGTGGTAAATTCCAAATTACCATTTAAGAAATCTTATCAAATTGCTTACAACGCACATTGCTGTAAAAGAACAGGATATGATAACTCATGGCATCCCTCCTCAATGTTATCACAATAACTTCTTTTGAAGCAGCTCGCATTTTACACGCACCTCTTGCATAACGAATAAACACAGACGTAGCGTGAAGATGAGACATGCTACAGAGCCCAGTGTGTTTCAGGACTGATGGCAAAAGTAACGCTGCATTTTCAGACGTACTGCTGCATTACCTGCCTGCGGTGCTCTAACCTGCTCTCTGCAGATACTTGTGACAGAAACACTCTAATCTACAAATCACAGTGTATCACAGCTTAAACAAACTGCATGCTGTGAGGGAACTGTATCTAGTCTGTGTGTAACGTTTTGATTTCTCAGCCTACTAAAACTCACAGAAAAAAAAAGCATCAGTCCCATTTACCCATTTGAATTCCCAAAAGAGAACAGCAAACTTAAGATTCTGTTACAGAACTAAGAAAACATCACTTGCATTAGTTATTTTAAAATACATCTCTTAAATTTCAGAGTGATTCTCTTAAATTCAATAATAACTTGTATTTGAAAACTAATATTTGACATTTGAGGTACGAATACAAATGACAGTAGCTATTCCTACGTGACGCCATTTGCAAACAGACCCTTAATTGAGTGAGATCAAAACTTTAGATTGAAATAAAAATCTAATGTATACAATGTATAACTGGAACAATCCACACGTGTACATTTTTAAAATATCCTAACCTTTCAGTAAAACACTATGGCAAAGATAACCCTAAAACAGCCAAAAAAAGGGCGCCAGAGGCTGGATTGACAAAGCCACCAGCACAAATCAAAGCAAAGAGAAAAGCTATTTCATGTCCCACAGCGAGAAAGAGAGAGAAACATCAGAGGGGCTGAATTTGTCTTCAGAGGGGAGGTGAACTTGGGTCATCCTTGCCAATGAGAGCCCAAAGCCTTCCCGACCACAGGACATTCATACTTCTTACTCACTCTTCTTGCTACGTGATGGCCCAATTTTAAGAGGACAAATTCTCATTATTAAGTCTACATATTTCATCTACATCGTGCTACAGGAAGCCTGTTTACGGAAATGATGAATAATTCAGGCAGATGCACAGATTTTTCAATAAACACCGTTGTGCTTTTCCATTTTCTTTTCTATTGAAAAAAAAAAAAAAAAAAAAAAGCCTAGGTTCTTCCTGTGGCTTCAACCAGACAGGATTTGAAAGGCTGTGAGCTCAAGGAAAGTAAATGAAAGGCAGAAAAGCAAGCTATGTCCTCCTTTCTGCTCATCAGGGAAGATGATTGTTATTCATCTCTAAAATTCAAGAATTTATTTGTTCATTTAGAGTGAAATGTGCTGTTGTGCAGAGGACACAAGGTGGGCCTGGTGCTGGTTCTCTCTGGAGAGAATTTTGCTCCGCATGAATGAAGCAAAAGTGTCATCTTTATCTTACTTGGGCTCGATTTAGACAACTTCGATTGAGTAAGAGTGTTTATGCTCTGTAGCTTTATATCCCAATGACTTATTAAGCCATAAATCAATAAAAATGTGAGAGTGGAAGATCCTCTGGGTTTTTTTCCTTCCCTCCACCTTTAAAGATTACTCTAGAAGAAATAAAAGAAATAGTAAAGTCGTGTGATTCTCTCCCTACTGTCTGCCATTCAGGGAAAAAAAAAAAAAAAGAAAAAAAAGGTCAAGAATAACCTCCCACTTGTGGCTATTGAAGCCATTTGCTCTGTGTTATTTTTATGGGCTACTTGTAAAGCTAGAAGGAAGGTGTGAAAGTGGGGAAGTTCTTTGTGCTCCTCACTGCCAGCAAAACACACATCAAGACCGTAACACACTTCTGTACCCCTACAGCTGCACGAGCTCCCAGAGTGGCACTGCCAGAGTGAAACGATTTGGGCAGTTTCCTCAAAGGCTAAATTGAGTATCTGCACCATTAATAAGTCCATATATTGTTTTCAGGAAAAGTCACCAGCCTATCCAATGACAAGACTATCAGAGTTGCTGGAAACTTTGCTGATATTTTATTTTATGCAATTTGCATATTGTTATTAAGGAATTTAAAAGCTTTACAATGCAAGTCATACTGTTGAGAAGTAAAGAATCAGAGACAACTAATTCAGTTGACCTCCAATGCACAAAAATAAATTGTGTGTAAGAAGTCAACATCTTAAGAAAAACACGCATGCTAAGGGCAATTAGATTCCAGACAAGCTTAAACAATTGATTTGCATTCTCACCCACACCTTAGGTTTTATTGAAAATACAATATTGCCTAAATTAAAAGAACAGAAGAAGGATAATAAGGAGGCAGCTCAAAAAAAATAAAAATGTTTTGAATTGCAGTCAGTGCAGACCTGTTACCTTTCCAGGGCAATGCAGGAGAGTTGCTCCCTCCTAAAGGCAGTGCTCCAGAGGGTGAACGCTGCTTGATCAGCCTCTCAGCATCCAGGATGAAATATGTATCACAGATACCTTAAATGACCACAAGCAACTGGTGTCCAACAATAAATCTGTGTTCCTTAGTTTTATGCCTTCCTTTCTTAACTCTGTTTGCAATTTCATTAACGAGACTTAACCTTTACATTTGCTAGAATAAAACTTGTTGTTGCAAAACTAAGCTCAGTGTATCAGGCAGATCTAATAGGCTCTTCTTTCCTCTGACATAAATGTGCTTTTTAAAGACAATACTCAAGATGGGGGATTCAAGATTAAGAGTGGTGGAAGGACTCTGGGTGGAGAGGGAGCAGCTATGAAGGATGATGGGGAGCTACAAGATAGAAAGCTCTGGTGTATGGTCCTCCTCAAATTATTTGTGCATATATAATACCTGAGTTTCTAAATTACTGATTTTGCCTTCTTGGATTTATGCATATATTTGACTGTATTTTTGACCTGTTTCATTACCATCAATTTATCTACTTTGTCACACACAGCACTAACAAGTTTGAATGAAGACAAGAGGCACTGATTCCCCATGTGAGACGAAAGCCACCTTCTGTGGTATACCTGACACATTTACCAGCAGATACATATTACCACATATACACACCACATTTACTACCAGAAGTGGAAAGAAAACCTTTTAGCTGGTAAGAATATATGGTTATGAAACCACAAAATAAATCAGAGGGCTAAGGGCCAATGCCATACTGGAAGCTATTTGTTGTTCATTTTTCTGAACTGGCAAGGACAGAGAAATGTGAAAACACGGCAGGAAAATGCATAGCAACTTCTGTGCACAAAGCAAGTAGTTAAGGAATCACAGTGAGAAATGGGTAAGAACAAAGTGAGAGCTGTGCTCTCCATACTGTTGTGTGCGTGTGTTCTTTATGCACATTTGTAGAAGCACTGATTGAGAAATCTAGCTGCAGTGATTCCCTGCCTCTCATTACAACTGAGTGTGTGCTAAGTGAATAAACTGCTGCTTGACATTTCCTAAAAAAAAAAAAAAAAAAATGTAATAGGAACAGTACTTTGCTTTAATGAATCATTTTGGCCCCTACAGCAGAAAGTAGCTGTGATGAACTATAATCTCTTTCGGGAAGCATAATTCTATAATGGAGATATATATGGGCTGAGATATGAGAAGTTGTAGTCTCAGGCAGGCCTGCTCTAAAGGAGATTCTGAATCATCCGTGCCCACTTCTACTTATATTTGATCATAGCTGTTGACATACTGTATCTGCCATGCATAGATGTATTTCTCTACGAGAGGTAAGAAAGCCATATGGTTCGTGGATGACTATGAATTTTCGCAAAGCAAACTCATCTACATTTAATTCCTTTCTGTAGTTAGCCAAACAAAACTACCCATTTAGCAAACAGACTACTGTGGACTCAGGTGGGACGTTTTGGCCCTTACAACAGAGTTTTAAGAACTAAAAATCTCTTTTAAATACAGTCATAATTGATGAGCTCACACTCACTTTCTGCATTAGTGGTCACCCCCTTTACCACGTGTGGTTAGATAAACTAATTCTCTGCGGTGATGAACTGAGGCATCTAACAGGAATTGTCTTGTTCACGCAGTAGAACTGAAGCAGCTGTTTTCGTTTGACTGATGCAGTTTGAAAGGGCCCCCTGATGGTACACCTTCGAAAAAACAAGGGTTTATTTCAACGTTCTTTTTATTACCAAAACTACTCATAGGATTATCATTGCTACGCAGGGAAATTGCTTTGACTACATGTAATTGCAAGCAGGGAAAAAAGTTCCTGCCTAGGAAAGGCAGGTGTAAAATAATGTCTTACCACCTCTGCTAAGGTACACAAAAACTATCCCAATAATTATTCCAGTTTCTGTAGTTTAGCCAGATAAAGCTCTCAATCAAGCTGAAATGTAGTTGTTAAGGCTGTCCGTGCATATTTCCTATCAGAACATCTGCTCTCAGACAAAAACCTGCTGTACCCTTGGCCAGGAGGCTCAAGGGAGCTGCAGCAGCCACGCTGCAGGTGGGATGCTCCGTGGTGCACAGGCACAGCAGGACAGGAACACATTTGCCCCTAGAGATAAAACACCTGCTCACTTACATTAAAGCAACTTAACTCGATACTTAGTAGAAAGAATTATTAGTTAGTTGTAACAAACTTCATCCTGCTCGATTTCTGCCTGGACTCGGCAGTCTGCGGGAGCTTGGCACGGCCAACAACCTCAGCGCTCGCTGCCGTGGGATGTTTCCCTGCACTTTGGGACACCCCACTGCCATTCGGTCCCTAGGAGCATCACCACCACCGCGGGGTTTTGCCACCTGCACGGCCAGCACACGCTCTCCTCAGCCCCTCCGTGGAGCCGTCCATCGTACAACTTGCCTCTAAGCGCACCTTTGGTTTGTGGCAGAGATCTCAGGCAATTTCGGGGGGGCTGCAAATTCTAGAAAGGTGAGGAGGAGGGACGCCCGGCTTTGCCCTGAGGACAGGCAGGTATACGTGCAACTAGATGCCAACAGCACTGTGCGGTGCTAAAACGAGAAGCTGGCAGTAATCTACAACAGAATCAAGGAATGTATTTGACGGTCCTAGTTTTTACTTCATGTTGAACCGAACGAGGGCATAATAAATGCGTCCCCCAACTTAGGAATATTGTGTCAGATCACTACAGCGCTCAGAATTAAATCCCCAACACACAACAGCCCTGTAATTCACGAGAATATTGAATACAACCCGAGTATACAACACAATGTAATTTAACCACACGCCGGGTGTTTCGAAAGCATATAAAAATAATTGGGGAAGGGGGGGAAACGGGGACACGCCACGCAGCCTTTCCGATAGCGAGGATGAAACCTGCTCAGCCCTACAAGCAGCGGCGAGGAGCACAGCGAAAACTTGCGGTGCCGACAGGAGAGGCTCCGCCGAAAGCAGCCGGCGAGGGCTTTGGGAGCCCGAAGTGCCGGGCTGAAGCGCAGCAGCGCCAAACTTTTCCTCGTCCCGCTTCCCTGCTCTGCCGGGGGCACCGCGGGGGTGGGCTGAACCCCCCCCCCCCCCCCCGGCCGGGGTGAGGGGCTCCGTGATGGAAATTGGGGGAGGTTTGGGGGAGAAGCGAGTGGGAAAGGATGGGGAGCATCGCCCGGGAGGGGGCTGGGGGCATCGCCGCGGGGCTGGGGGCATCGCTGGGGAAAGGTTTGGGGATAGTGCTCGGGAGGGATTTGGGAACATCGATGGGGAAAGGTTTGGGAGCATCACCTGGGAGAGATTTGGGAGCATCGCCCGGGAAGGGTCTGGGAGCATCACCGGGAGGGATTTGGGAGCATCACCTAAGAAAGGTTTGGGAGCATCACCCGGGAAGGTTTGGGATTTGGGAGCACCGCCCCGCTCCGCACACTCCTGCCCTCTCCCCACGACCCTCCGCCAGCCCCCCCCTCCCCAGCACGCCCCCCCCGTGTGATTTGGGGGTGCTCCGAGGCCGTGAGCCCGCGGCACCGACCCCCCCCCAACCCCTCCGCGTCCCCCCAAATTGCAGCGGCGCTGCCCTGGCGGCACCGTGCCCTCGCCCCTCGCCCCCCGACCCCCTCAGCCCCCTGCCCCCCCCCCCCCCCCGCTGTCCCCGTACCTTTCTCAGCGCTGACATTCTAGTGCATTATTACCGGGGCAGGGGCGGGCTGGGCGCGGGGCTGCCGCCTCGGTGCGGGTGCGGGTGCGGGAGGAGGAGGAGGAGGAGGAGGAGGAGGAGGAGGAGGAGGAGCAGCACCGCGCACCCAGCAGCGCCCCGCCGGGCCCCCCCCTCCTCTCCCCTCCCCGTGCGCGCCCCCGCGGCCGAGTGCGCGCGGCCGCGCGCCCCCTGCCGGAGCCCGCGGAGAGGGAGGGGGGGAGATTAGGGCCCGCCCCCCGCCCCGCCGCCAGCCAATAGGAAGGCGCGGAGCGGCTGATGGACGGGCCGGGGCGGGGCGCGGGAGGGCGGGGCCGCCGGCGGAGCGGAGGGGCCATGGCCGTGGGCTGGAGGGAAGGTGAGGCGGCAGCGGCGGCGGGGCGCGGCATGGCGGCCGGTAACGGCCCGCAACGGTCGCGGGGTGGCGGTTAACGGCCGGGGGCTCCCCACAGAGGAGCCGTCCCCGCTCCGCCTCGCCCTGCCGGCGGGTTTGGGGGGGCTGGGAGAGGGGAAGGAGCGCGGTAGGGTCCGTGCTGTGAGCTCCGGGGCTCGGCACCGCTGCCCTTTATTGCTATTTTAGGTTGTTTTTGTTAATTTGGAGAAGCTCGGCTCGTTCCTCGGCTGCTGCCTGAGAGCGCTGAGGGGAAACAAAACGCAGCGGCCCGAGCCCGGCTGCAGCCCGCTCGGTGCTTCCCGTGCCCTGCGGGGCTCAGCGCCTCCCGGCCCCGGTGCGAGGGGGGAAATGGGGGGCTCGGAGCCGCCCTGTGCCCTCAGGGGGGCTCTGGAGGAGGTGCCGAGCCGGAGGAGCGATCGCTGCTTTGGGTACGGGTGGTGGTGGGTGGGGTAACCCTGCCTGGTGTCTGTCTGTCTGTCTGTCCGGCGCTGCTGGAGGTGGGAGAGAGCGAGTGGGGAAGAGTGAGCGTGTAGGTAAACGTGGGACTTAGCGCTGAGAGCAAGGAAAGCAAATGCCAAAGGGCTCCGGCTTCTTAAAGGTTAAATGAAGAGCTGCTTGTTTCGCTAAGGTGGGTGAGAAAGCTAAACCGACCGTGCTGAGCGACTGCCTTTAAAGTTAGGAAGTGCTCCTGTCCTCTGCAGCCCCTCTAAAGGGTGCTGGTTTGAGATTGGGAATAAAATACAGCAAGGAATAGGAGGCGGATGGGATGCCGTGTGGTCGCCTGGGGTGAAACAATAAAGTTGGAAGAGTCTGCAACTTTATCTGCACAGGCTTGGCAGCTGGTAGCATGTATGGGAACTGGTGACTTGCTATTCTGTAAAGCTGTATGCCTTTAAGGGGAAAAATGTGTATCAGAAAAGAGCTGAAAAAGGTTTATTTGCATCTCCTTAAGATCCTGTGTATATAGATTCTGTGTTTTGTGTTTTTTGTTTTTTTTTTTTTTTGTCTGTATTACAAATGAACACTGAAAGACAGAATGAAAGGGGTGGTCAACAGCTTGTAGCTTGTGGTACCAATTGTCACTGAAGAGAACCCTAATTACTTACAGATACCTACACTGCTGGCATACTAAGTAAGATATACTTAGGATTGACTTTGCCAGCACTGGGTTGGACAGGCCTAACAGAGAAAGTCAAGTGCTTTTGAGTTTTGTATGTGTCTTTTAGTTGTCTTTCAGTCACATATACCAATGATAAGTAGGAGGGCTAGATGAACCAGCATTTCTTATTGTATGCATTATTGACAAAATGATTATCCTCACTGCACTGACAAATTTGGAGCTCTTAGCTGTTAAACATCATCAGCTGCTTCTTCAAAGCCACATTCGTTGTTCTTGAAAGCTTGTGTGGTTCCAAAGTTATGCTGTCATACAGGCTTACAGAGTGCCCTTCCAGCTGCTGATGGGTAGGCTTAAGGTATAGGTGTAGGTGTCCTACACATTACTGACCTTCACTGCTAAGAAGTGCTACAAAACTTACCATGCTGTAGGAAGTGATACTACAGAAGGCTTCCTGTCTGAGATTTGGACGATTTAAAGAACAACAACACTAACAAAATACTTCTGAGCAGTGAGAATAGTGCTTTGAGGAGTGGCATCTCAGTCTTTTTGAGGTGAGTCTTAAGTTTGGGGCAGGAGGCTCGTACTTTTATAGGGATTGAAATGAGATGGAGAGGTGTTTCTTTGGTTTGTAATGGTGTGTTTTTTTTCCAGTTTTGTGGGTGTGGTTTATTTTTTATTTTTATTTTTTTGGCTTACTCTTTTGAAATAATATTTTGGAGCATTTCTTCAATACTTTGCAGAATGGTCCGTGAGAGAGAGACATGATTCTGTGTGAAGATGCTAGGATACTTTCTTGGGGATTGGGTGTATGTGCTTGTGTTATTTGGTAAAAGTGGGGAAAGGGTGTCATTTCTGGGCTTGGTGCTTTTATTTAGTTATTTTTTTTTTTTTAAACAATCAATATGTGATGCCTTTGATTCCACAAAACTAGCTTTTAAGCTGTTAATTAGTAGTTTCCAACTGTCTAGAAAGATTGTCTATGGAATATCTTGGAGCAATCCTCAGAAAGTCACTAGCTTGTCATTTTCAATAGGCAGTGTATAATTTCTCATTTTTCTGGTCATCTTTGGTGCAAAAGGTTGAAATCAATGTGTCTAGAAATGTGCACTTCTATCGAAGGTTGCTTAATGGCTTATATTAAAGTACCCTTTGTAACTAACAAGAAAAGAAAAATCCTCTTTCATTGAATCTTCCAGCGCTTGGTAATGATGGCCTATTTAATAAGATATTGATTTGTTATATGTATGTGGGGACATTTGCAGAAATTGTTGGTTCTTCTGTCACAATCAAATTGTCACAGCAAAAAGGGGCATATTTACTCCCTGAGGAAGGTGGAATAGATGCAGTTGTACTTATGTTTTATATAAGGGTTTATGCCCAGTGATACTACCCCTGATAGTTTTGTGGGTGTTCTGTAAATACTTGTATTTTGCGCGTCTAGTTTCCTACAAGCAGGCAGAGCAAGCTTGCTTTAAGGTTTCCAGATTTTTTCTTCCTTTTCAGCAATCTAAACTCTGAATTGCGTTTTTTCACTGGCTTTCAGCTATTCTTACAGCAGTGCTTCAGGCCATTATTGTACTGCTGGCCTGTTTTCCATGTTACCTGCACCATCTACTGTAGGATTACTTGGCGATGCCAAAGGCGTTTCTGTATTAGAACGGAACAAGGAACTGACAAGATTTAGTAAAAACTTACTGTACTTGCTCAGAAAGAAAAGGCTGCTGCTTTAACTTCAACCAGCATGTGTGTGCTACAGCGTGCTTGCTTCAGGCCTTGTGTTCTTTGCATCCCTAAAGCAGGGTAAGAGTTCTTCAGTTGAAATGGTCTAGCTGAAGTAAGGTTTAAACTTCCTGACATTTAGAAAGCTTAAATCATTGTTGGTAGAGCTGGTTTTGGTGGCCACTGATGTTGAAATGCACAATTTGGGTGATTCATGTTTTTTCTTCACCTTCTCTTGCCCTTCCCCACTTGCCATCTACTTCTTGAGAAGAAAGGGTAAGTCAAGTCTCCTACTGCCAGGATTTATGCTTGGCCCAACTTTGGATAGCAAGAATTATTATCGTTTTTACTCAGTAAAGTTGAGCTTCTTTCTTAAGAATGGATGTGAGGTGTTTTATCTGTTCTGAGTGAGGTCTGTTTGGTTGTACAGTGTAAGCAATGTATTGTGAAAGATACCTGGAAGAACAAATATCATGCACAGACTGATACCATGGTGAGGACGCTTCGTTTTCCCAAGACTGTAGTAAGAAGACCCAGCATAACAAGGCTTCACCACGAGGCACAGGGGGGTTCTTACGAACAGCTGAAACAAAATCCTGATGTTCTCATTGTGACAGCTGCGTGTCTGATTATCTGCATCCCGTGTCATGTCAAGTCAAGTTTATTAGATGTCTGGGAGCCTGCGGTCGCGACTGAGGTGGCCTACAGAGAGATCTCTAAAGCCTTTGTTGAGACAGGATGGCACGATCTATTAGTCAGATCCGTATTGAACTACACAGTCGTGTAGAACTCGCTGACAGGTACAACACCAGGCGTACTGATGAGAAGCTGCGATGTGACACGGGGATCGTGCTTAGTGAAGCTGCATCAGTTTCATCTTAGCTAAGAAGAGAAAATAAATGTCTGCTTTCTGTATTGAATATCTTACTGTTTTGTATCTGCAATTGCTGTAAACTATGTTGGTCTGGGTGCCCAGAGGTCAATCTCTGGTAAATCACTTGCCTGTTGTGACTTACTGCTTAATTTAGCTGAATACAAAAGTTCAGGGTATGCAGTCATTTATATATTTTTTCCTTTCCTTTCTTTCTCCTCAAATGACTTGTGTTAAGCCGTATACTTAAATAAGTTGCTCTCATTCAAGAGCTGCCTCAAAGAAAGGGAGAATGATAAATTACTGAAGTTTCGGATAGCAGTGATTTTTCCATGTCTGATAAAACGCAGTGCTAAGTGAAAAGATAAATTGAGACACTTTTTTTTATGGACTGCTTTATTACAGCACAAAGTTGGACGTTCTTTACACTCTGTAGTTATTGAACTGTAGAAAAGAATAGGACGAGTAAAATCTAGGCAATTAGTATCTGGTTTTAATATCTAATGGGACATGGAATGCTAATGGATGTTGTTTCGGAGAGAATAACAACTGAGGTCTTGAGACAGACCTTAAGATGGTGAAATTACTATTACACAGCAGATTAAAAATGACAACATCTGAGCTTCTCATGCAGCTCCCCATGGCGTTATGGTTAACAACAGTGCTGAGATGCAGGCAGCTGACATCTAGCAGCCCAAGCACAGAATTCACATGACCTTGAATGCAAATAAATTCTGTTTGATACCCAAGCAATGTGTCTTCTTTTTCTACTTAAATTAATAGCTTTATTAAGAGTAAAGTTACCTGCTATATGGAATGTCAGTGAGATAAATTGTAAAACTGGAGGAGAGGATTGTCCACACAAGGTGGGAACTTTCAGCCAAAAAATGTACATTTTTCCCTTTAAGCTGTCATTCATGGTTTTTCAGGGTAATAGAATTGTAAGATTATACTTAGAGGTGATTAAGCAGTAGAAAAAACTTAAGTGAAGTATTTAGTGCCTCCACTTCTTGAAGGGCCTCCAAGGTCTTTTGGGATAAGTTATATGTATTCAGACACAAGTTGGTCTCAGCGTGGGTCAGTGTGTAAAATTATTTCTTCCAGTCCTTCAGACGAGATAGTCTTGGTGTTCTTTCTGGCCTTAAGGTACAAGTGAATTCAACACTGAAACATGAAGCTGAAAAATTAGTTGGCAAATTCATCAAGAAAGAATTTCGGCAAATAAATGCTTTTAAGAAACAAGGGCTTTCTGGGGTTAAAAAGAGAGAATTAATATGTTAAGTCTAGAACTTGTAGTTACGGCTAGAACTTGTCTGCAGATAGACGTTTCACTTAATCCAGACCTCTGGTCTCTGCTGTTCCCAGCAGTGGTTTTGGTGTCTTAGAGATCTCAGCTGTTCCCTCTTTGATCTGCATTTGAGGTTTTGGCTATAGAAAGAAGGATGATTTGGGGTTTAGTTTTTGTCTGGAAGCAATGCGTACCTCGCTAGCCTTGTATTATGAAGTTCGGGTTAAGGTTAACAAATCTAATTCTCAGATGCGTGTGTATTGATTTCCAGGTGGTCCGGGCAACCTGATCTAGTGGAACAGGTTGCCCAGAGGAGCCGTGGATGCCCCATCCCTGTAAGTGTTCAAGGCCAGGCTGGATGGGGCTCTGGGGCTTCGGGCAAACTGGTCTGGTGGGAGGTGTCCCTGCCCATAGCAGGGGGTTGGAACTGGGTGATCCTAAAGGTCCCTTCCAACCCAAGCCCTTCTATGGCTCTGTGATAAGGGGATTTGTACTCAGTACAGCTTCATTTGTACCCAGTGGTACCAGTTGCTGGCCTGATGAATTTTGGATGCACAGTGGCTGGCCTGATGAATTGCTGTCTGGTATACACAGCAGCTCTCCGGAGGGGCATTTGATGTGTGATCTGAGCATGATGCCTTGCACGTGTCTATCACTCAGTGGTGTAACTGCAAACTGAATTTTGCTCCTGGTGTCTGCAGTGTGAACTAGGTGCTACTTGTCATTTTGAGACGTGCATATTCTTGGGTCATGGCTCTGTGTGTCAGGCCAAAACGATACAAGGTTCATCAACTTGGCCAGCTGAGCAGCTCCTTCAGAAATAATCAGAAGACCTAAAACGTGAAACTCTATCTTGCATGATTGAAAGGGAAGTAAGCTTTGTAGCAAATGGCTTAAGGGGATGGAGAACAGCTGCTAGATGGAAGTACTCATCAGTTTCCCACCTGCTAGCTGGTAAAAACGTCAGTCTAGCTAATGTTTTCTGTACGCAGGGGTCTCTTAAAACACTTTTACACCCTGAGTCTTGCTGAAATCCAAGTATGTTAACTTTTTTTTCCTTCTCCATTTGGTGTCCTTGAGTGTCACTGCTCAAGAGCTGACTATCTAGCTGTGGTTAGGAGGAGCAGGGTATCCATATAATGGGATTGTTGAACTTGGCTGGACAAGGCCCTAAGCGTACTGCCCCAGCTCACCCTGCTTTGAGCATTGGGGTTAGGCTGGATGATGTCTGGAGGTCTCTTCCATTCTGTAAAGTGACTGGCTCATCACAGCCTTCATGGGCGTACATAACAGAAGAGACTTCAAGGATTTAAATTTTCTTGAATATCAGAGAGTAACTGTGTGCTGATTGTACAGTTCATCTGAACATTTTAATGAAGCCTCGTCCATAATTCTGTGTGTGCACTATCATTGTCAGCTCTTCTGATCCTCTTCTGTCCTGCCACACTCCTATCTTCTTAGCATCTGCGGAAATAATGTGTTGAAACATCTTCCACATAGCTGGCTTCAGGAGAAATTCCTGGTTCCCTATTTGCACAGCACTCCTGTCTGTAGGAGAGAGAAAGATCAAGTAGGGCAAGTTGCAAGCCTCTCAGAGCTCTGTGTTCAGCACTCCCGATGCCGTTTATTTTATTCGTGCTGCCCAACTTGCATGTGAGTAGGCAGCAGGCAACCAACTGAGGCACGCGGCGGGGGTGCTTACAGTATACGTGGCAGGTAGCCAGAAGTACACGGCGAGCATTCTCCACAGAAATGCTTTTTGAGGACAGCGTCCTCCTACACTCAGCCGGACAGGAATGCTTCTGCTGTTGATCAGAACTTTGTTTGTTTAGCTATTCATCCTGCTTTTGTTACAGTCTGTAGTGTTAACTGAGTCTTCAGTCATGCTGTCAGCTCCGGGGGAGCCGTCATAAATCTGCAGCGCTGCTCCTGTCTTGGCACTTGTGGGCAGTCTGCACGTGTGTGTAAAGCAAGGAACTTCATGGTGTCAGTTCAATACTCAAATAGCAAACAATGCATTTATTTGAAGGAAGGCTTTTTAGTCTTAACTGGTGAAAAGTTCCTGGAAGTTCACAATTTGTACCTGTACCCAGTACATATTCAGTGCTCTATTTCTTGGAGTTCTTGTTTTGCTTCTGTTATGTCAAACTGCAGACACCTGGTGCTCTTTTTTTCAGTTGTCTGATGTCAAGAATTAGCTATGGAAACAGTTTGGTACCTTAAGCTCTCCTGAAAATACTGGCGGCTTTTCATCACCGAGGAATTCCTGGAAAGATGCATCTTCAGGTGTTGCTTCAGCTTCACTGTGCAGTAGGAAAATCCAGTGCTTTAAGGTACAGGCTGGGTGTTTTGGTAGCATTGCCTAGCTTTGTCTGGAAAGAAAATAAATTTATTTCACTTCAGAAGTCTAAATAGAAATCCAATTCAGAAGACAGTACTAGCGAATGTGTTTGTTTTTTTAATATAAATTTGTAGGTCTATCAGAATTGAAGTTTTCTACTGAAATACACCAACTGTTACTGTAATTTTGTGACTGCAGCTCTACATCAAATACACAAGGCCCCATTGGTTTTTGTTTGTTCCTTTGAAGCCTTGTACTTCACTGGAAAATGACTTCTGAACTTCCCTCACAGCTTTATTACCAGCCTGTGTTTAAATACAGTTATACTTGGAGCGAGAATGCAGCGACTGTCTTCCACGGTTGGCTTCTTAACACTGGTATCTGCCACTACCATAAGCCAAGTTGTGCTTCCTGTTCTTTAAGTAGAAAACTTGATGTCAGTGGGATTTCTGTAAAGAAATGAAGCAAAATCTAACCCTAACATTTTAAGTGTTGTGTATGTGCATTTCTACTTACTGCTCTTAAATGTGACTGTGCCTTAGGTGCTGTTGGTGGGCACTACGTGCAAACCAAATTTAGGATCTTGGTTACTGTATGAAGATCACTGTTTTTTACTCTTTACAAAAATAAAAGCTGTGCAGTGGGTATAACTCAACGTACCTAAGAATGTCTGCCTTGTACGCTGGTAGTGGGTCAGTGAAATTCAGCCTAGCTACTGCTGTTTGTGTTGTGTGTCCTTTTTGCTGGGTCTAACATCAGAGACCTGTTCTAGATTCTTGCTGGTCTAAATCTATCAGATAACAGATACAATGAATCCAGGAGCAGTTTTTTGTAATAGTTCCACCATTACGCTTGGAAAATTTTGCTTTCCCTAGTGAGGCTCGTAACCAAATTTTTTTTGTTTTCCTTTTAACAAGTGTTCTTCGTAGATCACTCCAGGGTTCCTACAAGGTTAAACTCAATCTTCAGGAGTCGGGTCTAGCTTTTTTGTTAAAAACAGCACAGTACAAGTTAGTTCAATGGAAGAGACTTTCCTAAAGGCTCTGTTCTGACCTGTTAGTTTTTGAGTTTTCTTTAATAAACTTCTAGATGCTCATCAATGCATTTAGTTTGGCAACTCTTACTCACTACTAGTTTCTAGTATTGTGACATGGTCTAATGCAACCTTGTCCATGAGCTATGTAACACTTCTCACCATTTCATCCTTAAAGTTTTTTTGGCATTTGTTTGCTTATGTTAAACAGCCAAAGCTTCTCCTTATTCTTCTGTTTCTTGCTGGTTATTGTAGAAACTTTGCCGTCTGCTCTGATTGGAGTTCAGTAGCTAGCTGTGTGCAGCAGACTTACAGCTATGTAGTGTTTCCAGCAAGGTCTTCCTAGATTTGTATTTTAATGTTGTACATTTTCCTGTCCCAGATTAAAAAATATTTTGCCCAGCGGAGCCTTGGATCACACTGTCATTGTACATGATTTTAATCATGGTAGTGGCTGGGTCTCTCCCGTGATTGATAGTACACGCAGGTTTTCTTCTGTAGTCATTTGCAGTTTATTAATCTCCACTTAGGAATTTTTGCTTGTCTTCCTAAGCATGGACAGCACCCCACACCAACAGAAAATATAGTCCTTAAGGCTTCATTTTTCTCTTTTATCTTTGTAACCTTGTTAACACAGGGAGTGTCGGTCTAGCTTAGTCCTTCCATGCAGGAAAGGAGCAGAGACTCTCTTCAAACCCTTAGAATTTGGTCCGAATCCTTCTGTTAATATTATTACTGTGCAGTGCCTCCTCTTCACCATTTCTGTAATATTGTGAAGTTTCCCTTTTGCAGGGTTGAACTGTGTGTTCAGTCCATTTGACAACCTTGGCACAATGTGCACAGCTGTGACCCCATCACCACATGCACCTGTGAGCACGTGCAGTATGAGGTTTGGCAGCTCCAGGTAGATTTGAAATGCAAAGTCATCTTTAGCTGATGGTTATAGAAAGAGTAATGCTGTCCTTGTCTGCAGTATCTCAGTTTCGACAGCATACACTGAAGCATTTAAAAAAAAAAAAAAAATATTACCTGTAATCACAGCTGAAGTCCCATCACCTTCCTAGAAGGGAAAGAGCACAAAATGTGGGTAAAAACTTCCAGTTCTGTGTTGTGAAGACATAGAACGGACAAGTCTTCCCACATGCTATACTGAACTAAAATTATAGCTCTGCTGGGATAACCCAGAACCCCAAAATGTGGGGGTTCCCGGGCCATGTTCGTCTAAGCCAGAGCCTTAGAGCTTTCTCCTGTTGTCACTGTGTGGCCAGGTGTTCAGAACCATGTCCCCCTTTACTAATGTATGGCTGTGGGGAAATTTTTCCACACATTGCAGAATATATTCCCTGTAAAACTCAGAAAGCATCTTACTGTTTGCATCTTACTGTGAGTTAGAGCTGTCCAGAGACAGTTGTATGTGAATACATTCAGTAATGTCCTCCTCCAAAACTTAGAGAACATGAAACCCTCTGATGCCCTGCACATCATCATGGTACGTAAGTGTGGCAACTTGCTGTTGTTAGACTCCAAATACCTCATTCTTCATCTTCCTGTATTTTATAGTCAGCTTGTGAGGTGTTCTAAAACCACATCTCCAAATTGCTTATGATTGTTCAGAAGTAAGTCTGCTACCAAGGGTTGAAATGCATTCCTGGATTGGTCTCTTGAAAGAGCACGCAGATCTGCAGTTCCTCCCTCTGTTATATTGACTGGAAAACAACCCCATAAATATCTGCACGTGCTTAGCTGTGCTCGTGGCGTGCTGAGAGCAAGTATTATTCCGTTTTGGAGCTCTGCTAAGTTAGATATATCTCTGGTTGCAGATGTTTTTCCTCAAATATTCTTAAATTGCCTATCTCCCTTTAAGAGGTAGTTATTTTTAAGGGTCTGAGCAGTTCTTACCAGGTTGACAGATCTTTGATGCTGCTTAATACAAAAAACTCCAGGTTAAGGAGGGTTTTGAATGGGGGAGAAAAGCTTTGTAGCATCAGGCAAGAACAGCCTCCTGTGGTTAAGCCAACACTCATTGATATCACAGGATTTTATTTATTTATTTAGTAATTGCAGCAATAAAACCCTGAGGAAAGGGTATCCTCTATCAGCTGAGAAATGTTTTTGGTAGCTTAGCTCTGAGATGCAAACAAGCAAAGCAGATTGCTTCTTTGGAACGTGTAAAGCTGTTAAGCATGGCAGGATAGGTATTCCTCAGAGCCTAATTTCCTTGCTCATTGATACCCAGGACAAACTTGATCAAAAAGGCTTGGACCACAGGCAGGTTTCTTTGTTTTTCCCAGGCAAGAATATATTTAGGATTACAAATATCTTAGACTAAATTAGTCTTTTTTTTTCCAGCTACTCTAGTGATACTACCTTTTTATTTTCCTGAGGAAGGCATATTGCTGGGGTGCATTCCTTCCTGCTGCATTCAAATGGCCCTGGAGGTGCCCAAGGCCAGGCTGGATGGGGCTTTGAGCAACCTCGTCTGGTGGGAGGTGTCCCTGCCCATGGCAGGGGGGCTGGAACTGGGTGGTCTTCAAGGTTCCTTCCAACCTAACCCATTCTGTGGTTCTGTGTCTGGTCCCAGACAGGGAACTTGTCATGCCCTATGTGTTGCTGCTGCCCATTTCCATTCTGTTGTGGTTGCTGGGACTTATCACTCCCCTGAGGAGGTGCCTCTCAGTACTGCAAAGCTGCTGCCAGGTGTGAAAATGCTGCAAACAGCTCCCCCACTTTGCACCCAGCTGCTTCTTCCTGTGCTTGTGCTCAAAGCCAGTGAGATTGGATACTGCTTGTGTTGGCAGCTAAACCACATCTTTGTTGAAGTAAATCCATTGCTGTCAATGATCTAGATACATGTTTCACAAAAATTTCTCTAGCTTAGAAATAACGCTTACCTAATATTTGTACCCGCCAAAGGCAAGTGGCGTTCAGCTTGCTTTCTCAAATACAGGTATTGCAGACAATGAGAACCCATGAGAATAAGAACATCTTAAAACTGATCTCGTATTGCTTTTTGAAGCAATGCTAATGTACATTTTGAGTATAGGCATTTATTTTTAAAATGGAAGAAGGGGGTGTTTGAATGGATGACTAGAAAAATCCAATTTTAAGGTGGGGAGCATAACCTCCACTGTAGCTATCAGGAAGTTGGTTCTCTTCAGCAGATTTGGAGAAAATGTATTTCCATATATAGCTTTGTCAATATCTCAATGAGCATTTGCTTTGGGAGAACAGCTTCCTCAGTACAAGTGCCTGAATGTTAATTTGGTAACAGCACTTCTGAATTTCAGTAAAACGTTGCAGTGCTAGTAGCTGTATTCAGGGAGAGGATCCCAAATAAACCTCTCAGATAACTTGCTTTAAAGTCAGAGATCTGCAAAGACCAGTGAACTTTTTCTTACTGCACTGTTTATTTCTGTCTACTTTCTCTAAATTTCCTGTAAGGCCAGTATATGTGGGTTTTGTCTTTCTGTCTATAGAACATCTAGGCAAGGAACCATTATTAAAAGAAAATATGTGTTCAATGTACATTGAGTTGTTGAAATCTCTCTTTCTAGGAGCAATAGTTTTAACACTTAGCTTGCAAAATTGATTGTGCTTTCTTGAAGGGGACATCACTGGTTGCTTGCCACAGCATTTTTCATGTCACTTTATGATGGATAAGTGTAGAAAAAATGAATTCAGGCATCATAGGCAAAGCTTTCTGCACAAGTACCTCTTCAGGCTTAGCTATTTTCTTAGGTCTTTTGATAAGATCAATGATTTTATTCAAGAGGTGGAGTCCGAGCTAAGAGTTAGTGATGATGTATAAACTAGTAGGAGCTTAAAAAGGTTGACCAATGTGTTCTCCCTAGTAGCTATTCATTTACATGACCGTGGAAACATCACCAAGGTGCATGTGGGGAGATGGCAGGAAGATTAAACTTTTCTATCCAAGACTGGTGGTTCAAGGATGTCCCACCTTAGTGAAGCTGATTCCTTAGCTGTGGAGGAAAGCTATTCACTGAAGAGACTTATTTGACAATAGTACACTTATCTGTAAGCTGCAATTTCCGTTCAGAATTACTCTAAGAATCTGCACCAAGTCATTTGTATGGTGTCTCCACTTTCTGTTAAACTTATGGAATCTTAATTCCAATTATATTTTCCTCCAAATCTCTCTTCCCTCCTCCTCACCTCCCCCCCATCCTGCAATATCTGGTTGACTGTGTAGAATTTATGAAACTAAGGATGTTCTGCAATAGACAAATGTTTTTAGTGTACTTCATAATTTTATAAAACATGTTTCAGTCACTTGAAGCAACATGCATGCATTCATGTAAAGGTGGTGATTTTCTTGATGACTAGATTATTTACATATATTTCATATTTTTACTCAAATGCAAGGATCATTTGATTAAGTAGTAGCAGATTGCAGGTGTCATGAGAAGGTGGCCCATAAGAGGAAGAGGCGTATAAGAATACTGCTACTTCTGTGGAAATAATTGGGTTACCATGTGTTCTGCTACTGTCTAATTTTAGTTTTTTCATGTGATTAAGCAGTTGTAGCTTACTGATTCTAATGAGTGATCCAATTGCAATACCTCTGCCAGAAGAGACCTGCATTTCGAGCAGCCTTGTAACGCTTGTGTAGGAAGATGCTTGTTTTTAAAAGAAAATTTAAAAATTGTGTGTTTAGCCTGCAAAAGTACCATGTTAATTTATTGCCAAAATCTAGTCAAATGTATGTCATGTCACTAGTGAACTCTGGGGTTTTAAAGCTGGCTTATTCTCATGCAGTTTAGGACTTATATATTAATTTTGATTTTATTACATGGGAGAGATAGGGACTGCTGAAGACAGACTTGCATTGAATATGAGGAAAATTACTTTGTGTCAATTAGTTTTCTAATTTTTATTTTTTAATGTCTTCAACCATCTCTAAATTGATTTATGTGATTTTTTTAAATTAGAATTGTCTAATTTTAACTGATGTGAAAATCAGATTTATCTGATTTTTTTTCTATTTGAAAATGTTTTATTCCCACACAGTGTTCATAAGGAATGTACTGAAACGTCTCTATCCTGAAACTTCTTCATCTCTTGTGCATACTTCGAGTGGAGAAGAGGAGGTGGTTCTCAGAAATCCGGGCTCAAAATCCAGAGAGAAGGACTTGGAAAATGTTCAGACTCTGTCAGCAGGTGCTAGTACATCAAGTGATGCACCCAGCAAATCATTTCAAGGTGAGACTGCATACTCTTTTTTTCTGATAATATGCTCTTAAATATAGTTCCTTTATTTGAGAACAGTGTAGTATCTACTTCTTTTTCATTCAGTTGATGCTAGCAGACAAATCTGAATAAAAGTGCTAGCAGTACTTGATACCTAGAATACTTGCAGTCAGTGCCTAAGTCCTCTGACAGCCAAGAAATAGCCTTGGTGTATATGTCTGTATGCAGTGTCTAGCAGTAGCTAATATGAAGCTGGAGCCAGGAGTTCGACTTCTGATCCTAGTGGGTCCCTTCCAGCTAGGGATATTCTATGATTCTATAAATGTCTCTTATCTGTTTAACAGTGAGAAAATTAATTATACTGTTACAACTCTGCTCAAGTATTAGAGTTTGGAAGGATTAGATTGGGGGGAGTACAATGATCAGCACTAATTTCCTGTCCTTGTGTTGCAACAGAAACCCCAGGTGGTTGTAAATACTAGTTCAGGCAATACATCTGTGCCCTGCTAAAGAGCGTTATTTTCAGTGTGTGTGTGCAATGAAAGTGATGTGAATATTTTGACAGGTAAGTAAAAGTCTTTTTTCAAATGGGTTGTAAAACATGGGTGCTATTGCCAAAAGGTGACAGAGCTGTGAAATGAAGTAGCTGTGGTATTACTTGCGGGTGAAAGGCTCTGTGCTTACATGTAGAACAAGTGTGAATTGCTTTGTGTTGTAGCTCATCTAAAATCGAATTGTGCTGTAACTGAAAGAGGTCATTAAACTGTTTGACTTGAAATACAAAGGCAAGTTTCCTTCGAGTATAACAAGCTTTCTCTGGGGATGGTGCTTAGCTAGACCTATTACTTACAGACAGGGAAGAACTGATCACAGGTGTGGTGAGAGACAGAAGATCAAAGTCCTGAAAGAAATTAGTAAATTGGCTAGTCGAATTAGAACTGTGTACTACATGGGAACAGAGTTGTGTTCGGGGATCTTGGTAGAATCCAATGGAAGACTGGTCTGAATATACAAAGGATTAACTGCTCAATGTGCAAGGAACTAGTAATTGAAGACAAGGAAAAGGCTGAGGTGCTTAGTGCCTCTTTTGCCTCAGGTTTTTACTGTTAAGATTTGTCCTTTGGTCTCCAAGGACCCTGAGCCTAATGATAAACTCTATGGGAAAGAATCATTACCCAGAATACATGATGATGATGGCTGTGGAGTACTCAAGCAAATTGCATGTCAGTGGGACAAGATGGTGTGCATCCAGGGGATCTGGCTACTGGCTTGTGAAGCTGCTTTCAATCATCTTTGAAAACTCATGGTGGCTAGGAAAGACAAACATACTCGTCCTTCAAGAAAGGCAAGAAGGAGGATCTGGGAAACTGCAAACACGTTATAGAGTAAATCCTCCTGGAAGATATTTCCAAGCGTGGGAAGGACTAAAAGGAGACCAGGAGCAGTAAGCCTTGATTTAACAAAGGCAGGTTGTGCTTATCAACCTGATTGGCCTGAAGACAAGGATAACACCATACATGTTGTTTAATTTTTAGCACGTCCTTCCACGCAGCCTACCATAGTATTTTCATCACCAGCGTGGTAAGATAGCAGCTAGGCAAATGAGTGATCAGATAGGTGGAGAGACTGACAGTCTTAAAAGTTTGTGATCAGCCATATGGAGTTCAATAGATGGCTATGTGCTAGTGTGTACCTCGGAGATTAATACTGGACTGCAAAGCCCTGTGTCTGGCACAGAATAACTTACAGTGCAGCCTGGGGATCAAAGCAGCTCTACCATAAAGGACCTGGGGTGCTGGAGGACTCCCAGTGGGGTGAGTAAGCAGAGTGCATCCTTGCAACAAAGAAGGCTGACTACGTGTTGTGCTGTATTAGCAGTATAGCCAGCAGGTCGAAGGAAGCAGTTGTACCTTTTGTGAGAAGATAAGAGTAGCACCTTACTTTGGTGAGACCGTATTGGAGTGAGGCCATGCTGGAAGTGCTGTGACCAGTGGGCTCCTTAGTAGAAGGAAGGTAGTGACAAGCTAGAGCGAGTCTAGTGGTGGTCAGCGAGCTGGATCTCCTTAGGTATGAGTAGAGACAGAGAACTGAGCTTCCTTAAGTTTGGAGACAAGTAGGAGGAAGTATCCTTACTTCAGCTACCAGATGGGTGGAAGGAGGAAATAGAAGACTGAACTGTACAACAAACACATTGTGGCAGGTGTGATTCCCTGGGGTGGGGAGGCAGGTAAAATTCAGCCTTGAGGATGATCAAGCATTGGAATGGGTTGCTGAGAAGAGGGTTCTGGTATCTCCATCCTTGGAGATATTAAAAATTGAGCAATGTACTGGAAAACTTGATCTAATTGAATCAGTCTTGAATGACTGATGACCTTTTAAGTTCTTTCCAACGACTACTGTTCTATGCATCCACTGTCTTTTTGTTTTTCTTTTTTAACCAAAACAAAAAGCAAACCCTGCACCCCCTCTGCAACGAGGATGGCTAGTAATAGCCTAGCTACAGTGCTTTCTTACATCCCTTCATAATGGAATTTGCCTTTGAAGGTTTGTGGCTGTTGTCCTGTGTTGCATATAGTGATAGAAGATTGCCTCTAAGTCTCTACTTGTTGTATTTCCGTTTGTTTGCCCATTTTGTTTTTATACATCTGTACTTTTCTGAAGTTGATAACGAGGTACAACTTTGAAAGGCTGATAAAGCATTAAACTTATGCTTTAAAGTGATATTTAATAGCATTTGGAAAGAATTGTCTTCTGGAAACAGTTAACAGGCTGTTCATTTCCTATCATGAAGACACACTGAATAAGTGTAACTACAGGGTAACTTCTTATGCTGAAAAATGCCTTCATTTGTACTGAGTGCTTGGCGTTCCTTATAAATTATGGTCTGCCCAAATTCCAGTTGAAGTGGGAGGTGAGGAGAACTTAGTTGATGTATAACTCCTCTGTTCTTGTTAATTTTAAGCATACTGTTTTAGGAACCAGGTATAAACACAGGCTTTTTATCCAAAATCTCAATGCAGGTAAAATGCAACTCATGGGAAAGAAGGTGAAGCAAAAAAAAAAAGACCAATTCCATATCTCCTTTTTTAGGATTTTCCAACAAAGCAACAAGGCTGTCCTTTAAATTAGCAGCAAACTACCAGAGCTTATTTTCTGTTGGAGGCAAGTAAATGCTATGGTACTACAGAAGGGGTTCCGCCTTAATTGATGTTCTATAAATGTCTACTAAAAAACAAGAAAAGCTTTGGAGAAGGTTGTAGGGATAAACTCATAGGAAAAGAGAAATCAGTTACCCAGCTGTGAAGCCAGTAGATAACCATTCTTTTCTGTTTACGGCTTCATTCAAATTTAATAAGAGCTCTTGCATGAACAGTCATTTACATGTTGTGATTTTTATGGCATTGAACACTGAAAGTATATGTTTAGTGATAAGCTGTAAGATTTGGAGCAATCGACTGTGTAGTCTTGGAAAAAGAAAGGCATAAAGGCATTGACCAATTTTTCTGATCTTATATTAAGAAACCTCTTTTTTAGTACAACAGAGGTTATGGGATTTGATAGTTATTTAAAAGCTGGCTGTTTAAGGAGCAGTAGTCTTGAGTTTAAGATGGAGAATGGAAAATGAGAGGCATTTTTAGCATAGATATGAACTCCTTCCTAGTTTGAAAGTGATTGTCAGTCCTACAAAAATCTAGTGAAAAAATAAATTTAGTGTCAGTAAGAAACTGGATTTCCATAAAAGGAACTTGACTTAAGGTCCAAGTATTTTCTAGCATTGAGTAACAGCTTTTGCTACAAAACTCATTACAATGCTCAGCTTACCTTTAACACCAGCTTTCATATTGTGAAAAAAGCATTTCCAACATTGACAAGCTACCCCACACACACCTCCAGTTTTGTATATTTATTAGAATGCTTACAGCAATGCTACAAATCATGTATCTTGAAGTATAATAGGAAATATGTCCATAAAATTTTAAGGCTGTACTTCTGGATCCTGTAAATACTTGGATTTATATGTGTCTTTTCAAATCAAGTAAGTTAAAGTTAAGATGCTTAAGTATTCAAAACACCAGAACCAGTGTTTATGGCTTGTTCTAATTTAATCTTGAAAGGTTAGTTTAGTATCAGAAATGGTTGTCCCATAAAATTACACACACAGTTCTAGAACAGAAGTTTACAATAAGACCCAGAATAGTTGGAGATAAAATAAAAATTCTGAGGGATTCTGTCTTTTGTGACTTCAGACAGATCTTCTGAAAGATATTTACATTTTCTTATGGATGGGGATAGTTCTGTTAGGGTTGGAGAAAACGTGTAGATGCCACTGTTCTTCTGAATCCCAAAGAGGGAGGAGAGGGAGGATAATTGTTTATATCTCACTCTTAAAAAGATTTTTAAGTGACCTTAATCAATTAAAAAAAAAAAATCAATGTGTGGCTGAAATTTTTGTTCAGGAGTATACCTTCCCTTTGGATTCTAATTTTCCTAAATAATTTTTTTTCCTATTCTGCTGTAGTTTTCAGTAAGAAAATTAATTTAACAAAAAATAAAAAAGGATTTTATCCCTAGGACAAATAAGTAAGACTTTCTAAACATTTCTTCCTTTAAGGAACCTGATTTTTCTATTGCAAGAGTTATGGCTCTTAACTTCAGAGGATTCCAAATAGAGTTTCTTCTTGCTTCAACGTGAATTTTATAGAGTGTTTAGGTAGCCTATTCTGTTACCTTAAACCTTTTAAAATCAAGGCATATATGTAATTAACCTGAGCCTTGTTGAGTGCCAAAGTATTAAAGAGCAAATGGAAAACTGAAAGTTCCTACAAAGAAGGGGATTTAACTTTCTTTTCCATGACCTTGCAGATATGTTTCCAAGTGTAAATACCTAAAAAACATTTGTTGTATGGAAGAGAGGGAAAAAAAGTGTCTGGCAAATGACTAAGGAAGCATTTCTAAGTATAAATTACTAGCTTAAATGTGGCCTTTTTCTAAATTTTGTATTTTGATGATTAATTTTGTTCATTTTCAACTTTTTTTAGGGCACCATCTACATGCAATAAGGATTAATTTCATGGCAGATGTTTCTCTTGAGACCTGTAATTCTGTGATGTCTTTACTGTTGTTGATACTTTAAAATCTCACTAATTACTCGTAAAATCTTTCATACTGCATATTTAAAATAAACTTCCATGTATCTGGCTAGAGACTTGAGACTTGCTACCTTTAGAATTGAATTTTTAATGGCCTCCCTAATCCTGGGTCTTTTTCTTGGCCAGAATTATTAGGGCCAGAATTACTAGCCATCTTTTAAGGGCTTGGAATTTACTGATTTGATATTTAGCATCTTCCTTATAAAACTTAAAATTTAAGAATTGAAGAAGAGTAATTGAATAATTATTGAATAATTCAAACAGGTGAATCTTTTTCCTACAATGCATGTTTCACTTTTGGCTTTTTTCCCTACTTCTTTAAACAAAATTGAAATGCAGAGGGCCTAGACAGTGTGAGATCTTGTGGAGACATCCTGCCTGATGTTTTTTGTTTCCTCCTTTTATTGAAGTGTTAATGAAGAAAAATGTGAAGATATTACTATTCCAAAGTTCAAAGTTTTAATTGTGGGAGGGTTGGGGAAGAATACTATGTTGTTCTACCAGAGTAGACAAAAATGCAGTTTAATCCATGTTTTCAAAGTAAAAACATGAATTCTACCACCTGTGGAATATCCCAGCATTGCTGGGTTCCATGTTTCCTGTTAAAATTCAGTGCAGCTGTTAGACGTCTCTTTGTGTGGGTTGTCCACCCTACCTTTTCCATTACGGTTATTAATGCTGTCAGTACACTGTGTTTCAGAAATCATCAGAGCTGGGATACATGGACTGTCTCCTTACTAGCCCTACTCCTGTCTTCCTGGAGCCATCATACTATAGAAAACTTAGGTTAGTGACAGAAGCACCTAGAAGGCAACACTTGTCAAAGAAATATATATTATATATATGGTCAGTACTGGCTTTCAGTTGATCAAACTGCTGAAGTGCTTACGTTTAAGGACAGAAACTCTAGCAGCACACAATGCAGTGAGCAGCTTTAGGGACTGGTTCAGCAGTTCAGCATCACTTCAGTGGTTAATTGCTCAGAAAGGCTGTCTATTGTGAATAAGCTCAAGAGCAATGGAGATTATAATTATACAACAAAGTGTTGTCACACAGTCTTGTGTTCTTCTCTCAAGAGTCTATAAATTCTCTCATTACATGCTTTATTACAATGGCTTTATACTGTGCAAATGGAACAAATATATCCAAAAACGAATGTTTGACAGAAGACACCAACCTCTTGTGGTTATGGTGGAAACAGGGCTCAACCAGATTTCCGAGCTTGTAGCTATATGCTTGAAAGGGAATGTAAAAATCTGGGGCTTGGGAGGAAAAAATGTATTTATATCCTGTCTCTGTTCAGAGTGAGTGGGCTGCCTGTATAATATCTCTGACTTCAGTTGTGACAGAAACAGCCTTGTCGTTTGGTCTCTGGTTCCCCTAGCAATGTTTTTTTGCTGCTGGTTGACCCGTTCTTTCCTTTTCCAGCGTTCTTGCGTATGTATGTACACTTGTTCTTCTCTTCTACATCTTCATTTCAAACAGCTTCGCTGTCATAGAGAAATCTGCTGGCTTCTGTGACAACTGAAAGCAATTTAACAAATAGCTCATCTAATAGTATGTAGCAGTTGCTTAATTGGAGTAGAAAATGCCAGCTTTAGCTGTATGTGTAAACAAGTTCTAAACCTAACTGTAGCCAGCTGCAGGGAAGCTCGTTATCTTGAGAAAGGAAACAGAAAATGGCTTGTGTAAGGTTATCTCAATAAAATGGACTTGTTTCAACTAGAGGAGGGCTGACAGACAATCCTGAGGTAAATCTAACTTCCAGTATGGTTTGTGTGTCTGTTGGCATTTGCTCTGTCCACCCTGGCTTCCTGTTTGAAATTATTTTAATGCATTAATGACAAAAAAAAAAAAAATTGTGTGAGATGCCTCTCGTGCACCCATGTATGCTGTGAGTGGTAAACTTAAGCTGTCACTGTCAAAATTGTAGTTATTGAGTCAAACTTCATGTTCGTTCTTGTTACATATTGCTTGTTTCCTACTTGTCTTTCCCACCAGCTGTACCTTCTAACCATTACTTAAAATGAGTGCAAGTATTATACTGTGAATTTGTTACTGAATTAAGTTCAGGGCAAAGGATTTCCCATATTTTTTGTGCTCCTGGGATTTGCATTATTCTCGTCAGCAAACAAGAGTGGACTCTTACTGATGACTATGAGATAAAAATGGTGGGCTTGGGGTAGAGGAGTGGTTAAACCTTAAACTTTGTTTACTTTTATTCTGATGAGCGCATCTGTTTGTTTCCTGGACTAATTTCAGTTAAGTCCCAGTAATAATGTAATCAATTAATCAGTGAGTGCAATTAGATAATTACAACACAGACATGTTTTTTTAGATTCAGTGCTATTGCATTATTTTTTTTTTTAATTATATTGATTGACAGGTATGAACTTGTCTTTGGAAAGGTGTGTTCTTATTTGTGTGAACAAATAAGATCTACAGCACTAGAAGAAATGATAGAGCTATGTGCTAACTTAAGATTTTTAAGATAGCTTTATTCTCATGTTTATACAACTTGATTTCTTAGACATATAAGCAAAATATCATCTATTATAATATTCCAGGATGTATACAAGAAAATGAAGCTGTTACATAAGTGGCTTAACACTTTAGCTGTATAGTGTTTCATCATTACCTCAGATACTCAGCTTTCAGAAAGTTCAAAGTGCCACAAGCTGCTGTTTTTTGTTTTGTTTTTTTTGTTTTTTTAATAGTATATATGTCACCTGTATACAATTATTATTCTTCTGTCTCAGAATTCTAAAATTTTCATCTACCTGTAGACAAATTCTGTTCTGGGAAGTATTCTGTTTCTTGGTTTCCTAGCTCAAGGTTTTTCCCTACTTCATTCTCACTTTGTGTTGTGCTTTTTCCAAAGGAATGCTGATGTTTCAATAGTTCATACATAGCTGAAGAGTGAGAAGAGAAAAAAGAAGCGTATCTACTTTTCTTTGTTTTCTCTGTGACAAAGAATGTTTGCCAGGTCTAACGTAATGAAACTGAGTCTGAGTAATACTAGTAAGTCCTATCTTCAATAAAATGAGCTATAGTGCAGCCTTTCTTGGTTTCTAAAAAAAAAAAATCTTAGGAGTTAGCGTACTTGTGGGAGGTGGTGAAGCAAATAAATTTGAGCTCAGTTGTTCCTTGCTTTTTATGAATTTCCCATCTCAACTTTGGGCCTCATAAAATAGCTATATATTTATTGACCTTAATTTCCTTCTGAAGTCTTTGATTTCCATCAAGGTGAGGGAAAAGACAGTGGCAAGGAAGTACTCCTGATTTTTTTGTTATTTTCTTTTAATCTTGTAGTCCTATGAGCATACTTGTATTAAACTTCTTCAACCTGCAGACTTTAGTAATCTAATGAGGTATATAAATTCCTTGTTTGATGATGTCACTTTCATTCATAACTTCTTCAATTATTCCGTTGGAGGTAGTAACAGGAGACAAAATGGTTCACAAATGTGTTTGGTTTAAAACTCATAGATGAGTGTCATTTTTGCTGGCTACAAAAAAATGCATGCAAGAAATAGAAAACCAAGAGTACAGTTCCTTGTTTCTTTTCTTTGTGTAGCTATATAATGACCTGTGGCTTACTTTCAAATAGGAAAAGGAAAAAAAAAATCTTTATTTGTTCTTAGATCATCGTACACCTGTTTGAGCTCTTAAGAAAGAAATTGGATTCCTGCTTCTAATACAAATGAGAATATAATAAGGCCTAGTATTCAGTGGAAACAAATGTTAATCTTATACTATATAGAAGCTGCAATCTACATGAAAATAAATACATGGCCATAAAAACTGTGAGATGTGCAAATACGCTGGCAGAAATAAACTACCAGCGTTTAGAGTCAGAGAAATCATGAGACAGTACAGCAAAATGCTAATAAATAGGAAAGACTTCAATGAGCCTGCGGCGTAAATAATGAGCCAGCTTTGAGAAATAGTTATGGGTGAATTGCCACAAAAAGAAACATGCCCTATTCCAAAGCCCTTAAGAATGGGTACTTTGCCCTTAGTTGTGCATAAGCCCTAATAACACTTCAGGCACTGAAGTTCTTAGTGCTGCTGAATGACAACATTATAATTGCATACTTCTCAGCTAGGTGATGAATCTGAATAAGGAAGTGTTCAGATGACCTGTGATGGGTGTTTGAACCTTAGACTTTTAAATTATCTTTCAATTTTATTAAAGCAAAACAATTTAAAAGCGGAACATAAAATCCAAAGTAGATGGCTTTTCCTAAGTAGCCAGGGCTTAACAAAAATAATTACATTGGCACTACATCTAGATGTATGAGACCTTTAATGTAAAGTAGGTATGTGGATCATTGTTAGTTTGGGTGCTGTTATTCGTCTTTCCATTCCCCTTCTCCTCTATTCAAACATTCACACTTGAATACATAGGCTGAAATATAGCTTTTTAAATATGATGTAGACCCTTCTTTCCAAAAATACTGCAATACACTTAGTTGAAAAGGCTACGGCTGGCACTGGGTCGTTGTATCTGGTTTCATTGAAAAATCTAGTCTTTGTACGTTGGAAAGGAAGACTTGTAAGGCTGGACAGCAGTTACCCTCTTCCTTTTCCATTGTCTCCAATTTGCATGAAATCATTAAAGGTTAGAAAAGACTTCTCAGGTCATCTGGTCCAACCATCACCCTACTGCCAATGTCACCCACTAAACCATGTCCCTAAGCACCATGTCCAACCTTTCCTTGAACACCCCCAGGGACGATGACTCCACAACCTACCTGGGCAACCCGTTCCAATGAGTGACTCTGCCCATGGGGAGGGAGCTGCTGTAGGCGTTGGTTCCATCCATACCTTCCATCTGTGTTAAGCTATGGGCGAGTGCTCTCTCCCTAAGGAACTGCCTGGGGAAACCTTGTACTCATCCAGTCTCCTGAGAAGCTTAGTGGTCATGTGGTGCTTAGGGACGTGGTTTAGTGGGTAATATTGGTAGTTGGGGGACAGTTGCACCAGAAGATCTTGGAGGTCTTTTCCAGCCTTTATGATTCTGTGAGGACCAGGTGCAGATTGTCATACATTAGTCTTAATTCCTCAAAGGAATTAAGGCAGGATGAAAGAAACTGCTTCTGATCATCCATTTTGTTAGCTCTCCAGCAGTGTGCTAACTTGCACAAGCTTCTGTGGGCCAAAGGTCTGTGGGTAGAAGACCTAGTTTTATTTATTTAATTGAAGTATTAAATCACCAAGTCTTAAAGGGAATGCTTAGGAAAGACTCCGTAAGTACAGACTTTGTTTACTTTATAGCCATTTCCATTAGTTGAGCAGAGGGAGCAGCCTCTGTAACTTCAGCTTTCTGTTCTTAATGAAGTGTCACCGAGAATGACATGAAGTGTCAGGATGGAGGTTGGAACGAAATGACTTGAGCGACAGCATGCTGCCAGACACAAATGGTGTGCGGCCTAAGAACAGGGAGCAGACTTGTAAATGTGGCCAGGCTTCTACTGCAAATCTGGGAGAGAAGCAAAAACATGCTATTTCTTGAATGTCAAAGGATAGTGGACCTTCTCTGTCTAAAGACAACTGTTTACACAGTAGCAGAAAATAAGGTCAATCTAGAAATTTTAGTACTGCCATCTAAACCTCTATGCAGTTGCCAGTGGCATTGCTGAAAAGAGTATTGGAATAAAGTAGGGATACTGTACTGCTTCCCAATAATGTTGTCCAATGGTTCACAACCTGGGTATTTTCTGAGCTGAAGGTATGCACTTGATTATTTTTTTCCTTTCATTATTTATTTGTTTGAGTCTATGTAAATTTTACAATTTAGAGTAAAAATGCACACTATGAAATCTTACCTGGCAAGCGGGGGAATTTATCATTCAAAACAGAATAGCAGACATCTTTAAAACTGTAAATCTGAAGTATACTTTGCGGAAGAAAATGATTTTTTAGTATTCTGATGCAGGTACTGGTGCCAATGAAATACATGACAACAGCAAGTAGTGTAACTTGATATCATTAAATATCCAAAAGCCATTCAGTTAACTTTTATTTAGAAAATGATGAAGAATCTTTGGAAGGAGCGTATCTTTACCCAAAGACTTACTTGAGTGGCTCTCCTCATTTAAACAATAAGCTACTGTTAATGAGGAGGATGGATTGGATACTAATGTTTGCAGATGAGAAATTATTTAAGGATTAATTAAACGAGAAAGACTGTGCACTTTAGAGGTGTTAAACAAGCTAAAATGATTACCATGACAGTAAATTACGTCTATTAGCTCTTCGTAAGGGAGTTCCATATCTTTGTGAAAACTAAGTTCCCACCTGCAATGGTACCTAGCAAAGTAGCACAAAGCTTCCATTAGTGTGATGGTTGTCACTTGGCTAAAACAAATGTCCTAATTTTCATGTCATAGCCTCAATCTACTTTATATTTAATGAAAATAAGGGCTGGACTATGGTCATATTCAACAAAATACACTAATGCAAATGTTTTAAAGGAGATCACAGATCACCTTCGAGCCTCGTTTTTGTCAAGACCATGTCTTCTGCAGTGGGGTTACAGTAAATGCTAACCTGAAGAATATCGACTTCTGTAGAAAGCCCTGGCTCTGGATTAATCAGACCTTGGCATTCAGCATCCATCTCTGCCTTCCTGGGGTTTTCTGTAAGGAACTCTTCTGAGGCTTACCTCTTCTTCTGCTCTTCCCCAAGTGATGGCTGGGTGTTTCCAAAGCGTAACGTCCTAAAGTCAGGGGCAGCTAACTTGCCTCTTGGCTACTGTTTGGAAAAGTCTGCAAGAGGTTCTGGCTGACCACTGGTCCTTGGTCCTCTATTTGCTCTACTACTTCCACACTGTGGAACTGAGGCTTTCTGAGCTGCAGGAAAGCACTTGCTGATAAAGACAGGTTTTTGGTGTAAGAATGGGGAGCTGTATTTGGTAGAGGTGGTAGGGTTTTGGTAACACGAGTGCTGCAGGGTGGCCTCTCTGAGAAGAGTACAGGGGCTGCCCTGTCTTGTTCCACAGCTAACAGCTAATTCCAGTTCCTTCAAAATTAGCCCCACAGCAGGACAGTGTTTGCTTCCCAATGCCCAAACCCACAATTAAATATCTATGTTAACTGGCAGTAAATTAATTTCTCCTAGTGAAGTCTGTTTTGCCTCCAGCAGTTAACGGTAAGTGATCTCCTTAGTTCTATCTCAGCCCAGGAGCTTTCCCATGCCTATTGGCCCCGTTTGTTCCCTCTGCTGCTGAGGGGGAAACAAGCAAGCGGCTGGGTGGTTGCTGGCCAGGGCCAACCCACCGCAGAAACGTGAAGCCTCATCGCTGCGCAGGGATTAATCGTTTACCTACCAGCAAGCACAGGGCTGAGGTTATATGAATGCATCTGTGGCCAGAACATGTTCAAGGTGTTGCCAGGTGTGACAGCACAAAGATGTTCAGGCTGAAGCCATACTAAAATACGAACACTCCAAGCAGCAGGTAGGAGAAAGCTTTAAAAAGCTTTAAGATTGTAAAACTAAGCTGAAACAAAACACACTATCTTTACCTGAAATGATGACAGACTGAACAGCTGGCAACTTCACTCAGCTAAGGTGAGATGGAAGCTTTATCCTCATCTCTGTAAGAGGTCCCGTACTTGTCTGGGGCAGGGCAGCAAGCGGTGACATAGCTAGCCAGGCTGCTGACATCCTTGCAGATGTAACCTTGGTAACGATGCAGTTTAGATGCACTTCCCCACTCCGTGCACAAGGTTGATTTATATGCAAAGGAGCCTTGTATGGGGAAAGTTGTGGACTGGAATATGAATAGGAGACAAGTTGATTCAAAATATTTATTCTGTATTCATAGTTTACCTTTAAGAATGATATTTGTTCTTTTTTGATTTTGTAAGCATTCTTTAAATATTTGTGCTTTTTTATTGAATTAAAATAAAACCTCATAAACTGTTAACTGTTTGTCTATGCTACCTGTAGATAAGCACCTATCATTTTTCTGTATGCAAATACAATAAGACTTTTGAGTTTTCTCTTTGTGGTGCATTAGACAAGGAAAAAACACCCACTATGCTTCTTGGATAAGTGCATTTGTTCAATTTCCCATAACACGTTAAGGTTACAAAAATGTAGCTCCCTCCAAACTGTACTTCTTTCGTTAATGATGCTGCAACAAATCACTTAGGGATTCACTGATAACTGGTGTGATCTAGTTTCGTTACTGGAATTATCAATTTGGTGAATTCACCAGACTTCTAACTAGTGGGAAGAAGGGCACTTTTGAGTACTTCCAGTATCTAATTATTTTTATTAGTTTCAAATATGTGTATGTTTTTTAAAAATAGTATGGTGTCATGTTTTTGTATGCTTAGCTGCTTTGCAGCAATGTTTAGGACTTTGTAATCAATCCATCTCGGCTTAGCCCAGGGAGACTGGCCTCTGTCTGGAAAACTCCAGACTTCATGGTTTGAGACTGAGCAATTGATGTGCTGAGATTATACAGCTGTGCATGTACTGTTTTTATGATATGGTAACTGGTTTTATGTAATTTTACAGGATTAACAAAGACTAACGCCTTATTCATGGTTTATAAACTACTTCAGGATTTACATAGGGTAAATAATATGGGGGCTTCCATTTAAAAATTTCTTACATTTCTTTTGAGTGCTCACTCCTTTACATAATAACAGTTGTTAATGTTCTTCTTTGCAAGAGTAGGTGTTAACAGATTTTCCCCCCAAATTCGGTTTTGTTCAGCTGTTTTGTTCTAGGAGGTTAATATATCCCCTAATAAATCCAATTGTTGTATGATTAAAGGGTTTTAGTTAGCCATGACTACTGCAAATTGAGTTTAATGTCTTACAGTTGTCTATGGTTTTATAGAACTCGAACATAAAAGGGGGAAAAAAGGTGAAATGCAGGGAAAGAAAATTTTAAAATTATTCAGAAGGGAGTAGTTCAAAATATATTTACACATACTTGTAAATTAAAACCATCACCAATTAACACTTCATCATTAATCAACATGGGGCGGGGAACAATGCAAGTACTGCCAGTTCAGTGATTTGGCATCAGCTTCGCAAAAAGGACTTGTAAAAGAATTACTCAAAATTAATTTTAGTTAATCTTTTTCCAAATCACATAATTGCTCTTCATCATATTGTATTAATTATTTAACTTCCTTTATTAGCCTTTGAAGCATCATCAACGTCGGTTTGAAATTTTTTGGCTTGTTCAAGAAAAACAACTGTTTTCTCATGTATTATCAAAATAAAAAGCTTGCATCCTGATAATAAAAACCACTGTGATATGTAGCTTTTCAAAAGTGCCTTAAATATTCTGAAATGTAATCATCACAGATATCTAGGTGATCAGTCATGCTGAACTCTTGGAAATTTTTTATCTGAGAAATTTCAACCTGTATAGATAAATTACTTATTTGGATGGAAAAGGACTTGGTGAAAGCTATTTCGTTATAGAAATTATTCTTGTTAGGGATCTGTGCTTCTATCAGACACAACTACATTTTAAATATTGAGGTATTCATCTACCCATTGGTACAGCTTGGTAATGGGCTTGGATCATTTCAGATCTTGCACATCTGTGAAGAGGCTAATTTTGTGCACCTGTCAAAGACCTGTTCACTGAATAGCATTACACCACTTTCATCTATTTTTAAAGGGGCAAGTTATCCTTAAGGAGGGAAGCTTTACGCTGTGTTGATGCTTGCTTATGGGGCAAGCTGATGGGAAAAGAACATGCTGAACCATCTAAAATTACAGTGAAGCATCTGGAGACAACCTGAACATCTTGGTCTTCTGGATAGGCTTTTGTCTCCCTGTAGTTGATCCCAATTGTTGTCATTACAGAGAAAAAGAAAAAAAAAAAGTAACTGGAACAGAGAAGCATCAGTCATTCTTACAGTTACTTCTTGCCTAGCAAACAAATGTCAAGATTGTGCAAGAGTGCTGTAGTACATTTCTAAATACCCTTTTAAAGGGGAAAGAAATTCTACAAAAGCAGCCTACTGCTATTGTAACAAATAGTATTTCTTATATAATGAAATAGTTGGGAAGCTGGCTCTTGGCACTCTTCAAGAAGAGATGGGGAGGTGAACCCTCTTGGGCAGAAATTGCTGAGGCTTAGTCAAGTGTGGTTTTCAGACTCACTTTATCTTTGTGCCCTTTACAACTGCACCTAGATTATATCTTAAAAAGTCTGCAAATAGACGAACCACACTTCTGTGATTCTACTTCTGTGATTCTTTTTCTATTACTTGTATCACTTTTAATCTCTCCATCTTCTGTGAAACAGTTCTTACAAAAATAGTGTCTGCTCATGCTGAATAAGGAGAAATATGTAGTGTCTTTTAGTGTATCACTGTAAGTGGAAGCTTCTTAAGTTAGGGCAGAAGAATTCTATGACAAAAAAAAAAGTGTTTCTAATAGAAGGAACTAACCTCTGGAGAATGAATTTATTTGTAGCTGCTACAGAATTCAGTGCAATTTTGTTGGTCGTACGATAATTTCAGTATTTCACATCTGACGCACTCTCACTTTTTTTCTCGTTAATGATTTTGAGACCACTTGTTATCATTGCTTTAGTTGGCAAAATGTTTGAGAAAATCTTTACTGAGATCAATAGCAAGACACCTTGTTTTTCTGTTTTGTAGGTAGTGACAATACAGTTCTGCCTCCAAGGAAAATGTACACAGTGAATCTTCCTCCTGAGGGTTATGTTGCAGTTACTCAAGATACTAATAGTATTTCAGCTTCTGAAAACTCGGAGGATAGTGCTGACTCTGCAGGTAAGTTTGTATGGTTGTTACTGTGATGAATTTTTCTCAGAGAAACTTGCTAGCAAGCATCACCAAGTAGATCCAAATTGCAACAATTAAGTATTTAAACTCTTGCTGCCAGTGGGTGTCACTGTTTTGCAACATAAGCAAAATTGAGATGTATATTCGTATGGGTTCATATCCTTTGTTAGTTTGAAGACCAGATTCAGTGCTTGTTTATAACCATACAGTGCTGTTGACCTTGCTGAAATAACATAAAGTGTATCTGGAGACTAAGTCTTCAACTTCTCCCATTCAAGTACCACATGTATATAATGCGTGATTACTGTCATATTATTTTTAAGAAGAACACTAGATCACATCTGTTTTACTAAGTCATAACGCAGGTATTCTGGGGAGCTACCAGAGGCTTACCTCTCCCTGTTGGGAGAAGTTCACCTGTTGGGATGTGATAAGGAATCAATACCAATCCATAAGCTTTGAGAGGTGTTCTGATGAGAAGCTGTGACCAGATAACTTCAGAACCTGTCAAAGGATAGAAGAGAAGCAGAACAGGATCTGTAGAGGAATGGTCTCTTAAGTGAACTTCAATAAAAAACATGTTTTTCTGAATGTTATTGCTGCAGTTAAAGTGATTCCATCTTAGAAAGAAGTGCTTAGCTTACATAAGACAAATCCATTTGTTTTTTTTTTTCAACTGCTATGTTTCTATGGATGTGTTTGTTCAAAATTGTGTATTGCTGTCATCTGCTATGATGTTATTAACAGCTACTAGGAGCAGTCCACAGCAAAGTAAACATCTAGGTAAGCCTGCTGAAGTAAAATATTTAATAAATACTAGTTTACTAAATACTGCTTATTTCAACTGGGATATTGACTAAGGAAAACCTGAGATTCAACCTGCAAATACAGAAAGGCAAGTGTGCCTTGCCTTTTGAAAACAGTACCCACATGGGTGAATTTTCAGCTTGAAAATTGGGTCTGTACTCATGAACAGGGCTATTCAGAGCTCTGTTCATAATACAGGCTGTGGTTAGTATCCTGCTTGTAACACGTGGGAAGGCATCTCACCTTTGTGTGGGGAAACATGCCATGAAGGCAGCCTGATAGATACTTGAATCTGCATATGAGGTTAGTGCAACAAAGTCAATGTAGAGCATGAATGGGGCACATTGAATGTTCTTTCTCACTGTGAAACTAAGAGATCTTTTGTCTTGGATAAGGGAAGAAATAACTTCATCAGATTAATATAACAGTATATCTTGATTCTATTGGGATTAAGGTAAAGAAGGTGTTTCAGTGCACAACTTGCAAGTTTTGCTTTTCCCGTTGTAAGAAAGGATTCACGCTCAGTCCAGATTCTATTCCTAAATTATCCTTACATTTTAATTACGTAGTTATCTTTGGACAATTCATTGGGTTCTACAGCATTTCAGGTTCCAGCTGCTGCTTATTCTGATATTAAAGCAGTCTTTTTCTTCCTCCATGTTGTATGATCTCTGCTTAATCTTTGTGATTTCCTTTCAGACATTAGAGGAACACTTCCCTTCTTCTATGTTCGGCAAATGAGTAAATTAAGTCTCATAATACTTAGCTGGTAAATAGCCCTATAACATTTGCTTTTATACAGGGACTTGCATGACTTCTAAATATAACTTCAGAGCCCAACCCTCTCAACACTTCTACAACTGAGATATACCCTTATCTTAGGATAAACTCATGGTATCAGTACTGATCTTTTGTGGTGGAGTTACTCAGTTACTGTTTAAAATCTAGCAATAAATCACTATATGGTGCATGTTAGATGGTCATATATTGCATAGCAGTAAAGCAGAAGAGAATTTAGGGTTGCATTATATTGTCCCTTCTTAGGGACATATAAATATTTGTCTAGTTTTACAATGGATATACTATTGAACAAGGGATTTACTTGCTCTTTTGGCTTTAATCTTTTTTTTCCTCTAGTACTGAAAACAAACAAACAAAAAATACTATTCAACCACAATGGCAGTAAGTAGTGCTCTGGTGTTGCTTAGTGACAGTACTGAGCTGGATGGTGATCTCTTACAGCTGATCCCAGTCTCAGTGTTCATTCAGTAAGAATAGGTTTTGAATTTTAGGTTCTGCTTTAACAGTTAACAAACACATATGGAATTTTGGGAGACACGTTTTTGGGTTGATTTACTATTTGACTTTATAGGTTATCATGGAATCAAGAAAAAATAAGTCTGAAGTGTTGTTTAGGCTTTTTACATTCTGATTGCAAGGTAAGCTTGACTATAAATGTCATTCTTGCCAGGCATTTTCCTAATCTGTTCTTTAAAAACCTCCAGGAAGGAAGATTGTCTTACCAGCCTTTTTCCGCGTGCTCTAGTGTTTCACTTTTTTTTTTCCTTTTTTATGTGCTAGATCTTGCTGCAGTTGAAGACATGTATTTGTTCTGAATGTGGATTACAGAATTAGATGTTTGTGCTAATCCTGCAGAGTTGAAGAACATGGTTAATTTTACTCTGGTATATGTGTCATATTGTATTTAATTTAAGGATATACATAAAGTTGGGTCAAAGGCTGCAAGTTCAGGCAATGTTTATAAAATATGGAAAGAAAATATGGAAAAAATCATGCCATGTGTTATTTAGTTTGCTGGTCTAGATTTGGTTGTATACCAGAATAGTTAGAAATACATCAAAAGGAAAGGTGATGGCTACAGTAAAGCAGAAAAATGATACAGTTTAACCTCTAGTAGTGTGTAGAGGTAAAAGCTCAGAGGTTTTACTACCTAAGCAGTGTTGCCTTTCTTGAAGATACTGTGTTATTGAGAGTTTCCTGTCTGACTCCTCAGTTTAGAAAAAAAATAAATTTAAAGAAAAAACTTTCAAATATCCTTCCATTAATAGTAGATATGCATATGAGCAAGTATCTAGGGACTGATTCTGAGGTCAGAATCTGTGTGATATTCAAAAATATAACAAAATCCCTCGCACACCCAAGTGGATCAGTCAAAATGTGACAATGATAAATGTCAAATGCATGCCTTCAGTCTATGTTCATTTAACTCAGTCAAGGTTAAGCCTCTGAGAGGCTGTGCTTTTTTAAATTTCTTCAAGTGCACATCTGTTTACTACAGATTATGCAGTGCATCTAGTGCCTTTCTAGCCTTTTTTAGCTTTAGGACCTAGAAGTAGGGGAAATAAATTTTGTGGAAATTCAGATAAGCAGGTGCAATAAACTAGAAAGTTACTTTCTATCTCATGAAAATACTCTGACCTTATTTTGGGATTAAAATTTTGACAGGCCAAGAGGCAGTGGTCACAAAATGAGAAACAGGCGGTTCCATCTGGACATCAGGAAGCACTTCAGTACTGTGCAGGTGATGGAGCACTGGCACAGGTTGCCCAGAGAAGTTGTGCAGTCTCTTCCTCGGAGATCTTCAAAAGCTGCCTGGACAGGGTCCTGGGCAGCCTGCTCTGGATGGCCCTGCTTGAGCAGGGGGTTGGACCAGAGGACCTCCAGAGTTCCTGCCAGCCTCAGCCATTCTATGAACTTAGTTACATTTCACTGCAGATTTGTGGCATGACTTTTTCTATAAACTAAGAAAACTACATTTGTGTCTATCTAAATTAATATAACAAGATTATTAGGGGGAATAGATGCGCTATGGCAGATATTTCACTGCATTAAATTCATCCATGGAAAAATGAAATAGTCACTACACTAATTTATCTGTGACATGTTTTTGAGTTATTAAAAATTGAAGTTAATTACAGTTATAAATTAATTTATTGTCGGCTATAAAATAAATTTGTATTTGTCCATTCTTATTCTTTAAGCTTGTAGCTATTTTATGGTTTGTCTTGTCATAATGAAATGAATCTTGTCCAGACTAGCTTCTTGAGAAAAACAAAATGGGTCTGTGCATATTTCAGTGTGTTTCTCTGTCTGCCTCTGTATGTTGTTTTTAGCATTTCAAAATTTTCCCTATTGTGTCAAAAAAGTTAATTGTGCAGTTATGCAATTACCTTGTGATACATATGCAAATGACCCAACAGAGTTGGGTTTTAGAGTTGTGTGAGGTGTCTTGGCTTCTTCGTGTGACTTCCCAGAGGTGAGAGGGATGGAAATAAAGTTTCAGGTTTGCTTCCTTTGTGTAAGCTGGTGGTTGATCAATGTCTCATAATCAGAAGAAAAATCTAAGACTGTTTGGTCTTTCAAGAAAATAGTGAAAGTAAAGTTTACCCTTCATTCATAGGACAATATATCAGACCATGTTTTCTATTATTTTAAGAACTTCCTTGACTTGATTATTTTTATGATTTGAGTCACTGTGATGGTGTATTCAGGTCAACCTCTTGTTGATATAATTGAATTAGATAGTAAAGAGAGGAAATGAAAAAGAAAATAAATTCTCTATATTAAAGGTTTTTGTGTTTGCATTGGTACATATTAATGCATTGCCAACTTTATTTTAGCAATAGATTTTATACTTTTGACAGGGGCATAAAAATATGTTATTTTGAGCTATAAGTAAATATCAAATTCTGGTCATGAAGTCAATATTTTCATAGCTTAAAGCTCTTTAATTTTGATCTCTGATTCTGTTTATTTTTATTATCTTTTTATTGAGAAATATTTCTTCAGGAGTAGTCCCTTAAATATTCACCATGTTTTAAAGGATGTTCTCAAAATAAGGAGAATCCGGGAGACTTTAATTATGTATTCATTACCTTACTCCAAAGCAGTAGCTTAGTTTTGATTTGTTTTGCGTAGTTTGTTTTATAAGATAAAGCTAAACTGTGGAGTTCTTGCTATTTATTTCAAGACAGGTGAAACAATAGAAATATTGTATCTTCCATTAAAATGTGAATTCTAAAAGTGTAGCCTTGTTCCTTCTCAAAGATAACCGTTTGATTTCTCCAGCAGCATTTCTTCCTGAACATTCTAATATAAGCTAAGATAATAGGCTATAACATAAAATAATTTTATTGTGCACAAAGCACTGGACTGGAATATAATTTCTCTATGAAGTGTTTTAATATTAAATCCATATTTTTATAGAGAGTCCCAAAGTGGTATTTGGTGTTTCTTAGATTCATGGCAGAGCAAATTCTTGACCCAGAGACAGTGGAAAATAAAGACAGTGTTGTAACAGTTCAGGAATATGCAAAAGTCAAGGGCACATGAAAGAATAGAGAATGCAAAGAGTCGTGTTCTTTAGAGTAATTCTTTATTTTTAATTCCATAACCCCTTTTTGTTCTTGTCAAGTCTCAACTATTTTTCCTTCATATTCTTGAACTGCAGTGCTGTATTCATCTGATGATATCCTGTTGTTTCTATCCTGATAATAACCTACCCAGTTTTACTGAAACCTTTTATGTAGACAAAAGGAGCAAGACCTAACTGTGCTTTATCCTGCCTCCTGATGGGTGCGTTATGAGCTAGTGTTTTAGCTACAAAGAGTCCAGCTCAGACACTCCATTGCCATGCTATAAAGAAGTCAAGTTAGAGAAATGGAAGCAAGCAACCCATTTTCTTCTACATTCTGAAAGCTGACAAGTCTGAAATAATGTGGAAGGTACTTCTTCTCTGGTACAGATCTTCACCCACTGAAGCATATTTGTTTGCCCAGGGCAGTGCAATTGTAGGCAAGAAATGCATACAAGTCAATTGTTAATGCAGCTGACCTTTGGACTTCTGATTTTTGTTATTTATTTCTTCCAATCAGTGCTACTGCAGTAAGAGGTTTAAACTGAGGTGATGAACTTAGAGATCTCTCTCACAAGTCAATTAAGGTATTTGAACATAGGTGGCAGATGCATCCCAGGAAATTACTAGCCGTGTCCATGAGGGATAGTGGTTTTGGAGGGATCCTTAGTAAACCTAAAAACTACTGCATTTCTAAGTGTGGTTCTGCTGGCAAAAATGTTTGAACTTACTGATCAGCAAAAGACAAGTTTCTGTAGTGTCTTCAGATTCACTTAAGGTTTAAGGCAGCCATTTTAGGAAGGCTTAATACTACTTAAGCCTCTGTTTGTTGTTAAGGAGATGTTAGTTGGAATCATGTGTTGACTACTTACATTCTTGGCAGGTGGTTGGAAATCTGATGCATTACAGAACTGAGGTACTCAGCACACCAAGGGAACAATATGTTTTAAGCAGCTAAGGCTGCCAGTGAACCTGTTCAGTGGTAGGTAGCACCACTTGTGAAATTGAAGGTTACAAGAAGATTCATAATGCTTGAAACCAGGGGGATCATTAGACCATGTAATTTAATCCTCTGTACCTCTTAGAGAAGTCTTATACAAAGCTCAGCTGCTTGTTTGCAACAATAAATAAATGCCATGCGCATTTCAAAGATGTCATAAGACTCCACTACTTTCTGCTCATTTGTTCCAATAGTTAATTGGCCTCTATGTTAAAATACATAAATAAATGAAAAATGCTTTGTTTTTCCTTTTTCTATTTGAGTAAAGAGCCTTTTTAAACGGTGTTTTCTTCCCACAAAGAAGCACTGTAATCAAGTCACCCATCAATCTTTTTGATTTGATAAAACAGATTCACTTATCTTGTGTTGCTCTAAGATATTTACTTCAATCCTCAAGTTATTTTTGTAGCTCTTTTCTGTATCTCCTTTTTCACAACATCCTCTTTGAAATATGAACTCAATATTGCTTGTAATATTTTTGGTTTCTACAAGGCCATGTGTTGAAATAAAATAGTCTTTGTATTTCTACCCACTACTGTCTTTTTATATATATAAAAATATATATGCCTAGAAATTGTATCAATGTTTTTCTGCTACAGCATTGCACCAAGACCTCATGTTATTTGAGATAGTGATACCTTGGCCGTTTCCAGAAGTCAGTCTCTTGGATAATGTTTCTGATAAACAGCTGCATTGGACTGTGTTTAAAATGTGTGTGTTAGCATTTGTTTGTTAAGGACTTTATTACCAAGTACTGCTTATGTATCGTTTCCCTATTCTCATTGCTTTTTTTTATCAACAGTAATTGTAATGTTAATTACTGATGAAAATGCCAAGTAGCAGCAAGCTTCCTGCCAGTCCCTGCAGAACCAAGCTTTGATTATAATTTTACATTGACAGCTATTTTTTTAAGCAGTCTCAAACTGTATCTCTGTGTTCTGAATTCATAGGCAGTATGTGTTGATAAAGAAAGGGCATCCAAATCTGGAAGTATTTGTATTATTTTTTTTATATATTAATAGCTCATGTCTTACAGTTGTCATTCTAGGAGTCATACCACATGACTTGAACATGTCCCAGCATCCCAATAACAGCAGATTTGCCAGAGTTGTCATTGAAGAAACTAATACTGTATCAATTTAAATAACAATAATTGGAAGAAATAACAGTAGAAGACAGTTAAGAAATTACATTAAAAAATCCCTGCACTTCTAAATGCTGATCAATCCATTCATGCTTACAATTATCTTGGTGTTAAAAACATATCTTGTCTTTGTAGTATGTCTCAAGTATAAATCGTAATGTTTAACAGTACTCAGCAATGACTACTATTACCAATTTTAAATAAATGATTACAGTTCAGGAAATAACTTGGAATAAACTCCACTTATCTTGAAGTCTAAGAAATTTAAGCACACATGCAATTGCCTTTCTGAATCTGGTTTTTGATCTATGACTAAAAGCTGTAGTTAGGCTGGCTGGTACGATGGTCCTAGATTGACTGGCCTGACTGTGGCAACTCCCTGTGTTCTGAGTATTCAAAGTGTTTAACAAAACATTTTGAGGGAACTGTGGAAATTTGGAAGTACAGATACTACATTTGTAAACAAAGTAATAAAATTTCTTCCTTCCAGACTTGTTCCATCAAATAATAAATCCACCAGCTAACTAATTAAGGAATACTTGCAGATAAAAATAACATCTAATTTAGGACTTCATTAAATATGTCCAAATAACACATGTAAATTAAATGCTGTCAAGTATGATTCTTAACTTAGTATTATGATCAATGTTTTTGAAGCACAGATTCACTTATTATATTTCAAATGATAGCATTAATAACTGAATATGATTTATAAGCAGATGTCCTGACATTTTTTCTACAATTTGCTGGGGGAAAAATAAAAATTATTTGAGCTATTTCTAAAACTGTACTGCTATAATGTTTGTGTTTTTCTTCCTTTCCTCAGACCATGGGTCTTTTCCCTTCTAGAAAGGAAAGATAGAATAAAGGACTTGCAGGTTGATAACCTAATGTGGAAGAGTTACTGCTTGGAAGAGTGTTTTTTTCAATAAACGGGCAAGGAAAAAACAGTGGTGGTATGATTCTGTACTAGTAGGCAGGTTAACTTTTTTAAATTTCTATTACTGTTTGATGTCCTAATTGCCCTAGTTAATTTTGGATGTTCTGGTTTTAATTCTCTGCCAGTTTAGATGCCGCTGTTTATCACTAAACCAATGTTTTCATGCATGGTCCTTAAGAAATTAATGCATGGCTCACTGTTTCTGAAAGGCAGATTTTCCTGAGCTGTCGACCACTTCAGGCATTCTCGTGTTTGTTGTCCTTCGAAAGCAAGCTGTAGCACAATGACACTCTGTTGAGGCTGTTAATATAAGCTTTTCCATAACGTTCTTGATGTTTATAGATTAATCAATAACTTGAAAGGGGAGATGTCTGTGAGGCTAAGTAACTTTTTTCTCTCAGCCAGTTTCTTCTTCAGCTTAAGTGTACTTGACATTTTGGAAGTAGTTACAGCGAAAGATGCAACAAATAAGTAGAGATGTTGGGTTCAGAGATATCTGAGGTATCTGAATAGCTCTGTACCTCAGATTTTTTTTCCCAAAAAAAGTTCTTTCTGTAGATCTTACATTTGTTGACAGATGCAATGACATTCCTAATAGGTAAAATTGCCACAGGTAATTCTGAAATTGATAAAATTAAAAAAGCATGTGTTTTTTCAGAGTTCAAATAAAGTGTTTAATTGTTGTGTTGAGCTTCTTAAAAGTAAATAAATAAATGTAGATCCAGTGGGTCATATTTACAGTTACGAACAGGTTTCCTTTTTAACATGATACCTGTTCTTTAAGTATCTTTCAGAATTCTAAAAATTTATTTAACTTAGCCTATTGATTTCCAGGGGATTTATATATATATACTTCAAGGTTGATGCTTGCTTATGTACCATGCTGCAAAAGCTAGCTGACTAGTGTGACTGCTTTAGGGTTAGCTTTTTTTTAGTGTACTACGTGTGACATTATAAACACTTGAGGTGGATGTAGCTTGGACAGTCACTTTCAGAAAACATCCCCAGGATACCAGTATCTTGTAGTAGTATTACAAGCAATTTGTGATCTGTCAAGCAGCCAGACAGAATCGAGTAATCATGTCTCTTGATTTCACAACAAACAAGTCTGCACCTCTTGAAGGTGAGCATGAAATCCGCTGCTGCCCACTTAAGTTTTTTAAACACAGGATTGGGCTATCAATCTGAACTATAACTATGAATCATACAGTTAAGGTTTACATAAAATACACAAACCAGTCACTTTTAACTTTCCCTGTCTATAACTATTTACATCTTCTAAATGCCAATATATCCACAAACATATGGATTTATTACAGAACTTATGCATTATGATATGGATTAGAAGTTGTTTAATGTCACTGAAGTCTTCAGTAGTTCTTGTAGATACATGCTGTTAGACAGCCCAATTAAAAAAAAAAAAACAACTCTGGAAGATGTCATTAGAAGTCTAATGGCAAAGATTTTTGTCCCAGAGCTTTAGTGGAAATTTTGATGCTAGGGAAGGCTGAAAATGCACTGTGGAAAAACAAAGATTGTAGTAATGTCATATACTGATAATGGTTTACCATAGCCATGGCTGCATGTTAATGGTTTTGTTAATGTGATCTTTGATACCTATAAAATCACAGAAATGGTTTGGGTTGGAAGGGACCTTAGAGATCACCTAGTTCCACACCCCCTGCCATGGGCAGGGACACCTCCCACCAGACCAGGTTGCTCAAAGCCCCATCCAGCCTGGCCTTGAGCATCTCCAGGGATGGGGCATCCACAGCTTCTCTGGGCAACTTGTTCCAGTGCCTCACCACCCTCAGAGTAAAGAACTTCTTCCTAATAGCTAATCTAAACCTACCCTTTTTCAATGTAAAAGCATTAACCCCATCCTATCACTCCACTCCTTGAAAGAGTCCCTCCCCAGCTTTCCTGTAGGCCCCGTTAGGTACTGCATGGCTGCTATAAGGTCTCCCTGGAGCCTTCTCTACTCCAGGCTGGACAATGCCAACTCTCAGCTTCTCTTTGTAGGAGGGGTGCTCCAAGCCTCTGATGATATTTGTGGCCCTCCTCTGGACCCACTTTTAACGTTGCCATGTCCTTCTTGTGCTGTGGAGGCCCCAGAGCTGAACGCAGTACTCCAGGTTGGGTCTCAGGAGAGCTGTAATAAAAGCATGCACAAAATAAATTAGAGAAAATCTCAAGTACCTGCATGACAAAAATGTACCTTTGAAATGAGATCTTACTGCTTTGTGTTTCCATAGTGCAGAAAACAAGGTACCCCTGATCTTGGGGTATGCCTTTACATTTCAACAGAGTAAAAGCAATTGATGGAACCCAAAAGGCAAGTGTGTGCTTGAGCAGAATAAGAACTGATGAACAGGTGCATTTTACTGAGACGTGTTTGCTCTGCTTGTTACCTTCCCTGTCTGTGGTATACTTGCCCTTCATCATTTCTTTGTTTCTTATTTCACCCTCGATGATACAATCAGGGTCTCAGACTGAATCTCTTGTTTACAAGTCTGTAATTTGATTAAAGTAGCTTCAGCTAATCAGCTGGCAGTATGTGAAGCAGAGAAAATTAGGGCCCTTATCTCTGTGGCATTTTTTCCTTGCTTTTTGTTTGATTTCAGATGACAGTGATTTCAAACATTTTTGATGAGCATCCCCTCCTCTGACAGATAAGCATCACTGAATCAAGAGGCATGGTGGCCTTCTATTTTATTTTTTTTTTATACCTTTCCTGACTGCATTCCTTTAGCTTCCCATACCAATTTTCAACTCTTGCCCCCAACCCACTCAGTCACTTCACTGTTGTCATGCTGAGGCAACTGGTAAGAAATAGAAGAGCGAGAGAGAGAGAACAGGCCGCCACCACGATTCCTAGATCCAAGCAAAAAGTCAGCGTGGTCACAGTTGCTGCCTCACTTGAGCAGACCCCCAGCACTCCCAAAGTGTGACCCCGCTTGGCTACTTTCACCTCCTTGTTTAAAAGTGAACACAATCAAGACCTAAGCTTTTGTCAAGTTGTCATGGAGCAGCAGGGTGAAGTCAGTAGGGTACTGGCTTAAGGGGGAAGGCATGTCAGTAACTTCACAGATTCATCTGTGTCTTTGACTGCTCAAGTGCTTCATCATGCTGTATCTCAGTTCGTCACCTGTGGAAGGGGATTTGATTGTTTTGTAGATCTTGGAGAGGTTTCTGGTTACCATCAATGCACATGGCATTTTCCTTTCGACTGCCTATAGCTGGTGCATGTAAAATGGTGACTGCTTCTGCTCTGCTGTAGCTTGTGAACCTGTTAGTATTGAACCAAAGCAACATGTTGATATCCTACAGTTAAAACCCAAACATTTGCTGACAGACAATGCACTTCTGAATACTAAGCAGAAGAATGTGACCCTGTCGCTTTTTGTGTCTAACCTGACTTGTTTCAACACTGTTATTTCAGTTCTCACATTTAAAAAATACAGGGGTGGGTGCAAGAAGAAAGATGTTTGAATGCAGAATTTCTGTTGTTATAAGCTACCACACTGTTTAAATACTCTGGACACCATAAAAACAGAGCAGAAAGCTTGGTTCTAACATGAAGGAGAAAATGAAGATGGCAGGAAAAAAGAATGTGTGCATGGTAATAACCATGGCTCTTCTAATACATAACAGCTTTATGTAAGTATTTTGTATAATGTACAGAAAATGCTGCTGATAGAGTCCTTGTGGTAGTGCTTCTGCCTCGTGTTGGAAGCCAGAAACAAGCCTACCCAATGATTTCATTTTATCACTATTTTGTTATAGCAGCTGTTGTAATTTATGGCAGTTTGTAGGCTTACAGCCATGCATTGAAATAGCTTTCAGTAGCACATCTCCATTCAGCCTCCACTTGGGAAATTTCCCAATCTCATATCCTTTGCCCGTGGATACTGTTCTTTACAAAATTTACAGGTTTCAGTCTTTTTAAAGTACTTAACAACCCTCTGTACAATTGTAACGTGTATCAAGGAAGCTTTGAAAATTGCCCTTCATCTCGTCTTTCCAATATTTTTGTTAAATAATTCTTTTTGCTAGTTTCGTGCTATCTTCCTTCAATCTTAGCCCTGCAAGTGGAAATTGGTTCGTATTTGGAGCGTGCCCTGTTAGTAACTTGCACTCTGCCAGAGCCTTCTGTGGAAGCGTATAGTAGGCTAATGGAAATAAAGAAAATTCCATACTTCACTCTAGGTTCGTGATTGCTCGGTATTACAGGATACACAATACATGTGCCATACATCAGTCTCGATCACCTTCTCGCTTCCTAGGGACCTGCCGGGAGCTGAAAAAATTGAAGTTATGTTGATACAGCAAAAGTCAGAAATACCGGCACACAAATTTATTGCTCTAATCTATCCAAAACACACTACCAGCAACCTAAGTGCATTCCAGGGATCCCCAGTAGCTTTGAGCAGCATGTTCTGGCTGACCAAAGCTACTGCAGTTTTTCACATTATTGCTACCAAAATCATGTATTCCTGTTCTGGATCTGTGCACCGTTAGTTTCTTTTCATTTCCAGGCTCTTTTGGCAGCCACTGTGCAAGCTGGATTTGGGGCAGTCTCTCCTGATAAAGAGCGGGTCTCTCCAACAGCTGTATCTCTGTTTTACAAAACTGGCTGATTTGTAGCTGGCTGATGATGCTCTACCTCAAACTCCTCTGCGTAAAATCTGGGTGTTTGCAGATTCTCAGCTGGGGTAACCAGCACGGCTGTGCTCATGGGAGTGAATCTGTCAGCTTACAGTAGCTGAGCACCGGGTGGCTGTAGTGGAGGGCATGACCTCCACTGACCCATGGACCACTGCCAGCATCTGACACTTCCCTTCTTTTCTTGAGGCAGATACTTTAAACAATAGTCTTGAGCCTCCAGTCTTAGCCTAGCTGGTGTGACGATAGGTGAAATGGTGTGAATTCATACACATTCTGCCTGCTCCTGTACTTTCTAAGAAATGAGTTACCGTACTGTCTCAGAGCTATTTATTTCTGGGTGGGTTGATGACATTTGGCAAGGACTTCTCTATATCTCACCCTACAAACTGTTTCTCTGCATCTTTCTGCTGAGGGAGAAGGAGAGAACTCAGAACCTGTTCTACACGACTATTTTTGCTTCTTTAGCCTGATGATACCAGTCTTCCACCAACCTAATTTAATAAGCACACAAAACAATTTAGGTTGCTTTTTTATAAGGGATTATTTAAAACCAGTATTCATAAATGTTAGCTGTTAATTTGTAGCACTTAGACACATTAAACATGGAGAGAATGCAATATAAGCTTAGTTCACTGATAAGTCCAACTTCAAGGTGCGTAGAGCAGGATGGAAAATGCAATGTGGCATAAAATCCTGACTGGTACCAACACATTCTGTCAATTCAGGTTTGTTTAGTCTTAGTGGGTGATATGGTAGCGTGATTTTGGAACCTGAACGAAGGTGCAAGCAGAACACCGCACCAGATATCAGCACTCTTGCACAGCTTGCCACAAAAAAAAAAAAAAAAAAGTATTTTCTTGCTTTGTTTTTGCACTGTCACAATGCCAGGTATAAAATTAGATAAAGTCTTCATTTTGGTAGCTTGAACAGTACACTAGATGCAGTAATCTTAAGTAAAATGAAACTAATGATTGCAACACCTCAATGAGAACCTAGCAAAAATCTAATGCAAAACACGCTTCCTGAATACATTATGAGCCTAATTCCTTTTACGCTGCTGTCTTAAATACAACTTAGATATCCAAGTACTTATCTAAGTACTTGCTAATCTGGATGGCTTAGGCTTGCAGAGTTTTCACAGACCATTCTGGTATGTTTATATTTTTAATATGCTCTCAGTTCCATCAGTATTTCAGCACTTCCTGAGTATTTACAATGGGAAACATCTTTTCTCAGCCTGGATAAATAAATAGTTCATCTTATTTTTTGGCTGTTAGCTTCTAAACCCTTACCTTTAGAGAGACAGTACTCTTCATTTAACGTGCCAATTTTTTTTACAGAATGCTTTATCCTCATGATTATAAAACAATATGTAAGTAAATGATTTGCAAAAATGACAGAGGCATGCATCTGTAAAGTGGATAGAAAAAGGATTTGCTGTGAAACTTTATGAAAAGTGACTAGCATTAAATATAGGGACATATGTATCAACTCAGCTGGTATTTTAGAGAAAACAGTGAATAATGTGAAAACCTCTCAAGTAGCTCTTAGTGCTCAAGTGTAGCAACTGTATATTGACTAAAAGATGAAAAAGAACAAGGAAGATCTGCAAAGATACCTTAGTTCTACTAACTAGTAAATTTAGGTCAAGTTTCCCCTTAAGTCCTTTATTTGTTTGGTTTCAGCCTTAGCTGTTACCTTGGGTCTTTGTGTCTCTCTCTCCGTTGTCTATATAGATACTGACACAGTAAGTCCAAGCATCTTAGGGTGCTGTTTTAATAAATATTTGTGTTGGATTTAAAGACAAGGTAGCTTAATTGAGTGTTCATCCCAATTAAGAGTCGTTCCCAGGGAATGTTACTAAATGCTCAGATCAATGTGCTTTTTTTATTGCAAGCAATACATGTATCACAAACAATATAACAAATATATCACAAACAATATATTATTGAATAATAAAAAAAAAAAATGCTGTGGCAGCCCAAACATAAAGTCATGAGCAAAAGTATGTGTACAGGAACATGGTTGAACTTGGCTGTGTTGATATGTCAGCACAGAGAGACAGCAACTGCTGTGGGGTACTGGGCTGGTCTCTGTGTAGTTTCCTACCCTGGACTGATAGAACAGATTTGTGCAAGGACCTGGCTTTATTCCTTCACTGAAGCCCATCAGAATGCCCTGCTAAACTGCTCATATAATCAGCAGAAGAGCAAGGCATCTAATGGCATTATAACAAGTGATAAGTCTAGCTAGGATCAGGCTTATTTGGAAAAGCTTGTTTCTTTTTCTGTAACCACAGAAGGGGGAGCAAATATAGTGGTAGCTTATACATCTCAGTTAAATACCGTAGCTGCACTGTAGCACTTTTACTGGAAAGAGAATAACGTCCATGGTTCCTCGTGTTCTGCCAGAGGAGAGAATTGGTTGGTTCTGTTTTCTAGTACTTCACTCGGTATATAGTCGAACAGTATAGAGGAGAGGAATGTTACTTTGTGCTTCTTGCAGCTCCTTAAGAAATGGCGATATGTATGTAGAGAAATGTGTACATAAAAATGCAGTGGTTAAATTACTTGACTCTGCTCTGTAGTTGTCATCTACAGTGCTTTTCCTATTCTCTCTATATCTGGCATTTTTGGTTTGTTAAAAAAACATTATTGGTTAAATATGCATGTACTAAAGAGAAATGGCGTCTAACAGTTTGTAATATAACATCATTGTATGTTTTGTATCCTAGTTCAAATTTATTTACAATTTTTTATGCCTTCTCTTTTAATGATAGTAATTCTGCACGCTTAAACTTCCTTACAGTGAAATGCTTATCTTAAAAGCTAAATAAATCAAAAGCTCTGAATTATTCTGAGCCGTTTGAAGTCTGTTTTCTGGTGAATTTCTACCAGTTTTTTGCATCACCATCCTTGTTAGTACAGTGGAAATTCTCTCTACTTGCTGTTTATAAGGTAGTGGCAGAAGAAGTGAATCTTGTGTGAAGTCCTGGTTGTCACATCTCTCCTGTGATTAGAGGGCAGTAAAATCTAGGCTACACTCTCCCTTGATCTTCTCTCACCCAAAAAACTAGCCAAAACTGTGGAGCCAAGCACCTCATGTCTCTCTTCTAGTGGCCAGTCCTGCTTTCACAGAGGTCAGAGCTCTGCCCATTGTCTCTAGGGAGCCCAAAGCCATCAGTGCATTTTGTTGGTCATGCTACTTGCTGTGAGGTTTATTGTGAACTCTTCGGTATTCCAGGATGAAATCAGTCCTGTGAATGCAAGAGCTGGCTACCAAAGTCAAGCTGCTAATTCTTTGAGATTGCAGAAACCTGGAGTGGGTTATCTCTTTTCTAACTTGACTAAAATAGCTTTCCTGAAGGGTTGGGAGTGTGGTTTCAAGCTCAGCATTCCAGTGAAACTTTAAGAAAATTGGCTTTGCTGGTGAGCTGTGCAGGTAGCCTGTCTTACTGTAAATATCTTGGATTTTGTTTTTGTGTAAATAACTTTTTTTGAGTTCCAGTCCTGCTTTCTTGTTGCTGTTCATCAGTGAGCAGCACTGATGATCCTTAACACGATCTGGTTTCATTTTGCAACTCATTTAGCTGTCCTTTGGAAAGAATGGAAACATAACTGAGTTGTGCGTAAAAAACAGTATATTTAGGACCTGTGTAGAACACAGCCCATTAATGTATTTACAAAAGGGGACACTTTTTTTTTATAAGGTATACAACCACCCAGGAATTCTATGCAAAATGCATAATTACTGAGAAAGCAATTTTAATCTCATCCATCCTGTGATACAAGAGTAATAGTAGCAGAGTGTAAAAGACTCAGGTATTTTGTATAGATCAGTAGCAGTCATGTAAGGTATGGAATTATTCCAGAGGCATGCAGATCATTTTAAATCGCTGATACCAAGTTAGCTAGCCTGCATTGTCTAATCAGCTGTAAAAGTGTTTGTCTTCTGAAAGTTCAAAAGAAAAGGCCAAATGAAGCCTATTTTCCTTGCATCTAGATCCAGCACCTTCACTCCTTCACTTTATGCCACCTGGCTTAATGATGTAGGGGAAGATTTTTTGTAACTGGAGCCTATAAGCAGGCTGCTTTTTGTTCTGTACAAATAAAACGAAGAAATCATTTTTCACATTGTTTCAAGTTTAAACAAAATTCTGTGTGGGATGTGTCATGGAGCTCTGAATATAAAATACATTTTTTAGTGTTAGAAAACTTTGGAAAAATCAGTTTTAACTTGGGTACCCTAAGTATTGGTGGAAACAATTTCTGCAGCGTTAATGTAGTGAGCCTGAATATCCTTTTGAAAATAAGTGAGATGAGACAGACTAGAAGCAAAGTCTTTATTAGGGAAAAATGCTATATCGTTTGTTTTCAGCTTTTGAAAAGGTTTGAATTAAAGTATAGCAGAAATCCAATGCAGAAGAAATACTTTGCCAGATAATGTGATTTTGTAACATTGTCACTACTCCAGAAGAGTTGCTTTATTGAAAACTGAGTCCTTACTCAAGCTGAGACAAAGTTTTAGACAAACTTTGAGTGTCTCACTGTGGGAATGGTGCTGAGATACCCACTTTGGAAATGGGATGCGGGGTGTTTTCCACTCTGGACAGAAATGTTTACAGCTGGAAAGTCTCTACAACTGGAAAGAGTAGTGTCAAATTGCAAATGTAAAGAAAAGCAGTTTTGCACCACAAATCAAATTATTTTTAGGCAGAACCAGACGAGGAGGATGGAAGTGGGGTTTTTGAGGGTGTTTTTTATTTATGTGCACATGTTAAAGTTTAAGCTTCTGGTCTATAGCATGATAATGTAATTGTATCTCTTCAGGAAAAATCCATCAAGTAAATTCCAGTGCCTCACCACCCTCTGAGTGAAGAATTTCCCCCTTTAATCTAAATCTCCTTTCTTTCAGTTTAAAACCATCCCCCCTTGTCCTGTCATTATCTGCCTGAGCAAAAAGTTGCTCTCTGTCTTTTTCTGTAAACCCCTGTGTTGAAAAGCTGCAGTGAGGTCTCCCCAGAGCCTTCTCTTCTTTAGGCTGAACATCCCCAGCTCTCTCAGCCTTTCTTCACAGGAGAGGTGCTCCAGCCCTCTGATCATCTCTGTGGCCCTCCTCTGGACCTGCTCTAGAAGACCCACATCCTTCTTGTGCTGGGGTCTCCAGACCAGGACGCAGCACTCCAGGTACGGCCTCACAAGGGCAGAGCAGAGGGGCACAATCCCCTCCCTCGAACTGCTGGCCACTTCTCTCTTGATGCAGCCCAGGTTGCAGTTGGCCTTCTGGGCTGCAGGTGTGCATTGCTGGCTCATGTCGAGCTTTTTGTCCACCAGAACCCTAAGTCCTTCTCTGCAGGGCTGCACTCAGTGAGTTCTTCTCTGAAGTTTCTGAGAGAAGCTTGGCAACTCCATCAGCCCCTCAGGGCCCTGGGATGCATGTCATTGGGCCCTATGGACTTGTACCTGTTGAGTTTTATCAGGTGGTCTCAAACCTGCTCTTTGCTTACAATGGGAGGGACTTTGCTCCTCCAGCCCCTACCTAGAGGATCAAAGACTTTAGAGACATGGGAACAGAGTTAATGTATCCCAGGCTTTATTCAGTGACACGGTATTACAATAAACTCTTAGGGCTACTAAATGTCCTGTATTGTTATCTTTTTGCCCGAATCTTGTCCAGATTGTGGAAAATGTAGAAAGGAAGAGTCACTGAGGTGATTCTAGAGAGAGGCTTGTTAGACCTGGGTTTATTCCCATCTCTTTCTGTCTCAGTTTTCTTACCTGCTCCTGGGTATTTCATTTAGGGAGAAGCTCCTTCCCAAAAGCCAGCATATAGGTTAAAATTAGGGGTGCTTGCATAAGAATAAGTTGTCTTTGTGAGAACATTTTTATTCTTCTTCTGAAGTGATGGCTTTTTATGGCAAGGGAATTTGCCTTCCTCCCAAAGGCATTATTAGTAGCATACATCAGCCAGTGCACTAAAGCATGCGAGATAGTCAGTAATAGGCATCTAGGTACATGTATAGATTTATCAAAGGAAAAGAAAAATTATGCATGTCTGTGCCATATTATGTGTAGTCTATGACATATCACTACTGATACCTGAAGTTCTATGAGGTAGAAAAGAAAAAATTAATTTTCAGTTTGTAAAGGTGCCAGGCAATACACTAAGTAAAGCAAAGAAAGCAATAGCATCACCACTGTTCTGTACTGAGGATGCAATATATGATGAGAAAAAAATGTGTTCTGCAGGCAGATGAAAGATTTTAAGATGTGTATAAAATATAACGTGAAGTGTAGGCAGGTGAATGAATATTCCTTTATCATAGTAGGGTTATTTCACAGATCATGTCATACAACTGGAAAGCGGTAAGAAAGTCTCTCATCTTCAAAGAAGGATACTATCCTTCAGTGAGATGCTGAACAACTTGTTTTTTACCAAATTAAATGGGAACTAAAAAGAGCTCGGCATATCACTATGGTGGAAAGACGGTTCAATGTGCTCACATTACCATTTTAAGTGCTTCATTTATAGGAAGCAGCATGAGGAATCTTGGAAATGATAGACTGACTGATCCGTGTTATCCCAGTAATGTTTCGCTATGGCTAGAAGTAGGAGATCTAGTAACATAGAGCAAATGTAGATAAGGATCAATCTCTAGGAGAAAAGAGCATGTGTAATGTCTGATCTCTTGTGGAGAACATTATTGGGGTTTTACCCTGCTGGGCAGCTCCCTAGCCAGTCCCTAACCCTACACGTGGGGTCCCTCCCATGGGATGCCGTCCTTCCCGAACTGAGCCTGCGGGGGCTGCCCACAGCCAGCAGCTCTCCAAGAACTGCTCCCACATGGCTCTGTACCATGAGATCCGTCCCCCAGGAGCAAACTGCTCCAGCACGCGTCCCCCATGGGTGGGCGGCAGCTCCCCCCAGACTCCCTGCTCCGACATGGGCTCCTCTCCATGGGCCGCAGCCTCCTCCAGGCCACATCCACCTGCTCCACCGGGGGCTCCTCCACGGGCTGCAGCGTGGAGATCTGCTCCATGTGGGACCCATGGGCTGCAGGGGGGACAGCCTGCTCCACCAGGGGCCTCTCCACAGGCCACAGGGGAACTGCTGCTGCGTGCCTGGAGCACCTCCTGCCCTTCTGCACTGACCTTGGGGGCTGCAGGGCTGCTTCTCTCACTTTCTCACTCCTCTCCCAGCTGCTGTTGCACAGTGTGTTGTTTTTTTTTTTTTCCCTTTCTTCAGTCTGTTCTTCCAGAGGCCCAACCAACTTTGCTCACTGGGCCCAGCTCTGGCCAGCAGTGGGTCCCTTTTGGAGCTGTCTGGAGCTGGCTCTGACCTGACATGGGGCAGCTGCTGGGCTCTGCCACCCCTGCAGCCGCCCTACTTCCAAATCATTGTCAAGTAAACCCAATACAAACATCAAAATTACTCCAGTCACTTCCTAAACATTTATGGAGAGCATGGTACCACTTTTTTTTTCTTTTTTTTTTTTTTTTTTGCACTTCGTTAGGAATCATTACATTATAACATCATATTTAATTATTTGAAACACTGTAGCTGTCCAGGAGAGAAGCTGAGATAGTGTCCTTAGTTGACAAGGAGACATTTGCTAAAAGAGTTTAACTCTCTAGACAGCAAAGGGCAGACATGTGGTGGAGAGATGATGGTGGCCAAGCCTGTACATAGCAGAGACCAGACATCAGCTAAGAAGAGCAGGTTCCCAGGCTTCAGAAGTGATAGAGAGAGGGACTTCTCAGGATCCAAAGGGGGTTGTGTAGACTTTTCTGCAGCTCTGGAAGTCACCAATGTGCTGGACTGAGAGCAAGCCTGAGTAAAGAGGACTGGTTTACAAAGATGGAAATGTGTTTGCAGATTGCTTAGTTTTCATTTGCCTTATTTTGAGTTTTCACCCCCAGAAAGTCACCTGTCCTAGTGCCTGTTCTAGTACAACCTAGCTTTCCTATATTAAAACCATTTCAGTATTTTAAAAGTGCTCCTTGTGGAAAAAAAGGAATGAGCAGTCAGAGCTCTGGCCCCGTGAGAACCCCACTGCAGCTTGCAACCAAGACCAACCCACTGCACTAGAAAGACTGTGGCACCAGATTCCCAACTATTGCAGATTGGCAGATTACCGGTTTACATAGCTATTCAGGGTCTTCCCTATGGTATTTCTCATTATCACAGCATACCTGTTCACATATTTATGTATATGATTAGCTTAACATAGAACACGTGGTCATAAAGAAATGATTTACACGAATGTTTTCAAGTGTTCTTTAAAAGGGAACTATCACCACAGTGTGATTTACAGAGTGATTGATAAAAATAAGCTGAACCCAGACTCTAAAGCATACTTTTTTATACAAAACTGCTTAGACACTTTGGCATGAAATTTAATTAAAATGGGAGTTAGTATCCAAAGACAAATGGATAAAGGAAATAATGCAAAATGAAACACAGGGAAGATTTACATTCTTTCAGACTTCCCTTTTCCAATGTATTCTGAAATATGATTCACTTAGAGAAGCATGTGATAAATTGTAGTTGTGGCATCTCTTTCATATGTGATGTTAAATGTGATTGGTTATTGCATGCTGTGTAAAAAGTTAAGAAATGTTGTGAAATACTGCAATAATTGTATTAACAAGTTATCACCTGTAAATATTTGATTACTTTAATTTGAAGTTGATAAATTGGGTCTTGGTTTTGTTGGTGAGTGTCTTCATTTTGCTATTTCAGTATCCATGTACTGTTAGATTGCAGTTTAGATCTGCTCTTTGGTGCTGTTTTACCACAAGGGAAAACTAAGTATCAGGTTTCCATTAGGTTGGTTATCATTTAATAGCCTGTGGTCCCGTAGTCTAAATAACTTCTTGCACATTTTAGCTGGTATATTTGGAAGGATCATTTTAAATGCTGATCAGGATTTTAAGCTTGCAGCTGTTCTTATCATTTCTGATATTATTCTGAGCAAAATGAGAGGTTTGGATTCTTTAACCTAAGCAGTCACTGGAAACTAGATCTCGGAGAAAAAAAAAAGAAAAAAAAAAAGATTTTAAAGAACATTATTTGAATGTAAAGTTGTTGCCTGCAAAGTTAGGTGAAAGAACAAGTTTTTTAGTGTACATATGACATCAAATGTCTCCCATTTTTAATACAAATGTTACAAATCTCCCCCTCCAACTCATGGCGATGCTGTCTGTTCAAATACAAAAACGTAATCTTATCAGCCAAAGACTAAGACTATTTCTGTATTTAGAAGCAATTAGTCTTTGCAGCTGCTAAACTGTAAAAACACTGTAGGCAGCTTTAGGATCCTTGAGCATTTCTGATTTGGTAGCCTTCAAAAGAGTTACTGGTTGTCATTGAATCTCTGTTCTTCGTTCGTGGCTGTGAATCTGCTTTGTTCTCTATATTTTTCTCACTGAATTTCTCAAAGAGTTTCTCACTGAGTCAACACAATCATTCTCACTGCTTTTGGCGATCACCACTGAGGTGATCCCATGTAGGAAATGCTGTGTGGTGCCTCCCTTCAAAGATGACTGGCTCAGGTTGTTTGCACTTCACCCCAAGAAAACCAAAATGAATGAAGACAGGGAGCTTGAAATCAGAAATAATAATAACATTAATGAGAAGGATCATTAACAGGTCAAAATATTTGCTTTCATTTAAAAATTATGTCGCGGAACTGTAACAGCTAGGTTATTATTTAGGAAAACTTAATAAGGCCTCCGTAAAGCACATTTTGCATAAAGTGACAGGAGGCCTGAAACATATTGTCAGTATTAATTTATTCATTGGAATCATTTCAAGTATCTCCTGGATGCCTTAGATCAATGTGTTTGTGTACTGAGTGTACATATCAAATAGCAAAGCAAGCTCAGAGTCTGTTTCATCGTACATCCAGCTGGGATGGTGAATACACATTGCTGGGTGCTGGAAGATCAGAGGAGCAGCAGATACAGGGTAATGATGGGATCTTTAGTTTCTCCCTGTGCAGGTTATGTGACTGCCACATATTAGGATGTTGTGCAGCCTGTTTAAGATCCATCTAATAACCGAGCAGTTGGTTAGAGGGGCTTTAAGAGGAAATACGACCCTGGACTTTGTCCTGAGTGGAGATGGGTTCTGGGGTCCAGAAGAGGCACATTGCAACAGCAGCTGGAATGTAATGAGGCTCAAAATCCTACCGAAACAGCAATAACACAACCACAACAGCTATGATCCACTTCTCTGTGATGCACACAGAAATAAAGATTCTTACTAAGAAGAACCTAAGAGTGTCAGCTGAGCGAAGGAAGCTGCACCAGGTGGTGAGGGAGCTACTTGAGGACACCATATGTGAAATACGAGGCCAGCACCCACCACCTGTTTTGAAAGGCTTGAGAAAAAGCTAAAGGAAGACAGCACAGCTAGACGACAGAGTAAAGGAAGTTGTGAGAAATAACTGGGTGTCCATTTTAAAAGCTGAATTCATACCTAAATGACGTTTTTAACAGATTTAAATGTAAAAACACAGTAGGGCAGGCTACAGGAGGTTTGAGAAAATGTGCAAAGAATCAAAAGTAATAAGTCTTATTTCTAATGCCTCAGGACCAACCTGCCTGACAGAGTTGGTTGAGCCAATGATCGTTGTGTAGAAGTAATTCTTAGAGACACCTGTTTCAGAGAACTTAAATAAATTCTTTGTGTCTGTGTTATCTGCAGAAGAAACAGGAGAATCCAATGCTGGACCATTCCTTATTGGGATTTCCCAAAGGATATATGAAAGTGATTTGGTGATCATGGAACAAAACAAATGATGTGATAAAATTACCAGTACCAGACTTGATTCACCTAAACATTCTGAAGGAATTTGAGGAAAAAAACTGCCCGAAGTGCTGACAGTGACACATAACCCCATGGTTGCCTTGTTATCACAGACTTTGAGGCTGGCCAGTGTGATGCCTGTTTTTAAAAATGGTTCTTTTGTAGTCCAGGGAACTGGGAGTTTGTAATCCTTGTGTTAGCCTTAGGCAGTTCAGCACAAATTACAATACTAAATGAGATTTGTGGATGTCCAAAAAACTATAAATTACATGGGACAAATAACATGAGTTTTCCAAAAAGGAAATCTTCAAACATCCAAGAATTCTTTGAAGAGCCAGGAAGTATGTGGATAAGGGTGGTACTACAGCTGATGTGCTTTCCTTAAATTTCCACAAAGTTTTTGATAAAGCTTCTCACCAAAGATTTTTTTTAAGAAATAATGTAAAAGGTAAAGTCTCGGAGTAGGCATTGAGAGAAACAGAAAATAGCACTTCTCAAAATAGAGGGAGGTCACAACTGGAGGCTTGCATTCAATTACTGGTCAGGTAAAAAGAGAGAACAGTGAAATCAGAAGGTTTCCCAATGAAGCACAGCTGTTAACTGTGCTGAAGACAAGAGCTTATTGCAATATTGTCTTAGATTGAGTGACTTTTCAAAAATGGCAGATGAAACTCATTTCAGATAGTTGTCATGTGATACAGTTAGGAAAAAAACGAATTTGCCTGTAGTATGATGGGCTCTCACCTGGCTGTTGCCAAGCAAGAGTAAGTTTTTGCAGTATGATAAATTACTCTGTGAAAAGAACATCTCAGATTTCAGTAGCAGTCAAAAATAAATAAAATTATAAGAGTTACTAGGGTAAAAAGTACTAAACAATGAACATCATTACACCACTGTATAAATATGAAGTTTACTGTATCTTGAATGCTGTGTATGGCCACTGAGTGATACAGGTTACAGTAGCAGGCAATAATTGTTGTGACCTCTAATGGCAGGAGTTCAGTACAGCTTATGAATAAAAGAAACTCGTCTGTGTATAGAGCCAAGTAAGCATTTAGGATACAAACCCATTGCAGACTATGTGGTATCTGCCTTTATTAATTGTTGTCATCGCTGTTAGCTGGATTTGCTTTAAATCAGAAAGGCAGCAATCTGTTGTGGCGGGCAGCGTTTATGCGGCATTTACCCATTTTTATAAAAACCCTTCATTTGTGAGTTTAAGAACATAGAGCAGTATGAAAGAACAAACATAAGACAGTCCCATTAATGAACAGCTTCCAGTCTTTTGCAGTTTTCTCCAACATCAAAAGTGTTGAAGCTAACTAAAACCATTAGAAGTGGAGGGGTTTCAGATCTGGAATGACAGGTTGAAATGATTTCCAAAATAACACAAAAGAGACTGAAAATATTAACGTGAAGTCCTGTGCTCCTGAGATCTTTTCAATATTGCTTTTATTATAATGAACCATTACATTTTGTTGCATTTGTTATCCACAGGTTTTCTATCTTGGTCAAATTACAGCCTGCTGATATTTTAATTTGCACTAAAAATGACACTTTTTCACTCTTGCAAAATCATAAACCAAAATGAAATTCTTCTGCATTGACTGCTTGGTACACCGTGGAAAATCCATTACTATATCACAGGAGAAAAGTTTAAACTGGATGAAAAATAAGGAGAGAGAAACATCCTGTTTCATCTCAGCAAAAGAACAAAATTACCATGAACAACGTCCGGAAAGCATTCTGTGGGAGTTGGTCCTTGAGCGGGAGAGCCAGCTGCCATACTTGAGTTATGATGAGCACGTTGCAGAGGAGCACAGAGGATGTACTTTGACTATCTTTTCCTCAGGCTACTTTATCTTTTTTTTTTTTATTTTTATTTTTTGGCTGTTGGGGTTGCTGGGCTGTTCTACAGGAATTTAGGAATGTTCTAATAATATTTTTAGGGGCTTGATTCTTAAAAATCCTTAGCATCATCAGTTTATTCTTAGATGCTCAAAGCCAAACACTGCAGTTTGGCATGATATGAAACTTTGCATACCTTGGACTTGCAGGCCCCTAACCAAATAGTCTCCCATTTTTCATTGTCTTACATGATACTTTCCCTGAATGTTTCCATCTGCCAACGTCTGAAGGAACTGGACAAACACACCTGAACTCGAGGAAGCTCTTTTCAATCATGTGGCTGCCAGCAATGTGCCCATACTAATGGTTAGTCTCAGTGGGAGATACAGCCAGCAGCAGCAGTTTGCTCACTGTAGGGCATTTAATCTCTGTGTCTCCCTGCCTGCCCTGATGAATTATGTAGTATACCTCACTAATATAAAACAAGTTAATAAATAAAGTCAGCATATTCAAAGTCCTAATGTAAATCATGATTTTTAGTATTTTTTTTGAGATATAAACTGGATGTGCTGACTTTCCATTATCAAAATGTACGAAGCAGTTTTTATAAACTGAGTCTTCATTTCAGGTCTGTTCATTGATGGAGCTGTGCCTCTTCTGTTAAAGTGACATGCAGTTTGCATGGAGAAGAGTTTTAAATGCTTCACTCCAGATGAGATAAGTTGTTAGTTGATGACTTTTTCTTTTGGTGCTAACTTTCATTTTTTGGGCCACTTCCACATCATTCTGTCCGGCAGACTACTGTGACAGTGGAGCCGCATGGTAAACTGCATCAGGGAAGGCTAAAAATAATAAGGCAGGACAAAATAGCAAACAGGTATTTTCAAATCTTAGTTCCTGAAGAGAGTGTTCTTACCGAGGCTGCAAAGGATGTTTATCCCATTGTGATGACCATGGCTAGAAAATGTTCACAAGCATTGTTTGGAAGCTACTCTGCTTAGTCTGACTGAGGGCACCAAGTCCAGGCTAAGCAGGTCAAAGACACTTGCCTCTAGATAATGAGATTATGTGATAAATTAAGCCACCTGTGGAGCAGAGATGGGTCTTTGGAGAGAGGTGACAGGCCATTATGGAACAGAGAGAGAAAACAGTCCATTAGCTCTTGTGGATTTAGGACACGCTGACGATACAGTTGTGGTTATAGTTTGCGTGGTCCAAAAGCTGGTGTTTCTGTCAGTGTTACTGAAGTATCTAATCAACATGTTATTAAGATTGCTTGTGTAGTACACATGCCATGTAGTTATAGTTATGCCTCTTAGACACAGCAAGCCTCAGCAGTCCATGGTAAAAATTATTGCAGCCAAAGTCACACCTCCTGAAATTTTATCAGGCCCTCCCTACTGCTTAGAAATGTAGAGAGTCGGTCAAAAGGGTTTGTGCATAGAACAGTTAATTTTTTTCATTAGTAAAAATTCAAAAATTACAGGCTTTTTTTATGAAGCATTTTCTTCCATGTTGTTAATTTTTGTAAAAGAGACTAATTCTTCTCGGTTAATGAAAGCAACCTGTCCAAATTCCCTGTCTATGTTTTCTCTGTAATTAAGAAAGGAAGGGAGAGAGAGACGCAGACCTTTAGGGTGTATTTTTATCCCGGGTGGTTTAGGATGAGGCAGATTGCTTTAGGAAGCTTCATAGAATCATAGAATCACAGAATGGTTTGGGTTGGAAGGGACCTTAAAGATCACCCAGTTCCAACCCCCTGCCATGGGCAGGGGCACATCCCACCAGACCAGGTTGCTCAAAGCCCCATCCAGCCTGGCCTTGAACACCTCCAGGGATAAAGCTTCCAGCCTCTCGGTTTGTTAGCAGGAGCACAGGTCTAAGTACGCACTAAGTATTTACTTTTCAGACAGCTCAAGTTACAGGAGGTGACTCCCCCTGAACATTTCATTTAATGTCACTCTGAGGGCTGTGACTTAAACATTGTGGTTTATATTTCTTCTACAACTCCTATTTATGTGCTAGCATAGCTGTTACAGCCTTGCTGCCTGTATAAACAACCATTTTGTGAATCCCATTAAGCTCTTGGCTTCTGTGCTTACCACACACGTGAATTCAATGAGTTAATTGTATTGTTCAGAATTTAAGTGTTTGCTTTTTTCTATTTGCTTGTGAAACTGCTCAGATTACTTAGATGTCACCTTCGTGCATGAGGAGGCAGAAATAAAGCCCATTTTATTAATCTTTGTTTCAAGTCAAATAACAGATATCTTTTGGGCATGTCTGTGATAACTTCTGTGAGAGTCATGTTCTCTTCTGCCAACATCTTATGCTTGGACTATGCTATGAAATAAAGCGTGACAAGCTTGAAGAGTACAACAGATCTATTTAATAGCTTTGTAATATTGTTTCTGTTATTTTCCACGCTGTTTCTTTGGTATGCAAACAAGGTGGTTGCTGATTTGATCACTGATACTCACTGAACAAATGTTTTCATAGTGACACCAGGTCCATGGAAAGCAGGCTTGGGTTTTGTTTTGCTTTTCCTGCATTGATAACAGGTCACTCTGACCGTAGCCACGAGTTGTCCAAATTAATCCTCTTTCTGTGCATTGTTTTGCATTTATCAGCATCTAATTGTATATGTTCCTGATGCCAAATCACTATTAGTTCCCACACAGGGGGCAGTAGTTGAGGTTGAAATCTGCTGACTGTCCAACAGGGAGGATCCTGGAATAATTGAGGCAAAATTTCAGTCTTACTGAAGAGATGTTATGATATATTGGAAATATAAGGGATATATAGAGGAAAGAATGTCAAAAACAACCTGCTAGAGGACTGCCAGGTTAAATCCTGTAGAGAACCAGGTAATGTCTTGGGTTTGATTTGTCTCCTGTGTTGCAGGAAGCTCTGATTTCCTTTCAATCAGGCATTTATCTTAATAACATATATATGGGAAGAGTAAATTCATTCTACATTTTGACAGCTTCACCCCCTCTGAGACCTTCTGCTGTCCTGAGCTAGCATGGATAAGGAAACTTCTGGATTTGACTCAAAACTTCAATTATCTTAAGCCCTCTTCTCCCTTGTGTACCATCTTTTTAAGTGGTTTCAAACCAACAGAGGGTGCTTGACTGCACAACGTGCCTTAGTTTTGCTGTGATTTACTGGATCTTCAATGCTTAAAAGGCATGTTGGGCCACTTTGCTGAGAGCACGAATTAGAGTAGCTGTGTTAGCAGACTGCGTGTTCAGGTTCACCAAGGGATGAGAGATTTTAAGGAGGAACAACGGATCCGTGTTCATAGGGGAATTCACCTACTGGAACAAAAACACTCCCGTGCAATTCCAAAGGGGATCTTAAGATGAAGCAGTGATGTTTTGTTTATGTTATCTTTCACCATTCATATCTGCCTTCGGTTCTGATATTTCGTTCCTACAGGACTGCACAGCCGTTATCTTTCCCACATCCCATATGCCCAAATCATGTATAAAGATATTTAGCTCAAATACCATGCGTGCAAAACATTCCACGCTGTGGGTACAAGGTGACGTTTGGTGTGTCATTAGCACGCTGTGGTGTTCAATTACAATACAGCGGATTTATTTTTACACAGCCTTCTTCATAGAAAGTATGGAAAATTGCTTTGCGGTGAGTCATCTGTCAGCTAAAGAACTAAAAGTCTTGTAGCGATATTTAAAGAGAGAAAGTGGCTCAGAGCTGACAGAGTTCAAGACAGAAAAAGAAACAGAAATGAAAGAGAGGGCCTCCGACTCTGGAGAAAATAGAGGCAAAGACTGGAGGGGGAGGAGTGATGAGGAAGCCGAGCATGCTGAGGATGTCAGAGGCAGTTCAGGACACTGCAGAGCATTTGGAAACAGGAGATGGGCTACAGGTGTCTGCTGCATGACTCCGACGTTGGGCAAGCAAAGATCCTTGACCCTGAGGGAATGGCATAAAACCAGGAAAAAAAGCCCACTGGGCTCAGCACATTGTAAAAAAATTTAGAAATGTGCAGGCAGAGGTTGAGGGAAGGATAAATGGCTAAACCTTCTGCAGCAAGGCTTTGGAAGAACACTGGCTCCCGGGGCTCCAGGATTAAATGTGTGAGGGTTTCGTTAGACTATGGAAGAGGGGATTTCAGTTAATTAGACAGGAAATTATTATAGGCATAAATACAGATTTCTGCAGCAGTGCAGTCAAAGGCAAGATGGATTCTGGCAGTCTTCCCTTGCTGGTGCCAGGAAGGCTTACATTCACAGGAGAGTGTGTGTGGGAGCAAGTCAGTTCAGGGTCAGAGATGACTTCAGAGTTCTGGCTTTGTGCACAGTGATAAGATCTGAACAGAGCAACATGAAAGCTGTCTTGGAGAGCAAGAGGGACTTCCTTCCCTTGACATTTGAGCCTTTTGAAGAATTAGCTCGTAAGGAAATTATAATATAACAAGGGAATGGCAGAACCAAGACAGGCTGCTAAAGAGATCAGAGATTACTTGCCAAGGTCACTGATGCCCTGTGTGCTTTACCTATAAAGTCGATGTCCAAAGCTGAGCTAGCAGGAAGGTATCCCAAAGGGAAATGATGTTTAAGGAGGAGAAAGTAGAAGAGTCAGAAACGGATGAGTGGTGTTTTTAAGGCACAGAACTACCATGGAGGGATGCATCAGTCTTTTGTTGTGAATTACTTGCATTCTTGCCTTCTTGGTCAATCTACCAACTGGTTGTGTGGACCTCCTGGGGGAGCTCCTCATCCCATGTCCCCCAGCATGCCCATATTGTTTTTTGCCTTGGTAATGCTTTTGACCTCACTCTCTGCGTAGAACCACAGTATCTGCCTTAAGAGAGTAAATGTGATGTAAAGTATATAGCACAAAGGACAGTACAGTCTTTTCTGAAAGCAGAAGGGAAAAGAACTTTTCTTACTCTCTGCATTCACAAAAGTTGGCTTTGACATTGTAGCACTGAAAGGCATTCTAATCATAAAAGTAAGGTTAGAGCCACTCAGACGTCCCGGAGTTTGAAGGGAGTAATATTTCATTGTATGCAGTTCCAAAATGCTTATTACAGATCTTCTTATTTACAACTATCATTTCTCTTTTGAATCTGCAGAGGAGTATCAAGGACAAACCAAAAGAAAACGCATTCGAAGGAAGAAACAAAAGAGCAGTTTGCAAAACTCTGAAAGTCTACATGGAGAACAAACAGAATCCGGAATGCAAGAGACTCTTGTTCAAGATAATTTACAGCTGCAGCAGATAGACAGCCCCAAAATAAGCAAAAACAAAAAGAGGAAAATGAAAAAGAAGCGACAGAAAGAAAAAATGAGAGCAGCTGGCTTGCTAACAAAAAATACTGGTGTGGATTTTACATATCAGCCTGACAAAAACAACAGAGAAGGAGCAGCAGGCTTAAAAGACATAGATGAAAAGGCAGATAGCATCCTGGATTTCTTGCAGGCAACACAACAAATTTATTTTGCTGACAGTATGTATCATTTTCTCCTTTTTTTTTTTTTTTTAAGTATTAGCATGTTGAGGAAAATAGGTGTCTGGTTCTTATTTCTGTAGAATGGTCCAAATCTACCAGAGAATTATCTTTTGAATTTGTAAGAGATGCAGATGCTTAGCATTTGTCCCATGTCCTGGTGTGTACATTAAAGCATCCACATCAATGTAGAAAACTGTGGTCTTTGTTTCTCCGTCTTTGAAAATGCACATAATATTCCTTTCTCATTTTTAAAACATTTCAGTGTGCTTGGGTAAGTGTAGTGGTTTAAATGCACCAAATTCTTCTTTTCTCTGAAAGCAAACATCCAGAAGGGTTACTTCCTTTCAAAAAGCTCCAAATGAGGGCAATAATTGCTATTCTAAACTACTTTCATGCTTGCTATCTCTGAACCAACCTACTTTTTGAAAAGCTCTCCTTCCCAGGGGGAGATTTATTTGTAATGTACAATGAAATCTAGACAGACTGCATCCAAGAGGAAAGAGGAAGATACTGTTGGCATTGGGAAAGGGTATTGGCATAAAGTACTTGTGAATGAGATGAATGTCATCTGATGTTCAATGCACATTACATAGCACTTTAAATAGGATTATATGGATATTTTCCCTAATGGCCTATTGAATGCTCATTCTGGACACTAAAATCGGGGAAATTCATATTGTTGTAGCTAAGTATGTTTTTCTGTTGCCCTCCAAAACAGCTGTTTGTATGGTGCTTATGTCATTAATGCCTTCCAGAAATAATGATGTTTTAATGATAATTAAAATTATCTGTACATATACCAGCTTGTGCTGGTATCATCTAGAATTAAATGTTCTATCTTAAACGCAAGATAAAGCATTCTTTAGTTGTTCAGCTCAGAACATAGCTTTAAAATGATAACTGCCTTGTAAAACTGGAAAAAAGCAGTGAAAATATTTTCAAAGTGCATGGCCTTGACTGTCTTTGTGGAGCTACATGAAGATTAAACAGCTTACCTACCTGTATGAGTCCATCTTCAGTCAGAGCTGTCAGCCCCTACTCCCATAAAATTCATCTCTAGATTACAGAATTACTTTAAAAACCCTCTTAGGGTGACATCAGCATTTTCATTTGTTTTTCTTAAGATTTATATACAGAATTTTCTATGCTTACTGTTACAATATTTCCACTGTGTCAGGTCTTCATACACTGTCTAGCATTTGAAAGCCATCCTACTTTCTGGCTAATGTACTTCCATCACCAGAAACAAGGATCTTACTACTTCAGTGTATAGCTAAGTAAACGTAAACTACACTGCTTTTTACAGTTGTTGTAGTGTAAATCCGGAGTATCGGAGTAAAACTGTAAATTCAGTTAACCATTCTGTTGTTAACACGTGGTCCAGAACAGAAAACTGGTCGATTGTCCACAGCTGTGTCACATGTAGAATTTAAATAAAAATTATTTAGCTGCCCGGCTTCCCAGGACATCAAGTTCAGGTTTTAGCAGTGGCAGACGGACTGACTCGCCCTGCTGTCAAACCTGCAGATCAGAAGGTTGGGCCATCTGCTGGTAAGATCTCACATCCTCAAATCAGTGTGACTAACTTTCTTGTTAGGCAAGTCCTAGTTTAAATATAGCTCTGGCATCATGCTGTTTGCCTTTTCTAGTTGAGTGACTTTAACACTCCCCCTTTTTTTTTTAGACAAAATTGGAAGCCATTGCTTTTAGCAGGGTTTTCAAGTGGTCACATTGGATTATACTTCTTGTGCTTATGTCAGAAAGCTGAATCGGGAAAAATCTATTCTTATCACTTGGTTTGCTGGTTAAAAAAAAAAAAGATTATAACTTATAAATATTATAAAGGGAGTCTGATTAAAGAGATGTTCCATTGTTACTGGAATGGGAGAATTAATTTGTGCTTTAGCACCACAGAAACAAAGTGTGTCCTTCTCTGCTGTGTTGCATGCTGTAATATCCGCTTGTAAAATAAAAACATTAAAGTACAGTAACAAGGTAATTGGATGCCTCCAGAAGTGCTTTGCATTAGCTCCACACAATTGTTTCCCGTCTCCACGTGTGGATTTTTGTAATATGTACTGTATAAGAAGCAAAGTCTTTTGTCTACTGTACAGTCTCGTCGTCATACCAAATTTAGATTCCTCTTGCATTTGTGTCATGACGAATTCTATTGTCCTTTTTACTTTTTGAATTTGGTATTTTCCCCTTATCATTGCTTAAATAATTAATGAAAAAATGAACAGACTGCTCTTTAGTACATGATGTCTGATTGTAAGTTATACTAAAAAGGAAGGCACTATCTTTGAAAATTCTCCATACATGTTGAATGTTTTTAATGTGTTTTCCCATTGTTTTCCAGATAAATCAAAATGCACGGATTCTGCTGTAAATTCAGCAACTACTCAAGAACTTTTACAACATCTTGAATCTCGCAACCTATCTGCCTCAGATGTGACCCATCTACATCAGCTGAAATCCCTTGTATTGCTACAGGATATTGACAGACTGAACGATGCTTTGAAACAATTCCAAGAACATTCCATGATGCCTCCTGGTATGTACCATTCAGGCATGATCATTCACTGATGTTCTTTTTTGTGTGGATTAAAATTCAGATTTGTCAGAGGTTTGTATAGGGAAGCTGTAAATAATTGTGGTAAAAGTGGTAAATATGTGTTTATACAATATCTGAAAGCATATTTCCCACAGAAAATATAATAATAACCAAACAAGAAACAGGGAATTACAAGTACAGAAACTTCATTTTCTGCAATGACTGCAGAGTACAAGATGATTAAGGTTCTTAAAACACTTTTTTTTTTATAGTCTGAATTGTTTTAATATTTAGTCATGTTTAAAGCATATTTTAATATACTGTCTTTATAATCTTTTTAAATAATTGAAATTAACATGTTTATCTTGGAGTTTTCAGTCATCCAGTTTAAGATGTATTTTACATGCATATGAATCAGTAAAGCCCATTATTTCATTTCATTTTTCGTTACCTACATGGCTTCTTCAACATATAGATTTTGCTTGCTAATTTTGCTTTACTGGTTTGTTATTGTTTAAATATAAATGTCAGTTTTAAGTTGCTAAAAACACTGTTAGTTATGTAAAAAAGCAAAGTCTCTATAATAAATAACATAATAATGTCATTTATAAAAAGAAAAAATACTACATTACTAAACCCTTTCATCCCTGAGGCCCAAGTCTGATTCCACTCATGTTGCTTTTGTTCTCTATTATATCCCCTGTAATTTTAGTAAGATTTCTTCTTGGACAGTTAATAGTTGCTCAAGTGATTGTGAGATGAGCACGTAACCCGTACAAGGTCCATAACAATTCATTTTTGAAGCAGTTGATATTTAAATGCTCATTCATACTTGTCATTAGTACATTTGTTGGTGGCAGCAGCCAAATCTACAAGATGTGCTGAATTTTCTTGCCTCCCAAGGAATTTAATCAGAGCTGAGAGCACTTGCTATGGCACAAGAGAATCTCAACCGTTTCAGATCATCCTCTAAGTTCTTTTAAAAGTAATGACTCAAATGGTAGTAGTGTGGTAACAGAGTAAATAAGATCATAGCTCTCAGATGCTTAGCAATAACATTCAAAGAAGAGATTGCTGTTCACAACATCATTAAATAATTTACAGCATGATAGTGGCCAAAGATCACAGTCAAGATTGGAGCACACTGTATGCTGTGTTTTGTTATAATACAGAAAAGAGGGAATTCCTGCCTGCAGAGCTCATAGCTGATAAATTTTGAAATGGACACTTTTAAACAGTTAAATATGGATTCTTCAAGATGTAAAAAAGTTCTGTGACAGCCCTCCAGGTTCTGATAGATACGAAGTATCCAGGTATGCATGGAACAAAATCCATCTTGCATTCAATCATCAATTTCAAGACTAGATTCTGTGACATTAATTCTTATCAGATAGTCTCTCTGGATTTAATACACACTTGCAAACTAAGCAGGACTCAGCAGGAATAGTGGTAGTGGTAATTGGCCTTTTATTAAATGACCTAATTCAGCTTCTATTGATTAAATCAAAGTGGAGCTGTTGAAGTGACCACATTCCTGACATTTCTTACAGGCCTTATCCAAATTCTACTGAATACAGTAGGAAATCTGTTGGTTTTGCAGCCTTCAGGCAAGCTGCTGTTTCCTTTTATATACCAGAAATGTCAAATTGCAGAGAGAAGAAAAAACAGAAACAAATTAGAAACACATCCATGCAACTACCCTGATTTTCAGGTGGATGTCTTTGTCACTTGAAAAAGCAGAAAACAATTTTCTGAGTGATGTTTTTAAATTCATTTATGTTTCTGATGGTACAGCCTGAAACTGTTTACTCTTCCTGTTGATTTTTTTCCTAGTAACTGTTGTCACTCCAGGCTCTAATCTAATCTCATGCCAGGTTCACAGTGGTGTAACTTAGTTGATTTGATATTCATGAGGTACAACAATGTGAGAAGAAAATATATTGCTATGAATTATTAAAGGATAATTGAACAGCTGCTAGATATTAATTTAGCTCAGCAGAGTTTAACAATACATCCTATTTGTAACGGAGGAATTTCAGTGAATGAGAATATAATGCTATGAAATTTTACCTTGAATTAGCCTTTTAATTATATGTTTATTTTTACTATCTTTGTCTCAATAATAGATTGTCTTGCCCAGTTCCTAAAATTTTAGATTTCATTCCTAATGAGCAGGTGATAGTCAGTTATAAAAACTTGTTGTCTCAGCAAATTCAAGTTCTTGTAATAGAAATGCAGAGTAGGACTGTTTATGAAGATAAAAATGTAGACTACATCATAGAAATCTTTTTTTTTTTTTAACAAGATTGTGTGCCTTTTTTCTGGTTTTGACTATTTTTACTGGGACATGATGTCCCAGAAGGAAAGGTTATTCCTCCTTAACATAATGAAAATAAAACAATTTTTCTTAATTTTAGCAGGGTGTATTATGTTTACAAAATGAACCCATTTTATTTCCTGTAGTTCAGGAAGCAGTATGTTAACCCTTTTTCTCTAGCTATGATTCTACTTAAGGTGCCGGCATCAAAGAAAGAATAATGGGTGCTATGTTTTGTCCAGTTTTTAATTTACTTCAATGAAGGAAAAGTGTTAGGAAAAAACACTGAGAAGGTATCTGTCTTTCTCATATAAATACACATTCTCCATTAGTGAACTAATAAGTAAACATACCATTATATAACTTTTTTTTTTTTTTAATTTTTCATTGATTGTACCAAATTCCATTTAGCAAGGTGATGCCTACTGGTGGCAGCCTTGTTTTTCTGAGTTACTTTTCACAGTACTTTTTACTGCTTTAGAGTAAGGCTGTGGACTGCCTAAGGTCTGCAGAAGGCCACAAGTTGTAAAACCACTGCTTCAAGAGCATGCTTTAGAACTTCCTTCATGCATCCTAGCATGTTATTCAGATTTGGAAACAGGGTTCAATCAAAAGAAGAAAGCAACAATTAAATAAAATCAAAGTTTCTGTTTATCTTCAGCTCTTAGATCTCACTATTTGCCATGTCAAATAAAGGTATAAGAAGTTGGGTCAGAAAACTTCTTCAGGAAGAGTAAATCGCCAAAGAGGTTGAAACAGATGATCAACAGTTATGTATTGTATTTAGCCCTTCATCCAAGAGGAAAAACATGCTTGAAAAGAGCAAGAATCCTTATGATTAAGAGACACTGGTTGATCTGTCTAGTCATCACCTCATAAATGGGAGACTGCATAGCACCTTGTACTTCAGTGATCGTACAAAATTGAAGGTGATCAACAAATTTTGTTTGCAAATGGTTAGCTAAAGTTTCGTTGTTCTCAGGTTTTAAAAAAGGAACGATGTCCTATTGCTATTTCCATGTATTTTGTAGTCTTTAATGAAAAACATGTAGCTCCACCTACAGTTCTCTCTAAATGCAGGGAACAGAAAGCTTAACAAGTCAAACAGACACACATTTCTAGTGATGGGAGCTTTGCTGGCCTCTCTCAGAAACCAGGTGGCCAGATGCCTTCGTGATCCTGCACAGTGCAGTGGGCAAAAGCAAAGAGCTGTACCTGGAAGTAATGCTCCATTTGCTGGTTGGAAACGATAGCTTTGAAATGAGGGCTACTTAATTCTCATTTCACATGAATTATTAAAGCATAGGTGATCACCTAATTTTAAAAAATATGTCATTATCTCCTAATTTATGAACTCATTTGGTTTCTACTCATCTTCATTCCATTATCTACTAACATTTTCCCTTTGTTGGTTAGTGTCAGGTCTCAAATATACTCTTCCCGTGTTGCCTAGGAAATTATCACTCACCAATGAGCTAGAAGCTTCTTTTAACTGTAATTTTTTGGAGATTTGTCCTTTATATATGTCTCCTTTGTGTGTGGGGATACATTTCACAGACCAGAAGTAATAGAGTTACTGTGCGCCAATACGGATACACAGAAGCCCTAAAATGATTAAATTTAAACTTTTTTTTTTTTGAATGTGCATTCAAAGAAAAGGAAATTAAATGTGAAAGTTGTATTAGCATAACATTATAGAATCATCTTAAATGTGATATTGTGTGATAAGTACTGTAGAAATTCCTATCATTAAAAATAAATAAAGTTAAATAGATAAACCCTGAATTAAGATGGGAATTTGTGAGCTTTAATACAGCTATCTAAATGTGATTTAATAGAAGACTTATTCACAACTTGGACTTCTAGGTGCTACTGTAATGTAAATAATAATGTGTGAAATTACTCTCCAGAAAGAAAGAAATGGAGATTGCACTCTTTTAGCCTTACCCATATGGTCAGATCATTTAAATCCTTTCTTCTGAATTAATGAACCATAATAAATGAAGCATTCAATAATAAAGAACCAAAATTGTATCTCATACAAATAACTGACCTCCTTCAAGAAAATGCACCTGTTTATCTAAAAATTCATATATATTAGCCTTTAAGCTCCAGTGTCTGTATTGTTTTTATAGAAATGATGATAGCAAATGGAAACAGATGTTCACATAACTGTTTTTCTTTAATGTTCAGAAATGTTATGGAGATATTTCAGGATAAATATTTTTTCTTTGTTTCAGATCATACCAAGACAGTCATTACTCTGTTTCACTACTGGATTACAGATATCCTTCCTGTGAGGAACAGGAAATAAAGCCTTGCCTGGGCCCATATGTGCAGGGTTAAAATGTAATATACAAGCTCTTAACCAAGTAGCAATTATTCAGGAAGAACAGTGTCAATATACATTCTACATCTTCAGGTAAATTAAGTATTTTTTGTTGTTAAAAACTCCAGAAGACAATAAACAGGGTACGACTACATATGATTTTTGTTCTTGGTCAAGAATTACACATATGCTGTATGGCCTGAATCTCCAGCTGGATGAGTGTGTATATTTCACTTTGGGATATGGGCCTTATCTGAAATGATTAAGTTTGTAACAAGTATTTTGTTTAAGAGGTACAGTAATTTTTTATGTTTATTAATTGATAGTTCCTTTCTGGAAGTTTTATATCTTGACTTTTCTTGTTTATGTAATATATATCTGTCTACCTGAAACACAAAAATATTGTATTTTTATATGTATTTTTATATTTATTAAATTGAAGCAAAAATGCATCTGAGGACTGTATTTTTGCTGAATAAACTGATGAATTATGGAAGTCTATAAATTTCTACATCTGCATCATGTACGTACTCTTTGGAATTATACAGGAGTTTTTCAGAACAATTCCATTACCCAGTGTGTTACGATTTTGTGGGCTTCACTGACTGCAGAACTACAGAACTGGGTTCTCTTACTGGTTACTGTGCTGTCCTTCTGCACTAGCATTTATCTTTGTGTAGATGATACAATAGATAATATCCATGGCATAGTTGTAAAATGATTTTGAACCCTGAAAAAAAATGCTTTGTAAGCGAGGGACTCTTCTCTCAGCTGAGTCATTTACCTGATAGGTGATACAGGGGAAGCTGTTTCATGTCCTAGTGTCTCGGTTTCCTCATCAGTACAATGGGGACAAAAATATTTATCTCTGCCAACATGTGCTTGGAGATATACTACTGGCAAGTACTGTATAAATACAGCATGTTTTTTGCTTTGTCTTTTTATTCTGTTGCCTGGTATATCCTATTGTAAGGCACTGTTTTAGTGATACTTATGTATATACAACCATACCTCTTTCTCATTAGTTGGAAAAAAAATAGAAGGGTCATGCCAAAGGATAGCAGGTACAGAAAAAATGGTGTTATGGCTAAGTCAGGTGCATGCAACCCTGGAGAACTTGAGTTAGGTTTGTATCTGTTAGGAAAGATATCTAAACCAGGCCTCACACAGAGGAAACTAACAGCATATTCCCCGTTGTGAAGTTCCTGACTTGCTAACACATAAGCACTGAATTGTAGCTGTGGTTTTTCACTGAGCTGCTGTGTGCCTCAGCCCCGCAGCTGGAGAATAAAGAAAATGTCACTTGAATGTGAGCACCTAGGTACCCTATTGACAGACCCCACAGGAAATGAATCACCTCATCCTCAGATTGAGGTGTGAATGTTGTGCAGTGAGGCCTCGTAACCACACAAAAAGGGTATATAGCAGCTCATTAGGTAAGCATCATTTATCCCATACAGTGAAAATGAAAAAAATAAATGAAACTGTGTAATTAAAGACAGTATCATAAAACACAAGTCCAAAACAGGTAGAATTAGGACTGTGCAAACAACTGTAGTTCCTGCATTTCCTGATACTTGAGGTACTATGTTAAGGGATGCTATAAGGCTGGTGCCTTTGATGGGCTCCAGGACCTGGGGATTTGATTCCTGCTCCTTGTCTGCTGGAGCCCAACCTGGTGCTCCTGGAGACCTGGATGTCCCTCAGTCCCTCCGTCTCACAATGATGGATGCACCTGCAGTTCTCGTGTTTCTGACTGACAGACTGCAACAGTCAGGGCACCGTCTTTAACAACACCCATGAGTAACCCTGCCAGGCCTCACATAAAATCTAAGTACAGACAATCGTCTTCTCTGCTCTGTTATAACCAAAGCTCACTGGTGAAAACACACGTACCTTCACTTTCTAGATGCATAGGCATACTCACATTCACGGATCCCTCGAATGTCAGCACGAGCACTCAGCCTGTCTGATATCCCTGCCTGAATCCTGGGCCCTCTCACCTGATCTTTGGGTCTCCCGGTCCTCAGGCTAGTCCAACCTGATGCACTCCATCCAACAGATGCACACATTCACACCCGTCACACAAACACTCTGATCCTTCCACTATCAGCCTGGCCTTGGCCTCTCTGTCCAGACCCTGAGCCTCCTACTCACTGAGTAGTCCAGCTTGAAGCTTTGTACATGTACACAGACACACTAATCAGACTCGGAGAAAATAAAAATACTGTTCCCCCTGGTTTCTGGTGCTGAGACCCTCGCTCAGTCCAGTGGCTGGCACCACAAACGTGGAGGCTGCTGTTACCCAAGGTCTATCTCCAGATGCTGGTTCTTAGTTCATTTGCTCTAGCTTCTGCATTGGAGGGTATCTGGACTTTGCAGCACTCACACAAGGGATAGAGAATGAGATTTACATGCAAAGATAGTTTAAAAGGATTAATTAGAAAATGGGATGGAGTGTGGGGATCAGGGGCAGAGTTTAGTTAGATAACTGGTCTGACTTGTGGCTGCTTACATGTGACTGCCCCCTTTTAGCCTTTCTCCTCTATTCTCCTCTTTTTCCTCCCCATTCCCCCTTTTTCTCTCTTTTTGCCTTTCTCCTAAACATTCCTTAATAAATTATGCATCGTCCCACAGGCCCTCCTTGTGTATCCATAACCCAGTTTATCTTTTTACCCCTTCTTATGTTACAAAGTCCAGATCGGTGATCTCCAGAGCTATGCCTGTAGTTTCTTAATGGACCATCAATTAGTGACTGGAGAGCTTTAGTCCTTACTATAATCTCTGTTATTGCTTGCTGTGGGTTTTGTTTATTGCTCTCTCTGTTACTTATGATTCCCTTTGAAGTGAAAAGGTCCTTGATCTGACATGAATGAACATTCCACATGCCCTTACAGATTGGCTTTGTAACCTTAGTAATGTTATTTTCACCTAAGGTAATGGATTTAGTTGTTGCATAAGCAGTTTCTTTATCGTCTTTTTTAACCCGTGTATGTCAAGAAAAGGGCTGCTATTACCCATGCATACAAGGGAAAGAAACAGTGCAGAAAGTCCCTTGGTTCTTAGTCATAGTAAGCAAAACTTGAAAAACATTCTATGCTCTTGGTAGCCCATACAAGTCCCTGTATATGCTGAAGTTAGATAGGGTCATGCTCCATTTACTTCCTATCTGTTACCTTCCTAGAATTAATTACACACAGTGCTAAGGGTTGCGGGTTGTTTATGGACTGGGAGAAGCTAAGATTCTCAAAAGAAATACATTTTTGATGATGTAGAAACGTGTTTTATATGTATATATGTGACATGTATAATAGGTGGGGAAAAATTGCACATTAACTGAGAGTAGGCTGGTGGTCAGTTTACCAGATTTTACTTAAACATGTTTTCTGGGCTGAAATATTATTTTGCTTTTTAGTTGTTTATGCAGTTTATTGGGCAATTTTATTATGATAAGACCTTAAGTTTATTACGGTTTTCATTGTGGGTAGGACCTTTCAAAGAGGTGGTAAAAGAATTTAATCATGGAATGCCATCCTTGGTATAACAGAATTCTGCATTAAGAATTTCTCTTTATTATTTCTGTTTCAATGCTTAGCCACTTCTCGTACTATTAAAATGATTTATTAATTAAGCTGAATCTTAAATAGCTGCACACAGAGGAACAGATATGGGTATCTTTGCTAATCAGCAATATTTGTACTGTCAGCAGTCTAATCCCAGAATGTGAATAAAATTTCTTAAATCAAAAATGTTCTTTTGCTTGAATGGGGCAATAATGGAGAAAAGACTGCTTTCAGTCTCTCTTTTTTCCTTTCACTTCAACCACTGTCTGAGCCTTATATTGAGTGCAGAAATGAACTGGTCCTAACAAAGCTAGCCTGGGAAACATTTCAGAGCATAGCAAGTTAGCGGCAGTGATATCTGATGTCTTTGTAAATGACCTGTGATATGAGCTGAATCTTACACTTATCAAACCTACCGCTAACAGGGATCATAAAGAGCAGAGGATAAAGTAAAATCTGAGATGTCTGAGAGTTTAGAAAATAGGACCAAATCCAAGCAGATATGTCGTAGATCGTCGCTGGAGATAAAAGCAGTCACACAAGTGTACTTGTTTCTGAAACAAACACACCAAACAATGGCGTGCTCAACTGTAAGATGCAGAAGAACACTTTAAAGCAACATGTGGGAGTATACAGCAGAAAGATCTAGTTTAAAAGCAAAAGAAAAGGACATTATCCATCCTATAATAGTATCAGTTAGGCAATGTACTAAAAATGACAGGGGGAAGCATTATTTGGTTCAATGTTTAACACTCTATTTGCAGTAAAAAAGATTTCACACACCAGAATTTTAATGCGTAGTCACTTTTCTGTGCTCCTCTAAAAGAAGTGATGCTGATTCTCCCTATACATTTTATTGTTTACTCAAACAGGGTTATAACCAACACATCCAGGATATGAAAACTGAAAACTGTAAATCAATCTCCATCAGTAAACACAGTGTGTTTTTGCATTCCACTGTACATGGCTCCTTCAACATAAAAGATATAACTTTTACATTAAAAAAAAAAAAGCTTACATAGACTCCAAGAGTAGGAAAAATGCAAGGATTGACTAAAAAGCAGCCTGCATGTGGATTCAAGAGTTGATTTTCTAGTTTGCATAATTGAACATTACATAGCAAGGGAGAAATAGCAGCTTGGTGGAAGTGAAGACAAAGACAGGCTCTGAGTGGATGTTGGTCCCTTCCCTACTCCATGTAGAAAGAAAACAGGATGAAGTAGTTTTGAGCCTCTGCAGTAGTGAATATCTGGTCACTGCTTGTATGTAAGAGTATGAGTCCAAAGCCATTGTTGCTATATGTAAGTACATGGTTTATTCTCAAAATTGCCTTTAAGGCCCTAATTCTTTTCTTCTGTGGATAAGTTAATATGGGGAGCAGTCCCCATTGCTATAGAGTTTTACTGTTTCTTAAATGGTGCAGTATTTTTATAGCACTTTGCAATCTTGTAGGGTTATAAATTCCCTAAAGTGTTTTCTATGGCAGCTGGCTTTTCTCCCCTGCACCAGTACAGAGGGGTGCTGCTCTGTAGGCTGAATCTCTGAAATGCCATGTTGAAAAAAAAGCCTTTCAAAAAAAGCCACGGAAGGAAAAAAAGTGGTGAGTGGCAGCATGAAAGCAGAAAATTGGTAAGCTGTCTTTGAAGAAAACATACTTCACTCAGTAGTATCAGGTATATCATAAAAACAGTCCAGAGATGTAGAATGAAAAGTCGTGTGTATTAGGCTTGTATGGTATGCTGTGTATCAACAGTAAAGAGTAGAAGTGGGAAAAAAAAAACAGCTAACTGTTAAGAATGGAAAAATGCTGATATTTAGGCCAACCTCAGGTTGTAGTTAAGATTTTGTGAATAATTGCTTCAACCCTAGGTTGTACGTAAGGAGGGCTGCATTGCATGTGCTTGTGTAGCTAATTTAGCTTCATTGTTAACTACTCGGTCCTCTGCATTGCGTCTAAGTAATTTTTTTTTGAATAGGATAATTATAATGTCTGAGTATTTCACGATTTTAATACATGTTTTCGTAAACGAAGAAGAATTATATTTTTAAACTGCCAAATATATGCTGAACAAAGCCATGGTGGAAAAACACACTACATACTTACAACGAAAAAGGAGAAGCTTAGAAATGCTGTGTATGTTTCCTACGTCTAAAGATCTAGGGAAGAAGTTTGTATTTTATGTATTATTTGAAAACAGTATTAGTGCTCCATAGTCAGTAAAGGCCAAACGTACAGCTTTAATAAGGACATTCTCTGAGCTGAGTGCTTAACTTGGTAGAATAAATAGTCTGTGTTCAGTTTAATGAACTATATACAGCTGTAAAATACATAAACAAGCTGTAGTTCTCTTTTACATTGTTACATCCCATTTTAGGGTGCATTAAAAAAGAAGTGTTATCTTAGATTGAAGAGGTCTGCACAAAAATAGAGAAGGAATGAATCTCTGGTTTAATTCCTTCTTTTCTGTTACGTCAACTGTAGGCTGCGATAGGTTGCGTCAACTAGTGGCTGCTTTTCTTCTCTTTCAAGATCTTTGCCAGTCTCCTCAGTCCCTCGGTGCACAGATGGTCCCTCCATTCTCTCTGCCTCTGGTACAAGCTTCCATCACCCATTTGCTACGTTTTCAGATTAACACTTGCGTGGTTTTTCTCCACAGACCTCTACAGAGCAGTCTTTCTGTCTTCTTCCTTGCCTTCTTTAAAACTGTCCTTTGCCATAATGCTGCCCAAAAGCTCGGCAGCAGCTAGGTCAGTAGTGTGCTAAGACAACTGCCTACTGTGATGACTAATGTTGCCTTATTGTATCTGTATACTCCCACATCAATCTGCCTATTTTCTCATCTGTTTTTTCTTAAGCTAGCAGCAATTTGACGCAGGGATTGTGAATTTGTACAGCACCCAGCACAGTGCTATTACATCTCAGGTGTGCTAGGGTAATGTAACAGCTTAAACTATGGTAAGGAATATGCTAGAAGATTTTGTAAGCAAGGGTGCAGATGGTTAAAAATGGCATAATCATTTTATATTGCACACGTGATCTGTCTACTGAAACAAGGACCAGGTACTCCCTAGTATACGCATTGGAGGCAGTGTTCATCTTCCTAAGGAGAGCTTGGAGGCTTGCAGGCTGGGATTCACTTCTCCTAAATTTGGTTTCTGCAGTGTAGATGTTTCCATCTGAGAACCTTTAAAATCACTGGATGAAATAGATACCTGTACAGCCCGGTATAACTGATCGCTTCCAGACCTCTATTTTAGGATGAGAACAGTGGTACAGAGAGAAGAACTTCTGCCTTTACGTTGGCTGTTATGGGAGCATAAACAAGCAGGTCAGATGGAAACATCTACATTGCAGGCACCTGGATCTTGTTGAAAAAAATGCACTCACTGCAACTAAGACAGGAGGGTACATTTTGCATTACTAAAGCATCACCTGCTCAAGGTGCTGGTCTGGTAGTGGCAAGCTCCTTCAGCTTGGATGGGGCCATGACCCCCCTTCTTGCTGCTTTCACACCTTCTGCTGGGAAACCAGTGCCCGGAGGTGGTAAAAGGGAGAAGAGAAAAGAGTACAGCTGTGCTTGGAACTCACCCAGCGCATGCCGAGGAGGGGCTTCTCCTCCTTTCCTCTCCTTCTCTTTACGCACTCATGCACAAGGTGGCCTAAAGCAAACTGGTTACCCATTACCTGTGTTTGAGAGAGTGAACCGATGGCAAATAAAGCATCAAATCATAGGAGTAATCGCCAAGCTCTGTAGATGTAATCATAGCTGTTTGATCTGAATCTGATGTGGTAGGAGCTTAAAATGAAGGTCGTGTTCAAATCTGCTTGGAATTCAGAGAAAGCACCTTAGCTTATTACCATTACTATAGTGCTGGATTCTATTTACATTGGTAAACAGTTTAAAATACTTGACATGTTATTCAATTAAATCTCTGATTGCTAACTGACAGACCAAAGTGCATCGATTTTTCCAACCACATTAAGCTAAGTACACGGCACAGTGTTTCATTAGCCCGTCTGCTTAACCCTTCCACATTAATTCAATTACCCAGTATAAAATTAATGTGTAAAATATTAAATAACTCTAAACTTTTAAATTAGAAGGCATTGCAAGAATATATTAATCTTGATAGTTTCTGACACATACTTATTACCGGGTGATTTACAGTCTGCTCTGAATCACATTGTTATACAGATGGCAAAAGTCACTCAGGGAGTTTTTTTCTTTGTATTCTCTCAGTAAATTGATAGATTGATGGAGGTTAAGGCAGAAAAGGACAGGAGATTATCTTCTGTGACCCCATCTGGATATCAGGCCATAAATTTTCCTTTTACTTCAGGATGGAGACCAGTAACTTGACTCTGACAAAAGCACAATTTGGTTTTTTGGCTAAAGGAAGTCTTGTGCAGAGACAGGCAAGCTTGATTTAAAGACATGAAGAAATGAAGACTTAGCCTCCTTGGTCATTTATTTCACTACCCAGTCACTCTCACTGTTAGAAACCAATGTTATTTTTTTATTTGAATTTGTCTAAATTTAACTTTCAACCATTAGTTCTTGGTATGCTTTTCTACACTAGATTAAAATAGCCCCTCAGTAGCCAGTATTTTGTCTGTAAAAGCATTTGAACACTGTAATCAAGCTACAAGGCAACCTTCTTTTTGGTAACCTGAGAGGATTGTCTCTTTAAATTACTTGCTTTAAGGCATTTTCTACAGTCTTCAAATCATTTTTATGGCTCTCTTCTACATTGTCTCCTTTTTTTTTTTACATCACTTAGAGAACAAGTGTGTGTGAACTGCACACAGAACCTCATTTAAAATCTCAGCAGTGCCAACTTTCTCCATTGTTTATATCCACTTTTTGCCATAGGATTGTGTAGAGTCCATGTTGAATTATTTGCCATGTTAAAAGAACCCATAAGTAATCTTGAAATTTATTGCTTTCTAGGATATAGTCCCTGGTTCTGTCCTTCTTGTTCTGACCTTTTGTGTGGTCATATCAACATTAATTTTCTTTGACTATGTCTAAATTAGTAAATGATAGATTGCTTTGTGTGCCTGTACTGCTTTCATTAATGCCTACTATCTGCTAATCTTGGAGTCATCTGCAAACTTTTCCAGCAATGATTATATGTTTTCTTACAGATCATTAATAAAAATTCTGAACAGTGTTGAATCAAATACAATTCTTTATGGGATCCAAAGAGAAATAGATCCAATAGAGAAATTATGCCAGTCACGATGCCCTATTTCTTCCTTCTTTTGGAAAACTGAACACAGATCATCTAACTGATTTATAATTTAACATGCACTTTATTGTCTGCTATGCTTTTTTTTTTTCTTTTGGTCAGAAAGTCATGTGGCACTAGGTAACTCCACATGAGTCTAAATAGCACAATTTGTAATGACTGCTGCTCTCGACAAATATTTATTCATTTTTCTGCAAGAGCAAGCGTTATTTTTTTTAGGTAAGGATAAGAGTCCAAACTAAAGACACATTACAAAAATATGTAAATCTTTGTTTTTAAAGTATGTCTAAGAGGAAGCAGAATACGTGAAAAGCATTCACTTAAATGGCCTTTCAACTTTGTCTTATGTGTTTATTTTGCATTTGCTGCTCTGCAGGGAATGGTTTGTGTTAGTTAAGAATGTTTATTCTGAAAGACCCCTTGTTTTTAAACATCAAAGGAAAATTTGTAGTTGTTTTTTTTTCTGCGATATGTGATCCATAACTTCAGTTCTGTCACCAAAATGCAATGTGCTGTTGTGTTTCCAGTATTCTCTGTGTTCAACAAGACAATCCTGTGATGGTGTCTAGTGTGTGTGTTATTGGTTGTGTTGCAGCCGATAATTGAAGGAAGATCCCTGCAAAAAGCATATTATCTACTGATGAAAAATACAGTTTGAGACTTAGAAATTTGCGTGGGAAGTTGCATTCATGGTTTTACAGTGGGCATGCAAATTTTCAAGCTTTTACAGAAGCAGTTCTCTGAGCAGATTTCCAGGGGCATAGCACAGACCTTTAACTCTCAGTATTAGCGTTAACTACCTAAACATCATCTGTACTCTCATCGATTGTTCGACACCAGTGTGAGGATTCATTAGAGATGTTCATCTAATGTCTTATCTCCCAGCTTCTGCTACTTGTGGAATGCCCAGTTGCAGAGGAGAGGCAGCTGGTGCCATGAATCCAAATGCAGGCTGCATTAACATTTTCTGCAGGAGCTAGAAACAGCATAGAGAAGTCCCAGTCACTCTGTCCAGAGCTGTCACAGGCCAGAAGGATGCAGGAGCAAATACTCAGGAAGATCCTTACATGAGATCGAGCTGCCTGTGGGGTTCTCACTTAAGTGCAATGGTTCATCACCCTCATGGCTCCCTTTAGTCACAGGCTGGCCCCAAAGCTGCACAGTGGAAACACAGTGGAGTAATAACAGCATAGCAGCACAGCAACCAGCAAAGTCACAGTAAGGCCAATTAGCACCAGCGCTAAAGATGAAAGGAAACAACTTATAACTAGTACCACCCCTGCACCAGCTGCAGGAGCCTGCAGTTAGAAGGCAGCATTAAATGTTTTGTACCAGAAACTGGAAAAAAAAATTAAAAAGGAGGAAAAAAACAGCCAAAGGTAAGAGAGATTCAGAGTAATATATCAATTTCTTCTGTGCAAATAAAGCTGGTGAATGCAGTTCTGCAGCTTTCCTTGAGGAAAGTCTAATTGCCCTGGCCAGAATCTGACCTGTGGCTGTAGGAACCCCTCATACAAACACACGGTATACAGCCTCCTGCTCCCAAATTCTGTCTCTGTGCTAACACAGAACATGTCTTTTAGGGTTCCAAAAGGTTTTTTAACTCTCCCCTAAATTTTTTAGGGAACAAAAAGTGGTGTTTCTGTCAATATGTCCTGGGAACTGTCTTTCAATCTGATTCCCTCATGCATAAGCAAAAGCTGTCGAAGTTAAACATCAAGCCAAGAACATTTCAGGTGTCCTTGTCAGGGTACCTGAGGTACAAATACTTAGCTGACTGTTGTGTTTCGAGAAGCCTACTCCACTTTCTCCAAAAGCCCTACAGGATGTGTAAGGCCCTGTTTCACAGAGCGAAAAGCCGTCTCACTGCCTGGCAGGTACCACATGATGAGAATCTGAACATGGCAAGGTCCTGGGAAGCAGTTGGCAACAAGGTGATGTGAGCAGGAGGGAAGGAGAGATGGGTTATATGCATATGTGATTGTGTTTTTCCCTTGTAGATTGTGATGGTGGTTCACAGAGCTGTTGTGCGCTGCACTTAACAACACCCTCGTGAATTACCTGAGGCTTGCACTTTCAGATGGGAGTGGTGGGAAACTCGGGACGTAAAAGTCACAAAGCTGAGTTGGCACTGAGCAAGTGTCCATAAGAGGATCGTTAGTCTTTTGAATAACTGAGGGGCCTCTTTACCAACCTTAATGCAGATCCAGTTGTCCAAGGCTGATCCAAATCATCGGAATTACTGTTACCTAGAAATTACTGATGCTTTGTACAGCAGTCTCTTAAATAGGGTTTTCTGTGAAGCCAACCAAAGAAATTTGAAAAGAACCCTATAGTACTACCAAAAGAATAAAACTAGCTGTTAGAAATACAAACTAGGCCAGTCTGCCACCTTCTCTTTCCTGATTCCCCACATTTTTTGTCATTCTCTGTGCATGTCCAGGATAAGCAAGTCATCTGAAAGCCTACCCAATAAAGGCATTGTACACACTGTTTCTGTTCTTTTTCTTCTCTGGGTTCAAATCTGAGTTCATGGACCTTGATGTTATCTCAGTGCATGGAGCCGTGTGCTTGCATTGCCGCTATGCCCTGCAGGAATATTTATTCCTTTTCCCAATCTGTCAGCGTGTGCTTGTGAGCAGGAGTCATTTCAGCTGAGTATTTTGTTCTGCGCAATGCCCTCACGCGGTGGAAGCTCAGCTCTCAGCTCAAGAGTATTGTGTACCAGGATGCTAACTGTAAAACTGGCAGTATTGCTTTGGTGCAGAGGCTTCCTCCAGGCACCCACAAGACAGATGGCTCTATCAGTACACAGCCATTCACCTCTGCATTGCAATTGGGAAGAAATGCAAACAGAAATTTCCAACTATCTTTACTAAGCAATTTTACAGCTGTCTGTTTGAAATTAAAGCACCCTCCCTTGGTTGTGCTTTGCATTTTTATAATGACTGGCTTTTTTTTTTTTTTTCCTTCACATTGCCACACTGAGGGTAGCCTTCCACTGAGTTTTTAATGCTTACAAAAATACACTAAGCTAACCAAGGTCAGTGCTGCAGATGATAGGGAACCAAGCAAAGGAGGATTCTGCGTAATCTATGTCCATTGAACACTATAGATGAGTTTAAAAAGCAACCTCTGGTAGGAAAGGACTTTAGTGTAAAGGTTTGTAGCAATTAATTGATATGTATCTCATGGAAGGTCTTCATGGAACTTACATGAAGGACAGCCTGCAGCCCATCAGTCCTGTTTCTCCTGGACCAGACCACACACTGGTCTTTGAAATGGTGTGAGCCAAGGATCGAAGCATTGCCTTTCTCATTAATTCAATGCCTCTCTTTGGCTTAAATGAGTGGGACTCCCTGAATATGTCTCTCAAGCTAGAGTGAGTTTTCCATTGGAGTCAAAAGTTGTTCAGAGCTAAATTTTAAGTTGAAGCAGCCAGGGTATTTGCACCCCTGGCTATTATCGTGCCTTTACTCCAGTTTCCAAATAAAATTAACACAAATTTCCCATAAGTGACTGAACTGTGCCTAGCTAGTAATACCACCTACCTGTCAGGGAAAAGCAGTTGGCCGAAACTGATATTTCTGAGTGCTGTAAATGGAAGAAGTTTGCAGTGAGCTCTGAAATTACCTTCAGGATGAGACAGTGTGGCACAGCAGCTCCTAATTCGCAGGACAGCACTGCATTGAAAGCAGCCCATCAGCCTTGAAACTGGAGAAATCAACATCTGATAATCAGTAAAAACCTTGTTGACAAGGCTATGGTGCAAGAAGGAGATAAAATCTCAAAGGAATATTTTTTTTTTCCTTTGTGTATGAGGGGGATGTTAATGCTTATGCAATTCCTGCCTTGGAGGAGTACAGGAAGATTAGAGAAACCCTTCCCTTGAACTCAGGGTAAGGAAAGAAAATCCAGTCCGTATTCAAAAAATCTTATTTGTCTGAAGGTCTGAAAAGGCTACAGAAATGTTGGTAGGAACATGAGAAGTAGAGGAAGACGTAGGAAAAAATAATGAAGCAGGAAAGAGAAAAGGACACGTCTAACTTGAAGAGTCCTGTTTACACATTATCCATAGAGAAACTTTTCTTACTTTTGATTATATACTTTTTGCACATCCCTGTATCTTTTTCAACTCTGCGTCATCCTTTTGGAGATGGAGAACCGAAGCTGCCCATGTTATTAAAACCACAGGTTCACCGCATGTTTTTGAAGTGTTCTTTGCTTTGTTCTGTAGTCCTTTCCAAATAATTGGTTGCTTTTTTGACCCTTACTGGTTACTGAGCTGACATTTTCATAGAAATGCTATTTCATTCCTGAATGGTCATAATCAGCCTACATAGCTGTCTGTACACCTTTGCCATACCCTATATAGAATTTCATCTGCCATTTTATCACGAGTTGTTCACGATCAAAGTGTGCTTCTGCAGCTCTGCACAGTCAGCTTTCAATTTTTGTCTCTGTAATCAACACAGTGGAATCAGCAGTCTCTGTTCCCCCATTATTCATCACCTTTTGCAGGTCATTTAGGACTTTGCTGAGCAGCACAGATTGCAGCACAAAGTCCCATGGGATTGCATTGGTGATTTCCTTCCAGTGGGAACACTTGGCATTCCTACCTTTCTTTAGTGTCTTGTAATTGCTTATTCATACAAATGAGGATCTTCATAGCCCATGAGACTTCCATTTAAGAGATTTTTTTTTCCAATTTTTAAAAATCCAATTTAGTATACCTTGACCATTTATTTGCCAATTCCTCAAATAATAATGATAATGATAATGATAATGATAATGATGATAATAATAATAATAATAATAATAATAATAGGCTTATGAAGTATGTCTCTTCCCTTCCCATGAAGCTTCATGGACTGTTGCCCAATGCATTTTTCCATGTGTCTGCTCATTCTGTTCCTTACAGTGGTGATTACTGATTTGCTGAACGAGGACATCAGGATAGCTGGTCTCACAGAATCATAGAAATATAGAATATGCCAAGTTGGAAGGGACTCACAGCTCTTGGCTCCATTCAGGACTACCTAAAAATCAAACCATATGTTTAAGAGCATTGTCCAAACTCCAGCAGGCTCGGTGCCTGTCCCAGTGCCCAACCACCCTCTGGGTGCAGAATCTTGCCCTAACCCCCAGCCTGACCCTTCCCTGTCCCAGCTCCATGCCATCCCCTCGGGTCCTGTCGCTGTCCCCAGAGAGCAGAGCTCAGCGTCTGCCCCTCCGCTCCCCTCGTGAGGGAGCTGCAGGTGCCATGAGGTAGGGCTTAGGGATATGGTTTAGTGGGGACTGTTAGCGTTAGGTCAGAGGTTGGACTCGATGATCTTGAGGTCTCTTCCAACCTAGAAATTCTGTGATTCTGTGATTCTGTGATTCTGTGATTCCCCTCAGCCTGCTCTGCTCTGGGCTGAACAAACCAAGGGACTTTAGCTGCTCCTCATATGTCTTGCCCTCACCCCTCTGGAGCCTTCACCATCTTTGTAGCCCTTCTTTGGACACTCTCTGATAGTTTTATGTTCTTTTTTATACTGTGGTACCCAAACCTGCACACAGTGCTCAAGGTGAGGCCGCCCTAGCGCAGAGCAGAGCGGGACAGTCACTTCCCTCGACCAGCTAGCTCTCTGTAGTTCCTCAGCTCACCCCTGGAACCTTTTGTAACAATTTGCTGTTTTACCACCATTTTACCAGGCCTCTGATACTGAGACAATTCTCTGAGATGTTACACACCGCAGTTAACATTTGTGTTATTTCATCCTTCAGTTGGTTTAGAGCCCTTAGGTGGATTACATCTGGTCCTAGTGATCTCTTAGTCTCGTGATGTGGGAGATGCAGTCTCTGAAGAGAGAAGTCAGTGCTAAGTCCAGGGTGTCATGCTTAAGTGCAGATGTTCACTACCATTCCCCTCTTGTTTTGCTTTCTGCTCCTAGGTAATTTAAATTCTGTTTTAATCATTTCTGCTTGGCCTCACAGTCAGACAGCCACAACACTTAATCAGAATAAAGACTGCCTAATGAAAAAATAAACATTATAGAAATGCTACTCTTTTGATTAATGAATTTTTCATGCTTTATTTCCTGCGTAGGTTGTTTTTCACTCTGCTGAACCTGATGGAAGAATCTTCCAGGGTTCAACTAGAGAGTTCACAGCATAAGAAATGTACCTTTACTCGGGATTAGGCCTAAATATAGATCACCAATCGTGCTAAGTAGCCACAACTGTGCTGGCACAATGCCATTCCAGAAATAATAGAAGTCCTATTAAGGGATTAGAACTTTTAAATTGTAATACAGATAGTTATGGATGGGAACCGTATACAATAGACAATGTGAAGGCAATTACAAGGTGTGGTGGTTTTACTCAGGTGGGCTGCTGCAGGGAAAAGGTGACTCCAGCTCAGACAGACCCAACACACAAGAAAACAAAACAAGGGAATGTGTCAGAAAGTGTGCAAGAACAGAAATTCAACAAGAAAAGTTCCCACTAAAACTATGTAAATTAGTTTATAGTTTTAAAGCATTTTCTATCATACTTGGAAGGCTCCAGTAATTTATTATGTCTTATCGTATTGTAGTTTGAAGTCTTTTTACAGACCTTTTGTATTCTAGGTGAACTAATTCATTAGCCTGTGCAGTGGAAACCTGTAGCATACAGCAGTATATATTCAGACTTTTATATCTACAAGGATGGATCAAATCATTTACATTTTCCAAATTAGAAACTTTCTATGGATGTTACAGATCTAGATATCCATAATTGCCAAGTGTAAGTGACTTTCTTATCAATCCACTAAGAAAAACTTCAGATGAATAGTTTAGAACTTCTCAATATTCAGACACATTTCTTTATGCAGTAAGGGTAAATCTGTATAAAATTATGCATTTTGTTAATAACTCCAGGTTCGTTTTTACTGTGATCACATGTAGAACAAGTTCCAGCGCTCCCAAAAAGAAGATTATTCAGGCTTTAGCAGGTAGATCTGGTGCTTTGAAGTGTAAACCCTAAAGTTTTAGTTTGGGGAAAAAAAATCACAAACCGTCGTTGTAGGATTTATGACTCACAATTTATAAAACCATATGGAATATACTAACCCACGCATTTTGAGTATCTGAAAATTTTGTTTGAAAAGAACAGAGATGTACCAGTGAAATGATTGACTGGAGTTGTGTACTTCTGTTGTAAATTAGTACTTCAGAATTAGAACAAAAATTATGGTTGTGCTTTGAATATATCCATATTATCTTCCTAGAATAAACCCTTTTCCATTCCAGAGTCCTGATACCTCAAACTTCCTTACTGCATATATTTTTCCATGCTGTGGCTCTTCTCTGAGACAAATCAAAAATGTCCCTAGCTACAGAGAAAAGCAAGTTACAGGTGACAGGGTACTGTATGTTAGGGTCTTTCTCATACATAAAATATGACAGTTCTTCACAAGCCTTACAGTCATTGTCAAGAATCACAGGAGATCTCATGGCCTTCTATCCTCAGCTGCCATACTCAGATACCTGCACTTCCAGAATTACATGTCAGAAGGCTATTTCTTAAGGTTTCACATTTGTGGGATTCGCTGTGAAGATCTGGCATATATGTAATAGGGTTTCAGTGTGGGATGTAGAGGAGGAGAAGGAATCCTGTTCAATAGATGCACAGGCACCTGTTTATATGCACAGAATTACTGAGAAAATGTCCCAGCAGCAATATAGAACTGCTGAGAATTATCTGTCCAGCTTCATACAAATGGTTCACATTCAAAAGTCTCTGGGCTGTGTGTATATATGTGTTAGATAAGTTGCAACCCATCAGGTCTGTATTGCTGTTCACTGTGTATCAAGCTGCAGAAGATACCTGGGACACTGTGATGGAGCCTCTCATCAACTGGGACTCTGCAGATGGAGTGAGGGATGTCTGTGAGACCATGCAGACTGAGACAGTCGAGCTCTTTATCTCATCAGCAGCAAAGGACACAACATGAAGAGTTCTCATTGCAGATTGTAATGCGATTTATAATATTGATTCTTACAATGAAAAACACCCACTGAGGACTGACTAGCCAGGAACACGTGTTCAGCCTGGCACAGGAGCCAATATCTGGTGGGTGTCTTGATATAGATGGAATCTAGTGGACTTCAGGAAGGAGACCAAAGTTGAAGGGGTGTGCCTTGTTCCTTGATGAGCTCACCTCTCTTTGTTCCATCTCTTCTAAGTGGAAGGGAAAATGCAGGCTTTTCACAAGAAAGAGCCTAACGCCTTGTTTCTTTGCCAAATAGCAGCCATTACATGTCACTCCTTTAGACAACAAATAACATACCACCTTGGATTAATAGCAGGTAATTGGCACAGTCACAGGATTGGATGTGCTCTTGAGTAATGATGCGTCTCGTAAGTGGTGTATATCCAGATATATCCACAGGTCTGCCATAAGCTTCCCTAGGCAGAACAGCAGTGACACAATGGTTAGAAAATGGCATTATGGTGTATGATTATACCCACCTTCTTCACAAACTGGCAGGATTGCATTGTGCGTGCTTCCATTGCACCTCCTTGCTGAAGTAGTTGGCATGTGATCTGAACACGGGGATTGTTGCAAGACAGTGCATTGAAGCTCTATTACCAACTATTTCCAGGGTTATCTGGGACCTCCGCTGGAAGTCTGTTCACTGCCTGCTAGATATCAACCTTCCCAAAATAATTGATGTGGATAAATCTTTCCGCCAATATTCACCTGAGGTAATTCCCAGGCCAATGAGAACAGTGTGCAGTGTTCCAGCATCTCTGGTATCATGTTGTGCTGGCTGATTCCTGAGCCTAGCTCAGAAGCAGCAAGACATAAAGCTGTTGCTTAAAAAAGACAGTCATTATTCCCCTCTGAGTTTTAAATACTCAACCCACTTTCCAGAAGTGGCTTTAAAGCAAAAGACACAACAGGGAAGCACTTGTGGTGCAGTGTCACTTGCATAGCAGAAGTGGACAAGCTTCTACCCTCTCCTCACCTTGCCCATATCTGCTAGCCCAGTTTTCTGTTGCAGTTCAATCCACAGTTCCTGCAAAACTGTACAAATCAAGGCTGGGTGTGAGGGAAAGGTTCTGCACCCAGGGCAGTGGTCATGACACCAAGCCTGATGGAGTTCAACAAGCATTTGGACAACTCTCTAAGACATATGACATGATTTTGGGGTGGTTCTTTGGACACCCAGGAGTTGGACTCAATGATCCTTATAGATCCCTTCCAACTCAGGATATTCTTTGATTCTGTGATTCAGTTGGCAATGCTGGTGGAGAGCAATCTGCTGTGGGAGAGCAGATTGAAGAAAGGGGAAAAAGCTGCTGTGCAACAGCAGCTGGGAAAGAGGAATGAGAAAAGTGAGAGAAACACATTTCTGTCCCTACAGCCGCCAAGGTCGGTGCAGAAGGAGGGCAGGAGTTGCTCCAGGCATGGAGCAGAAGCTCCCCTGCAGCCCATGGAGGAGCTCCTGGTGAAGCAGGTGGATGTGGCCTGGAGGAGGCTGCAGCCCGTGGAGAGAAGCCCATGCAGGAGCAGGGGGTGTGAGGGGAGCTGCCACCCACATATGGGGGACCCGTGCTGGAGCAGTTTGCTCCTGACGGATGGACCCCATGGTACGGAGCCATGTGGGAGCAGTTCTTGAAGAGCTGCTGCCTGTGGGAAGCACACACATGATGAAATCGGGAAGGACAGCTAATCCCTACATGGAATCTGTTTTGTTCATGACGATAATTATTGAGTGATCTCCCTGTCCTTATCTCAACCCTTGAGCCCTTTGTATAGTATTTTCTCCCCTTTTTCCTTTGAGGAGGGGGAGTGAGAGAGCAGTTGTGGTGGAGTTCAGCTGCCCAGCAGGGTGAAAACACCACAAGGAGAACTTCAGTAGCATTCTTGTACTGGCCTTTTGAGAAAGGGTGGATCTCGAAGACCCTCCACGTCCAAAGACTAACACTAAATGAGACAAAGAAAGTCTCCAGTTACAGATCTTCTCTGAGTAGTGACAAGATGTGCAGGCATTTAATCACTGACAGCTGCCTGTCACAAATATAAGTAAAGAAGCAGTTTTCTTCCTTCCAAACTCTCAAAGGTATTAGGCAGAAAACTTTAAAATAAATCTGTGTTTTCTACAGTAGCAAGAAGCACCTAGGAAATTCCTGGGCAACAGCTGTTTAGAAGGCGTAGTAGGAAGGCAGTTAACTACAGTGGTACATGGAGCCCCACCTGGACTATTTCAATTGAATGCTGTGCTGTAAAAGTTCAATGTAATATAAAGAAGAATGAGGATGAGTCATTTTGTTACTACATCTTGTGTTATTAGGAGTCTAAGAGTAATTTCTCTGAATGCTTTTACACTGCCATAAAACTGTCAGCTCTTTACTACCAGGCACTACAATGGAAGTAGCACTGTTCCAAAGAATCTACTTCTTGTCATATGGCCCTTGGTGTCTGTGATTTAAAGCAGCTAATAAGGAATCAGGTGTCTACTACGAATTTATGCACCTGCTTTGTCAACTGCTACACTACATGATGAAGTTTCCATGCAGTACTGTAAGATCTAGGGACACAGAAGGAAGGCTAAGTTACATGTTAAAACTACTTCATCTGCTTTCTCTTTTGCAAAGTTTCAGAAACCCACTCTACATCAGAAGTTGCCTTATTTTCATAATAAATCTTTTCATGGCTGGAGTTGTTTGATTGTGCATGCAATGCTAACCTTTGGCCTAAGCAGCAGTTCCCTTTCTCTGGTATTTGTTCCTCTTTGTATTTATAAGAAGCAATTATATCCATTCCAGTGTCCATTTTGCAAGGTTGAACAAGACAATTTTTTATAACTGCTTCTGGTGATTTATGCTTTTCATACACAATAGTCATCTTAGGAACCCTTACTTGTACAAGGTTTCTTTGAATTCTCTTGTTCTAATCAATGGAGTGCAATCCATGTGACTGTGTTTATGTTACTGATGTCTGCATCTGAGCTGGCTGTATTATCTCATTGTATTATCCATCATCACTTCTTTGCCTTTTCAGCATAGATATCTAAAATAGGCAAATTACATTGGTGGTTTACAGCAACTAGTTCACAGGCAGCCATCTACACTAGGTCTAAGGCTAGAGGGGAGAAATCTAGCCCTGAGTGGCCAGAAGCACATGCCAGGGGAGTTGTGCTAGTGCCTTTGTGCTGTCTGTGCTACTGCCAGTGACAGCAATGCTCACCTACCTTTACTTTTGGAAATTTTTTTAAAAAATGCCACACTTTTCCTATCACTTTTTCACTGATCACTTTTCCTATTTCCACAATTGCATCACAGTAAGGGCTCACGGAGTTCTTTTGAGAAAATACACATCCAATTCTTTTTTTCTTCCTTTTTTTTTTTTTTTCCATGTACATTCTAACAGATACAATCTGCAGCAATTTCTAACATACAATTTTCTTTCACAGCAGAAGTTCTCCTTTCTTCGGAGCAGAAATTAACTTGATTTTCTGGTATTCTGTGGGGGCTTTTTGCTGTTAAATTTTTGTCTGTTTCTATTATTCTGTCCCTCAATGTCATCAAAGCAACGTGGGTAGGCTGGCTGCAAATACAGGAGTAACCACTTCACACTGGAGCTGTGGGAAGTGAACTAGTCAATTCTCAGCATGAAATAATGAGTAGTTTAAGCTACTTCATTGGTAACCCCATAAGCCCCAGCAACACAGTCTCTTGCTACTGTCTATCCATAACCTCAGATGACTTTGAGGACTGTACTATTTGCAATTGTCAATCTATGCCTCCGCTCATCCACACAGCGTTCCAGTCCTCTTTTATTGACAGTATTTCCTACTTCTGCCAGCAGCACGCTTCAATACAGCTCTCTAATTTTGTGCTCCACAAAGATATTACTGTGTAATGCAACAATATGACTAACATTGTTCTTGTTCCTTGCCTGTCTCATCATCTTAAAATTCATTAACCACCTTCAGATCCCTCCTTACCACTGTACTTTGCTGCAACGCCTACAAAAATTTGGAAACAATCTGACTGTGAGTGAGCTGAGAACATTGCCTCCCATGCCAAGCGCTATATTCTCTTTGTTTCTCAGTGCTCCTCCATCTGTTGGCATCCATCTGCTTCCACGTGGATTGTAGGCTCTTTGGGGCAGGACCACGGCTTTCTTCTATGAGCTGATGGTGCCCAAACCTGTTACAGCTGAAGAGCTGGTGTTTCCAGTTACATTTGTTTTAGGCAAAATTCCTGTTAGCTTACCTTTCATTGTTAAATATTGCATGTAATGATTTGTGAGGAAGTACTCTCTGATCTAAGGACCATTTAAGTACAAAAAGCCCCACGTTTTTCATATGGTTGTGTGTAGAGGAAGATTTGCTGCTTTGTTTCATTCATATGGTTTGTGTAATTTGTTTGCACAGACAGACAGTATCGTGTGTTACTCCCATCCTGCACACAGAGTTGAAGCCACCTGTAAGTTCAGAATACCGGACATATTCCTTCCCCTGGCCTGTGTAAGGATGGTGAAATTGGAAAGTACTTCTCCAGTTAAATATCTTAATTATTTTCAAAATTATGACTTGAAAATTATGCAATTTGCTATTGTTGTCCAGGTATAGAATAAAAATTGTATTTGCTTTACAGAAAATCCTCTTGTGCAATACTGCATCTCTATCAGTTTTGAAGGCCTTGTGTAAAGCAAGCTCAGTGACACCCAAAGCCAGTGGAGAATCTTGCTTAAAACCAATTTATTGCTCAAAAATGGAACCGCACATGGGGGATGTCCTGCAGTCTTTATCATGTAGGAGGAGCAACAGCTGCTGGGAGACATTGGCTTCAGTCACTTGAGCATATGGCGGATCACAAATAACTGATGCCCATGAGCAGGCACGCTTACCAGCACATTGCACAGGGCCTTGGGTGCCTTTGTGATACCGACAGCCTCCTGTGTGCAGGTGTGCACCTTCCTTCCCCTGGCAGCAGGGTGCGCATCACCCCGACCACCCAGGCAGGGTCCCCCAGGGCCCTAAGGCAATGTGTTCCCCTCCTGGGCCTCACGGTCCTTGCCCCAGCGAAGCCATTAACATGTCTGTAGTGCGTCCTTGCGGGTCCTTGTGATCACTACCACCAAGACTTTGAGCAGGTCCCAAAGAAACCTGTGTTAATTCTTCAGGAGTGTTATTGGGGGACCCTGCAGTGCTGGAGGGGAGCCCTGGGGAGGCTCCTTGCCTGGGAACCTCCATCACTTATCTTCCTATTGGCCACTGAGCTTTCCCTTTTCCCCATTTTTATTTCCTTGCTTCTTCTCCCTCCCCTTTCTTCTTTGGTTTCTGACCAGAAGTAACTGATAGGTCCTTGTGCAGGTGAACCTGACAGCATCCTTTGCAGAGCAGCCACGTGTGGCTGCAGCTCTGCAGTCTGGGTTTCCACACAAATGTGAGAAGCTGCTCTCACCAGCCTGTGGGAACCTCTCACTGTGCTTGTGCTCCCAGCTCTTGCACCCTGCCAGCTTGCCTCACTCCCCTCTCCCTCTGCTGCATGACGGCTAAAGATGTGGGGAGGCACTGGCACGGGCTGCCAGAGAAGCTGTGGATGCCCCATCCCTGGAAATGTTCAAGGCCAGGCTGGATGGGGCTTTGGTCTGGTGGGAGGTGTCCTTTGCCATGGCAGGGTGGTTGGAATGAGATGGTCTTTAAGGTCTCTTCCAACCCAAACCAGTCTGCGTTTCTATACTATTCTGTTTTATGTTTAAGATACGGGAAAACAGCATGCAGTGGACTGCTGTATGCCTTAGTCACCTACCATCCAGATTCTCTCAAGTGCCACAAACCAGCAGCTTCAAGGGTCTGCAATGGCAAGCCCTAACCGCCAGACAAAAGCAGCACAAGTCTTTCTTTTGAACAGAAATTTCTGGCACTAAATTTGAAGTATTGATGTAGAGGGAAATGTTGAAAAAGCTGCCTGTTCTTCAGGACAAAAGTAAATATACCGGAAAGTAGATGGGAAAAATGAGCTGGAAAACAGGAATCACTGACCAGAGCACAGACACCAACAAAAATCAGGAAAGTTGAGCCCAGTTTTAAGAGACAACAGCAGGATGATTGTTAATTCAGGATGATGGGAGAAGCAGCTGTGTGTGAACAAGAAGCTAACCAACTCTGGGGCACATACGGAAAGCAACAAGTCCAGAAATTATTACAGTGTAATGTCATCCTTAATATTTGAGGCATGCCTATCAGAGTGGACAAAGGCTTGCTGTGGGCTACAAAACCTTCCTTAAATCAGTGTCCTGATTTCAAAGGAACTGAGGCAGACTTTCACTCAAAGTCCTCCAGAAATGACTTGTGCATGTGATTCTTTTAGAGTCCTCAGGAAAGTCATAGAGATTTTGGTAACACCTGCAATTACAAGAAATATTCATCAGTTTAACTGTGCTGTGCATGGCCAGGAAATCACTTTTAATGGCAGCTGTGGCATGCAAGGCATACTGGTTCTGTTCCGTTTTATTTTTTCAGCACAAAGATGCATGCTTGGAAAGCTCTCCTTTCCTGAATGCCATGCCCCAGAAAGCTCCCCTCTCCTTTCTGCTGCCATCCTCTGAACTGAAAGAATCACACACAGAATTACAAAAATCGTCAGTAGTACATTTTTGAAGCTACTGAAATTTTGATACTGCAATAACTATCTCTTGCTCTGCATATGAGCCAGACAGGAGATTTAAAGGAAAAAAATCAGCATTCTGTGTCTTTCCAAAAGAATGCAGGCTCTGAGGCTCTAGCAGCATGCTCCAGGCAGCGATGCTAGGTGCTTTTCTGTTTGTACAGAACAGTTAGCATGTGGAGTACTCTGAGAAACAATAAATAAATAAATAACTTTTGCCTTTTTCCAGTATTGATTTTAACCCCAAACTTGTTTGTATGGGCACAGTAACTTGTATTTACTAATAGGCTGTGTTTCAGTGGTTTCTCCTGTTACGATAATGTGAACCCAAATCAGGAAGAATTCTTTCCATGAATTTCAGCTGGCTCCAAATTTTATGCCAAATGTTTCCCATTAATACAGTCTTTCCTATAGCTGAAGTATATAGCATTTAAGGTTTAGCAAGGAGTCATTGTACAAATGCATGTTAAAAAAGGCCCAGATTAGCAATTTCCCACTATTTTAGTACTTAGATTGATGGTACAGGACTAGTGCAACTCAACTACCTTTTTATGGATGAGACATAACTCCACTGATGCCAAGAGAGTTTGTATGGTATATATGTGGTGCAGCACAAGAAAAATAAGATCTGACTGCAAACCAGAGAGCCTCAGAATAAAACAGCATCGTTCCTTTATGTGACATTAACTAGGCACCTGCTTAATGAGTTACAATAATTCTTGATAACTGGTATCGTGGAATTCCTAATGTAGAGTATTTCTCCAAGTAGGCACATTATGTGTTTCTGCTGGTTTATGGCAAGAATATTTCTCTGCAAGCTACAGAATGCCATAGTAGAGAGAGACCAAAAGAGTGAAAGTCTGTGGTGGTTTCATGCAGCTGGGCAGCTGAACTCCACCACAACCTCCTCACTCCCCTTCCTCAAAGGGAAAAGGAGAGAAAAATATGACAAAAAGGTCTCACAGGCTGCAACAAGGACAGGGAGATCATTCAACAATCAACATCGGCAGCAGCTCCCCCCAGACCCCCTTCTCCTGTGTGGGCTGCAGCTCCGGCCTGGGGACTGCTCCTGTGGGGGCTCTCCATGGGCTGCAGCCTCCTCCAGGCCACATCCACCTGCTCCACTGCGGGCTCCTCCACCCAAGGGGGGGCTGCAGTGTGGAGATCTGCTCCATGTGGGACCCATGGGCTGCAGGGGGGCAGCCTGCTCCACCAGGGGCCTCTCTGCAGGCCGCAGGGGAACTGCTGCTGTGTGCCTGGAGCACCTCCTGCCCTTCTGCTGCACTGACCCTGGGGTCTCCAGGGCTGCTTCTCTCACTTTCTCACTCCTCTCCCAGCTGCTGTTGCACAGTGTGTTTTTTCTTCCCTTTCTTCCGTCTGCTCTTCCAGAGGCTCAACCAACTTTGCTCACTGGGCCCAGCTCTGGCCAGCAGTGGGTCCCTTTTGGAGCCGTCTGGAGCTGGCTCTGACCTGACATGGGGCAGCTGCTGGGCTCTGCTCACCGAGGCCATCCCTGCAGCTCCCTGCTACCAAACCCTTGCCATGTAAACCCAATACAAAGTCAGTGCTGTTTTGCTGAGCGCTTCTGATGAGCAATGTGAGTTCACAGTGCACACCGGTGCAATGCTGGCTGACATCACCTGGAGATTGACGCTTTGTGTTTAGAAGTGTGACTGTAATTGGAGCTAAATTGTACCTTGCTATCGTTACTCAAGTTGCATATATTGATAATGGGAAAAAGGAGCTTTCTTGGCACAGTGTGTCCATGGACACTGCTTAAAGAAAGAGAAATTGATTTTGTAGACCAGAGTCACTGATTACCATTTTTCACATTGTGTACTATGTAACCCCAGGAGCAGAACTGAATCCAAGCTCACTGCAGTGAAAAGAAATCGCAGTTAAGAGAATGTAGTAATAATAGTAATAACAAATATTAGATTACGTATTTTCTAGGTGTAAAGTTTCAGCAGTGGAAAAAAGGGCAATAACATGTATAATACTGCATAAAAGAGAATGCTATCAGAAAAGAAAAAACTTATTTTTAAATGTGCCTCCAAATAGCCTTTCTATATTAGCACATCCTTTCAACTTGGGTCATGGCTGAATTAAGCTTCCTACACAGCCAGGTTGTCCTGTGGATATAAATACATGCTCTAAGTCACATAAAAGCAAGCCAATCCTATTTGCATTGTCACTCCACGATACAAAATGCTATAATGACCTCTTTTTTTGATGTCAAGTGCTATCTATAAGACAGGCTTAGGCCCTTTTGTTCTGAAGGAGGTCAGCTATTGCTTTGCTTTCTTAATGAGCTTCAGACATTCCCAAAGAGCCTTCTGATATCTCAGACATACCTAGCCCCAGGCAAGACACTTGTGGCCTCTGCCAACACCTAAGCTTTGCAGACAGATCACATGTGACAGGTTATGCAACTGAACTGGCCTTTATATACTAGCAGGACGTTAGCATGTAAGGGGCTTACGAGCAGAAGAGAACCAGGTGAGGAAAAAATGTTTGCATATGTTGCTTCTTGGACTGCTTTCGCTTTGTAACAAAGCATATTAGATTTAATCTTCTGTTTCATTTGGAGGTCACTGTGTAAGAATCCTTGGGAATTAGTAATGTTTTCTCTGTTCTAAAATTGCAGGTACAGAAGTTCCACGAATACTTAGAAATAATGGTTATTCCTCTACGGAGAATGACACCTGGGTATATAAGGTTGTTGCAGGTATGAAAATTCTGACTTTTTTCTCTTTTTAATTAGATCTCTGAAATACCAGTATTTTTCTTGCTCAGACTGATTTTGCTTCAAATTATTACATGACCAACCCAAGGGAACCCTGGCTTCTGGTGGGTTAACATTCATAACAACTCAAAGAAATCTTAATTAAGCCTCTGCTGAAAAGTAAATGCATTATGATAATTCATGATAATTGTTATCATGCTGGAATACCAAATGCAGAATACTGGACAAAGCTTGTATTTCTGCAGTACTTAAACTGAAATTCCTTCTCCCTCATTTTAGCTTGGAGTGATATTTTGCATTTGGGGCAGTAGGGAAACTTTAACGGGAATGAGAATGATGGGGCTTCAAAGAAATTATAACAAGTTGTCAGTGAAACACTTCAATTGACTTCTATGATTAGAATCACAGAATCACAGAATGGTTTGCGTTGGATGGGACCTTAAAGACCACCTAGTTCCAACCCCCTGTCATAGGCAGGGACACCTCCCACCAGACCAAGTTGCTCAAAGCCCCATCCAGCCTGGCCTTGAGCACCTCCATGGATAGGGCATCCACAGCTTCTCTGGGCAACCTGTGCCAGTGCTTCACCACCCTCTGAGTGAAGAATTTCTTCTTTTTATCTAAGGGTGTAAGGATGATAACGAAAACTCAGAGAGTATTGACCTCTGGAACACTGAGGGTCCAGAGAATTGGTTGTTATATGAAGAAAAAATAACAATATGGATAGAAAATATTTTTAATCAGCTGAATAATTGAGAATAAAACACCCATAGGGAAGATATTACAAAGTAGGGCATCTTCTTTACTGTATTCCATATTCTGATATTTACAGAATGTATGTTCTTTTGTTGGACAATCTCACAGCTGTTAGCAATGCGATCTGCATTCGAACTCATAGCCTTTGGTGGTTGAGAAGTGATATGGCAGAGCTAAGGCTACTGTGTTTCAGCCCTAGCAATCAGTTCCTTCCATGCATCCCCGCTTATCTTTTGATATCACCATTCCATAGTAATATTATTTGGAATTTCTTTTGTGTTTATTCTCCTGCTGAAGTAGCCACACTGTCAGCCACATTTATCAAGGCCAGAGCACTGAGCTCTGGTTATCAAAGCTCAGACAGAAAACATTACAGAATCTGGAAGTGAAAATCAGGCTCCTTGGAATTGGAGCTTTTGTCAGTGGTTCCCATCCATTGAGTGCAAGAGAGAGCTTAAAGAATGAAGTCTTTGTGTAAGGCTTAGTCATCATTTCATATAAGAAATGCCACAACTAGAAAGATGCACAATATGTTTTAACTCACAGTGTCAATATGTGCAAGAATTTGTGTTTTGATCTGCAGGGAATCTATGCAAATATGCTTCTGGTTCTTGGTTGGTGTATCATACACTTGTATTAGGCAAACAACAGTAATTTTTTTTTTTCTTATTGTTATTCAGATAATCAGTAAATAATTTTTATCTTTACTTTGATTGGCATTTCCTGCTGCTTTGTCAGACTTGATGAAGAGCGAACCTGTGTTAAAGCTTGTCTGCTTGGTCTAGTGCTACCTGTGGAGCTAATGAAAGACATTACTGATCCATTGCTTTCCTGAATTAATAACTAACATTCAAGGGAGCATCACTGTATTAGGAGCTAATCTGTGGGAAGGAAGAGACCTTTGTATTTCACAGAACGAGAAAGTCTTTTCTCCTTTGTTCCTAAGCCTCTAAGCTTGTTTCAGCTCTCCCTCTCAGCCAAGTTGCCAGAGGGAACCCCATCACTGAAAATCCGTCACTGAAATCACTGAATTATAAATGAAAGACAAATCAGATCAGAAATGTGTCCTTTGTCTTACAAAGTGATAAAAAGAGAATCCCTCCAAAACATTTAACAGCTTGTGCCAAACACTATTCAGCAGAAAGCAGAATCATACCATATTAAATGACACGAAAAATTAAAAAACTGCCTTGTAGGTTCCAGAGCCTTGCTTTTGTGTCGCACTCAGCAGAACCAGTTTATAACTTGTCCTGTTTTCCCCATAGACTCAAGCTGCAGGAAAAATAGTTGTCAACTCATCGGACATATTGCTGCAACGGACTGCCTTGCTCCTGGGCATGTTTGGGATCAGTCTCTCCAGCTACAGCACACACCAGTTGGCTCAACAGAAGAGACTTCCCGTGACCCTTTAAGCTGTGTTGGGACGTGGCCCAAGAAATAAATGCTTGTGTCAGTAGTGCTGATGAGTAGCTTTTCTGTCTCCATTACCAGTGTGGAAGTAAAGAGACACTTTGCAGCCTCGATTTCTACATGCAAAGTTGAAAGGATGGAAGAATACAGATTTCTCCAAGAAAGAAAAAAGAACAATGGACTAATGGAGGCATCAGATTTCCAAGCATTGTCTGTAAATACAATGGATTTCCTTTGTTATCCAGTGCATACATAAAGGGACATCTGAAAGTATAAGATAGAGTTAAATTCAGAGTAGTTGTAAGCAGATTGATGAGGATGCCATGCTTAGCATCGCCTTGCTACAGCTTTTGCACATTGACTCCTATACAAAGACTGGTTTTGAAAAGGAAACATGACAAGAGTTAAACCAGATAAAAGTCATCTCTCATAGACTACTTTTACTGTTACATCTAACTGAGATACACATTTACGTGGATTACTGAATTTGTGCACTGTAACCTTTACTATTGAATCTTAGACATCTTTTTGATACCTCTTGTGTAGAAATGTTTGTGCATTGAAACGTGTGCTGATATCCTTCTGCAACAGCAGAGATGGCTGGAGGCTACACCATCAGTACATTATTGGAAAGGAACCGTGACACCAGACCAGATAACTTTGTAATCCTGTACAGAAAGTCTAGAAAGGATCAGTAAAAATTTTGGGTTGGGTTTTGTTGTAGAGTTCAACAACTGTTCATTATTCCTCTGCAGAAACTCGTCATTCCAAAATATGCAGTCTGATTTAAATAAAATAGAGACTGACCTTTTTTCCCTTCTTTTCTCTTGTTTTCTTGTTCTGTTCACTCAATGTAATACCTTATTCAGGAATGGTCTGTCACTACTGTTTAGCATTTTGCAGCTGTTTCTGATGCTTTATGTAAACATGGCTTAGTAGGCACTTCTGTACATATGTTATTGTTTGAAATCCTTTGTTCTCTGTTAATAAATGCATATTTTTTTTTCAATGTTTAAAGTTCTTTCTTCTGTCAACAATATTTATATTCAACCACTAAGGGGCATCCTACACAGCTGAATGTTTTGAAGTCTTCAGATTGTTCAGCTCAATTTTACAAACCACAAATTGAATAAGGTTGAAATTCTTACCTGTTCTTTTCAAATTGTTCTGCTCCCTGTTTTCCATTCTCACCCCCTCCAAGAGATGTCTCTCTTCTCCCCACAACTGTGGTTAATTTGAAGATTAGAAAAGCATTGTTTACAAGGTCATTTTCTTTGCAGTTTACCAAACCACAAATTGCCTCCATCTTGTACAGCCTTCTGTTTATATTTAAAATTAAAATCATCATGTAATGGAATATTCCATCTTCTGCCTTCTACCTACAAGAAATTAAAATAGACAACAACAACAACAACAACAACAATAACAACAACAAAACATGATTCTTTTGACAAAAGTAAGTGATAGAGCTGGAAAGCATTTCATCACATTGACTGAGGATATATGGAGTGACATCTCCCTCCCCCCTGTGTGTAATAATCATGACTTTCTAATCAATGCACATGATCTGGGTGAGCTGTGTTTCTGTCAACTACTTTCCTGCATTCGTTCAAGGTGAATGCAAAATCAGCAGCCATTATCACTTCCATTACTATGCTAATATGAATTCTTCTCTTAGATAAAAGCCAAGTATAATAACATGGTGCAATTTTAAGTACAATAACAATATGATTTTCAGAAGATACACTAGAACAAATTAAAATAAATGATAACTTGACCAGTGACACATGCTCATCTTACTGCATCATGGAAATGGAGCTCACGTATTTTTTCCATGAGAATTGCTTTCAATAGTTTTGGAAGTTTTACTTGGGACCAATGAAACCATCAGAAGGTCAACACAGGCAATAGACAAATGGGACCATGGAGAACTCAGCAAAGGTATGGGACTTTGGAGCCTCAGGAACATAGAGTGAAGCAGAAGGAAGGTAAAATGGAAATTAGTTACAGAATGGATACATTCAAATTTGATGATGGTGATTTGGGCCTGGGCTGAAAATCATCTTTGGGTGAAAAGTTAGGATTCCATCCAGCAGAAGATGTAGGCATCTACAACAAGCCTATCTGCTGCAGTAAAAATCTAAATCCAAAATTTAGATTTTCTAAACAACAGCTGCCAGCTCACACTGGCCGTGAAGGACATTCCTTTGCCCATCCCTTTTGCTGCTGAGGCTCTCTGGAAGATCTACCTACAGGCTTCCCTGCAGCCAGGTAACCAGGGCATGATGAGCAGGAGGACATTAAACCTTGTGCGGGTGCACAACGACATGGTCATCTTCTTATCCTCCCTGTGGCTGGAAGGGAGACAGGTCTGCCCAAAACATGGCTGGAAGATAACATTCCCTGTTCCCTCTGTCCTCTTGTTTGTTTGTTAGAACAAGCACTCGTTGGCAGCGGAAGAAGTAAAACCTGTGAGATTCTTACAAATGAGCCATTGGCACTGCACCTTCTTCCTCTTGAGATGATTCCCTTGGCAGGACTGGCAAGGTCCCGTGAATTCCTGATCCTGCAGGAGGAGAGTCATGATATGACCTTCTCAGAGCTACACATCCACTACAGGAGGGGGCCTACATTCAGAATTAGGACAAACTGAAGACTTCTTCCTCCTCATTACTTACTTAGTTCACCTCCTTTCCCTCACCACAGCCAGCATGTCATCTTCTGCTCTTGGACCTGACCTAAGTGTGCCATGTTTATAGACACCTAATTTCAGCCTGCAGACTCCAGTAAGAAGAATGGCTCCCGACAGCCGAGCAGGATGCTGCTCCATGTTGCAATTCCCAAACCTGCCCGCAAGTTTAGTCCTTCAAGCTCCGAGCACGCCAGACTTCAAGCACATGTTTATGTCTCATTGAAGTCAAAGGGGTGTTTAAGGAACATCCTTGTATCCTTTGCCAAACTGAGGTATTTAATCTCTTCCTTGATCTCCCCCAAAAAGCATTTACATTTTAAACATATTTGTACTTTTGTTTATATGGATTTTGCTTCAGAAATGTTGGCAAGTTATCAGCAATTGAATGCTGATGAAGGTTGGGAGCCTGGTGAGCTTCGGGAGGCTAATGCTGCTCAAAGCCTTTTGCAAGGCTTTTAAGAAACACCAGCAATGGATTTCATTTGGCACATAAGTTGTTATGTTTGTGGAATTATGCTCCAGGAAATACTTTTTACCTTTGCTAGCTTGTAAAAATATTGAAGCAGAAGTAGGATTTAAATAAGTAAATATTAGACCTTCTTCACAAATACACTTTAAAAGCCATTTCATAAAATTTGTTTTACAGATTTTCCGTTGAAAATCAGGCAAATACAGGTTAATATCTCCTGATGCCAAACAATTTTAACTAAGCAAATCCAATTCTGTCAGCAGTCGCTTCTCTAGTTTGATTTATGCCTCGATACATCAAGCTAATTATTTTATTCTTTGAGAAGGAATCCCAGGGGATTTTGTAGCAGCGTGGTTTGTGTGCCCGAGTCCACCTCCTAAAGTCAAGTGGAATGAAAGTATTAAATAATCAGAAAACCAAACATCTTTGGTATTCTCTTCAAATAGATGTAGAGTGGAAAGTGGTTTGAGGGGAATGGCATTACTAGTGTATATCAGGGAGCATTCAAGCTTGGCCTGTTGAGCTAAATAAAGTCCATTAAATCCACTTGGAATGGAAAACTTTCACATATGTATACTAAGTTCTCCAAAGCAGAATTTCTGTCTTCTTCACATCTTCACATCTTTCTGTCTTCTTCACGTCTTCATCACAATGGACAGCCTGGGACATTTACTCAAGATAACACTCATTTAATAAGAAGTATAAAACGAATGCAACATCTGTGATATCTTTTTGCAGATCTTCTGAAAATTATGTTTTTGCATCACAATTCCCACTCTAAAGCATTATTGATCTATAAAACTGGAGGTTATAGACCTGCAGACTGTGTATCTCCAGATATGCCACAGACCAAGAAGAAGAACTCGAACAGTTACCAGTCAGCGGACACTTGGTCACTCATTTGGCAGTAGTAATGGAATCGTCACTCTGTGACTTAATCTGCATATAAAGAGAGAATAAAATCAAACAAGATCTATTCTATCCCTAAATTATGTACACATCTGCTGATACAGTCTGAAGAAACAAATGAGTGGGATGGGTTATTTTCTGTCCTTCAGCTACCCTGGAGTTTCATGTTGGACAAAGCAGGTGTCCAGCTCCTTGTTTAAGGAGCATCTGCCCTGGCCCTCAGGGGAGCTGCCGCATGGCTCTGGGTTGTTCTGGCTGCACAACCCTTGGTACCTTGCTGAGAAACCCTTATCTTTATACCCTGTGTTTTTGCTTGTGCCAGATACATGTCTGACCTCACCTGAGGTTTTGGGTGCTGCTGTGATGGTAACACACCAATGAAAACTCAAGCATCCTTGTCAATGTGGTCTGTGTCCACATCACCTTTTCAATTCCCAATTAAAGTTCCCATCAATGATAAAACAAACAAAAGATGTCAATGTTTATCATTGCTTCTCCCCCTTAGTTATGAGTAGCCAGTGACAACATAAATTAATCCCCTCAATCTGTTTTGTCTTTCATATGACTTTCTTTTTACTCTTCCACAAAAACAGCAAATTAATAAGGTATCTGAGAGGTAGTTTAATCACACAGTAGATTAATATGGTTCCTGGAGCTATGTTCGCTTCAGGTTTTAACTAAGTATGTAATCATGAGCTATGGTATGGGACTGACTTTTAATCAGAGTTCTCCTGTCTTTGTAGTGAGTGTTTGCAAGTACAAAAAGTCCAAAGAGGCCCAGAAAAAGATGTTTCTCCACCTCCATAGCAGAATGTCTGTGAAAATATCTTAAGAGGACAAAAAGCTTTGAAAACAGTAACCCAATCCTTTTCCAATGTTTGCAGGAGCTTCATATAATCCACAGCACCCCCCCCAATGAAATCCATCCTGCAAGGGAAAAATTTGAGGCAGGGTGGTTACAGGACGTGTCTGATGCCAAACTGAGTGAGGATTTGGATTAACTCCCAGTAGTTGCTTCAGTATGTTTCCATTCAGAAATTGTGGTCGAGACTCATCTTAGCGAGCACGAGCCACCAAAAATTTGGGTCCCATTAGCTCCCTCTGTGGGCAGCAAGGGCTGGCTTTTGCTGGACAGCAAAGTGGCTTCTGGAAGCCACTTCCACCTTGTGGCCTGGCAGCCGCCTGAGGGGACTTCAAAATGAGCTGAAGGAACGTGCATGGTTTCCTTACACAGGGATTTACTTTATGTTTGGGGAATATTTTATTTTTTTCTGTAATTTTCCTGACTGGGGAAAGGGGGTGTATCTTCCTTCCATGATTTAAACCAGAGTAAGGGAGAAATACCAGTGGAGAGTGACCCTGCTGCTGATAAACATTTTGAATCTTTTAAAAAAATAGCAAATAACAAATTGTTTTGTCCTTCACTGTGTGTTCTTTGGTAATGAATTACAGGAACTTGAAACTATCAGCCCAAAAGGGATGGTGGCACATAAAGCCAAAATGCATAAAGGCTTGAACAGAATCATCACTGGCTGGGAATAACTCAAGCAATGTGTGGCTTTCCTGTCATAACTGAGCCATAATTCTTTTTAAAGAGCAAGCTTTGCCCTAAAGAAAGGGAAAAAAAAAGGTGCATAAGAGTGTGTGCTGCTCCCAGCCACATCGTGGTAGACCCTCACTGTAGATGGGGAAAGAAAGGGTGGGGGGACAGCATAGAAAACCCGGATTTACCCTCACTTCCAAGGCTGCAGACATCACCTAAGGGTTTTTCATACTGTTTCATCACCTGCTGGAATTAGACTGTTAATTTGATAATATTCATCCCAAGGGGAGAAAATGCAGAAACACCGTCCGTGTTGGCCATGTGAAGATACCTGCAATGTATTTTTCCTCCTTCTCATCAATTTTTCAATAAAGAACAGTTCAGCTCTTTGTATTCGCGTCCCTGCTGACATCTCTCTGGCCTTTTCCTCGCCAAGCAGAAAGGCACCGAGGCCTCGGCTGACCCCATCTTACAGAGCAGCGTGCAATGAAAGGATGGGCATAATTCAGCACAGAGCAAGAGAGGAGAGCAAACATCCCTCCAGGAGGAGGAAGGGAGGTTTAAATCCAACCTCACGGGCCATGCAGGGAGCCTAGCATCCATCAGAGCCAGAGGTGGCTGCCATCAGCCAGCGCTCCTGCAGACATTTAGCAGCGCTGGGGACTTGAGCCCTGTGTAGTTTGAGCTGTGGTTTAATTCTCCCACAGTCTCAATGCAAGTTGTGCCAAAAAGACAGGAAGGTGAATGTAAACCCACCAGCTTATACTGGGTCACAAACAGGTTTTTGTGGGTTTGGTGTTTGTTTTCCTTCTTCTGTTAAATCATGCAGTCTGATTTCCACTTCATAGCTGCCCTCCCACACTAAAGCAAAAATATTTCTTCACTGCGTAACACGTTAAAAAGCCCAAAGTTTGCTCAAGGATGTTGCCAGTGAAGTAGGATGTTAGACCTTTATCTCACTAAACCTCAGACACTGCATATTAAATGTTCAGCCTAAGCTATTTCTGTAGGTTTTCTCTATAGGCAGTGCCAAAAATCGACATGTCCAGAGAGCAACTGATCCCCTCTGGAGGTGCCCAGAAGAGGAGGGCCAGTTCCACCACCGAATGTGTGCCTCTCTCCTCACTGACTGCAGAAAGTGTGTGGAGACATCACTTGGACTGGGCACCTCGCCTTCAGAAAGCCCAAGGGGGGTGAGACAGTAATTTCCCATTGAGGACAGATACTGAGATAATCAGTTAGCAAATTCAGAGGCACAACTGCCAGGATCTGGATAGCTTTCACAGGGAGCAGCTCAGCTGCAGAGTCCAAGAAAGCAGAGCCTGGGAACTGACCTGAGGCACTCGGACAACCCCGAGAGCCTGAAGCAGCACTGAGTAAAATTACACTTACACTGGAGATGTAAATGTGTACTCACAAGCAAAGCACACTGCTCTCGGCACTCATTTGTCCCAAGCTAACGATGCCACAGTCCTCTTCAGGCAGAATTAATGCTCATCAGCCTGAGATCCCGAGCACCCTGGCACAGTGCAAAGCATGCAAAACGGGGAGTGAAGCAGCACAAGAAATGATCTTACACACATCAGCAACGAAAGACCTCCACCCCTGGGCCATCCCGTGTTGCTCGTGAGCTTCACTGTCATCTCTAAGATCTGAGTAAAAAGTGAGTTGTGCTCCACCTTGATTTGCTTGGTTCCTTTAAAGGTACACTGCATATGCTCATAGTCTAACAGCCTTTCCGATGAAATATTCTTTTGTCAATATCTATATGATAGTATTCTTTCTGTTAACACAATGCTTGGCATAAAATGTTACTGGTTATTACATTCTTTAATCCCAGGGACTGCTGAGAAGTTCTCCATAAATAATAATTTTCATTTGCTTTCAATGCAGGCGGTTATAAGTAATTGTGTAATATCGCCAGGGGTGAGTTATCAGCAGATCCTTGCTGCACCGTAAATAAAGTGATGTGTGTGCTTTGTGCTGCGTGAGCAGAGGTGGTGCCAAGAACCCCAAACCATCCACTTTGCCCCGTGGGAGAGAAATGGAGAATGTGGAGAGCAGCATCAGGCTCTACGTGCCTGTCCGATGGGGATGCTGGCAGCTATTTCCGTACTTCACCCTTGCCTTCACGCCTCTGCTCTGCCCATGGTGGCCATTTCTAGACACTGCCAGGCAGAGCTACCAAAAAGCCTTGGTCTTTGCTGTGCAGAAAATGAGCTGATGTTGTAGGTAGAGATGCAGCGATGAAAATAATGGTCTCTGCAATAAAAAATAAAAAATCTTGTACAGAAATGATGGCCTCCTGGGTGCCTGAGGTCCTCTCCTCCTGAGAACAAATCCAACCTTGCCAAGATCTTAAGTCATCTGGCTCCACATCCATCAGCAACTGACTCAGCGGTCTTCCCTTCCTCCAGCTGCATAAGTAGCTTGTTAAGTGTCGTACAGCCAGGGATGATATCAGTCCTTAATGAATGGATGTTTACAACTGCTGTTGCAATTGCTCCTGGAGGCCCCAAGGATCTCCCTGTTGTGCTTGGCACGCACAAACAAGCTAAACATAATATCCTGCCCCAATGGTTCTCCATGCAAATGAGCACGATACAAAGTGCGACAGGTCACCCAGACAACCTGTTAGAGTTTCTGAAAAGCCAAAAGGGAGCAATAGAATGCTTTTCCTGCCTTATTTGTCACCGGCTCCTAATAAAAGGAGGGGGAAAGGCATCAATAAATCTGCACAAAGAGAATGAGGAAATAACTGAATTGCTCAGACCATCAACCTCACTGAAAGTGTCCACGCTGTATTAGATAATGTTGAAAGGGAGTTATGCCAAAGTCTCAGATGCTTTGTGTCTACAAAGTCTGAAACAGTGCTCTTAGATGTTATGTCTAATTAATATAATCTGTGTATGGTTATTTCAAGTAGTATTTTAGAATCAGAATCCATTACCTGTGAGATGCTGCTGCTAGAGAGCAAGCACTCACCTAATAACTGTGCTATTATCAGGTGGACCTAAGGAATCTGTCTCTGGAGTACGTTGGGATCTGGCTGAAGCACTCAGAGCCATTAGTGGTTGTATCTGAAATTCAGGTGAGTTCCCAGAAGACTGAAAAAGGATAAATATCCTAAAAAGCCTAGGATCAGCTTGCAATTCAACAGCACTCAGCAAACACTCAAGAGTACTCAACAAGTAATCGTAGCTATCTGCAAACCCACAGAAAACTAAGATGATAAAAAGCAGCTAACTTGTTTACCAGGAATAAATCACGTGGAACCAACCCAGTTCCCTTCTCTGACAAGCTAACAAGTAAGTGGGCAAGCACTGTTGTAAGTTAGATGGTCGCAGAATAGTCTTGTAAGCAAGCTGGGGAAATGCACTCTTAAATGAGCTGCTGTAATGAGATCTCATCTGATAACTACGAAGAATGAACAGTATTCTTTGGGTATCTGGGAGAAAAAGTACAGAATGGGTTGCTGCACGCTGCTGCGAACGGGGGCTGCTTGATATTTTTACTAATGACTCATATTTGAAAGTGGGTATGCATAAAACATCAACCCAGGAAGGTCTGCAAGTGCCTAAAGGCAGGAGCAGAATTCACAATGATCTGAAATCTGGAGGGTGATCTCAAACCGGCAGTGCAATTCCGGAAGGATAAGTGCAAAAAGCCTGATGCCTGGGGAAAAGCATCAGCTGTACAAACACGGGACAAGCAGGAGCACAGAATCGATGGGATGAATCACAGCACAAGTCATCTCTGTCAAACCCCCATGGGGGCGGGAGGTGGTCTCGTGTGGACATCTAGAGCAGGGCTCTCACACCAAGCTGGTGTGCTTTTCACACTGCATTCTGGCAAAGCTAAGGTCCTCCTGCCTGATGATATTTTAATGGATACATAATGCATCCCCAGGCAGCCCTGGCGTTAACTCTGGATAAAGCTGGTTTGGACAAGAAACTCACCAAGCCCAGACTGAGAGGCCAACACAACAACCAGTGCTTGATACTGGAGAATCACCAGATGGAGGATGCCACCTAACATTCAAGCAGAGACTCAGGATTTCAGACCTTCTCCTTCCTGCAGTTTGATGTACAGGCACATCAACATGCATGGCAGCATTGCCAAGTGCTACTGAGCTTTGTTCAGTACAAGGGCAGAGCTGGAAGTCATCAGTTTTCAATTTTATTTAGTAAAAGAAGTGCCAGAAGAGTCAATCTCTTGTTGTTCTGCCCACTCTTCCTGGGAAAGGGTCCATAAAATTACAGGAAAAGAAAAAGAAAGAGAAAGAGAAAGAGAAAGAGAAAGAGAAAGAGAAAGAGAAAGAGGAAAAGGAAAAGGAAAAGGAAAAGGAAAAGGAAAAGGAAAAGGAAAAGGAAAAGGAAAAGGAAAAGGAAAAGGAAAAGGAAAAGGAAAAGGAAAAGGAAAAGGAAAAGGAAAAGGAAAAAAAGAGTCTGTCTTAGATTTATAAAGACACTGAAGCCAAATCCAGGTGGCTTTCTTCAGGTATCACAAAATTTCACGTCACGGAAATTAGCAGTGCCATGTCAGGTGGATGCCACAGCTCAGAACCACAGAATGGCTGAGGTGGGAAGGGTCCTCTGGAGCCCATCAGGCCCAACCCCTGCTCAAGCAGGGCCACCCAGAGCAGGGTGCCCAGGCCATGTCCAGGAGGCTTTGGAAGATCTCCAAGGAGCAGACCCCACTGCCTCTCTGGGCAGCCTGTGCCAGTTCTTCAGCACTTTGAGCCCTGGCAGCCCAGCGGTCAAAGCACCCATCCCAGGATGAGGAGGGCTGGAGGTGGAACCAGGAGCTCCACGAGCAGACACCTGTTGTGGCCTCTTTATTGGGGCTGGGGAGGAGGCAGGGTCCTGCTCCAGCAGAGGTGGTGCACAGGGAACACCGGTGAGCAGCAGCAGAATAGCATCCAAAAGCTCGAGTGTGAAACCTGGCCAAAAACTTCATACCATGGATCTCCTGGTGCCTTCCCTGTTCTTCCCGTGGTTCCCCAAAGTAATGTGACTGCACACACAAAAACAGACTGAGTGAACTTCAACAAAAGTAATTCGCTAAATGTAATCAATTATTGTTTCTGTTATAATCTCCAAGACAGAGCTGTGAGACTGTTTGCAAGTGGTAAACAGCTGCAATCACCTCAAGTGAAAAACCCAGTCCTGAGAGAATCGCACTGCAATACTGCGCCATTGAGGACGTCTGCAGTCGCAGTCCCTTCATGGGAGGAAGGACAGCAGCAAGTCTCCCACCTCTTTGCTCACCTTCTCCTTGCAGTGTGGGGCTGCTGGATCATAAGGTCTCAGAGTTAGACCTGGTCTCAGCAGCCACAGCTGCACATCCACAGGGCAAAGCCCCGTGAGGCACTTAACATCCACCACCTCCTCTCTGTGAGCCTCCCTTGGCTCCCTTGACCAGAGAGGGAATTTGGTGTCCAGTTTTGGTGAAGGAGCACAGTTTCAGTTCCCATTTCTGCAGTTTTTGCCCAGTTTTAGCATTTTATCTATTTTATGCCCCATTCTAATGTTTGACTTTCTAAGTACAAGTAACTCTTCCTGTTACTGCCATTGTTGTTCACGATCCAATTCACCAGCCCGGTGTTATTGTTGGTTGTTTTTGTTTTTGTTTTGTTTTTTTTTACTATCAACATTATGCAACCCAAATAATAGCTTATATGCCTAAGGTAAAGTCAAGTTAATGCGAAAGCAGAAATTCCTTGTTTATTTTTAGTAACAGAGCTTTTATTCCACATGCTATTGATCATTGAGAGACAAAATGTTATTGTGGGTTTCCTTCTTAGCTCTGAGCTGTTCACACAGCACTGGCGTGGGTGAAGTATGAAGACTAAGAGAGAAGAAAAAGAATATTTCTTTCAGAAATGTAGGCGCAAATAGAACTGGTCCAAAAAAAAAAAAAAAAAAGATAAAAATACTCAGTGAAAAGTATCTGAAGTATCTCTGTTAATCTCTTGTTGAAATCTAGCTCTTTTTTCAACCAGCTCTAGGACAACCTGAAGAACTTGGGCCAACACCAGGCCAAAGCTATTCTTGGCAATATCCTGGGTCACCTTTTGCAGACAGAGGGGTTGAAACTTTAACATTTGCTGTCAGAACCAGCATCATTTTATCAGTTACACAACCAGCCAACAGCCTTGCCCTGCTGGAGGCAATGACCTCCATGCAAACCCCACTGAGATACCAAGTGGAGGAGCATGGAAGATCTTTCCCACCCCGCAGCAGCCGGTTGTGTGTTAGACACATGGCAGGCCCAGAGACCTGGACCCTCAGGCTCCTCAACAAATGGATCCAGTCTGACTCACTATACATCATTTTTCAGTGCTGCCTGCCAAGGATGATCCATAAAAATGACGTGCATCTTTCATTTTAAGTAATCTCTGATGACTCGTAGACTTGCTCTTCGGAATAACTGAATCTGAATATCCATTACTGGAAGGAATTTGAGGACACATCTCCAGACGAGATCCTTAAAGCATCCCTGTTACAAGGACATATTCATAAACCTACCTGTGCAAACTCCTGCCTTTACAGATGTAAGAAGGCAGACTTTTTTTGATGTACCATTAGTTTTGCCAAACCAGGAAACTTTCACAAAACAGCAGTGAGTAAGAATTCAGTCAGCCCCTTGTATCTGTGCTTAAAAGATAAAGGAAGAACCAGAAGAGAACAGAGAATTGAAAAGGAAAATAAATGGACTCCTAGCCCCAGCTGCTGATTATTTTAAGTGCTGTGAAAATCGTAATGTTAGCAAATTTAATTTTTCCTCCTTTCTGCAAGCGATGAGATATGTTCCTCTTTAGGAGTCTGTGAGCACAGACCTGGGTGCGACTTCTATTTACCAGCTGAGTGTATAACAAGGTTGAGTGGTTTAGACAAATGATTCATCCTTCTCATCGCTGCCAAAAAACTGCCTCACCCCGTGGAACACTGTACTGGGAATAAGGCAATCTCTGTCACTTTAAACTCTAAATATCTTTAAAGAAGGCAGAAGATGTTAACTTGATGCAAAAGCTGCTGGGTGAAGCTCTTGCTGTTGTGCTGCGGTCACCCACACTGGTTTAATACATAGTGGTTCCTTGTGCCTACTAATACATTTGTGGAGAGCAAGGAAAGAAATGTGCAGGGTTATTATCACAGTAGGAAATGCTTGGGACCAAATGCAAGGGCTGGGCTATTTCTAGTGATCCAGTTTGCTCCTACTGTGATACACGGAAACAGAAATTACATCAGGGCTAGAGGGGTGGTGAACAACTTTTTAAATGCCATCCATATACAAGTGCTGTAGGTCAAAGCCTGGTTAAAATCAAAGACTCATTTTGTTTGGAAAGACCCTTAAGATCAAATCCAATCATCATCAAGCCCAACCATTGTACTTCATACAATGATTGTGAGGGGATTTCTGGAGTGAATATTCACCTGAAGTACTTTGGTGTACAAAGAGGGGTGGGTGGGTTGGCTTTCCCCTTTCCTTCGCTTTGAGTCCTCAGTCCAATTCTGGACATTTAGATTGACTAATCCATTCAGATTTAAGTGGGTGCATATAAAATTATGTCAGTAGTACGTTTACTTAGCTGCTTTTAATATTTACAATAGCTCAGGTACTTCCCCTTACAACATCCTCAGTGGAAGCAGAAGTCTCATGAAATTCCTGTGTTGAAGAAAAACATGAAATCTATCTATCTATCTCAGGAAAGTTTTCCCTGAGAAGAAGCATTAAAAGCAACCATTCCATAAAAATGCCCTCTATGTACCCCACAGGGATGATGGTCCCCATGAAGACACACTGGTCTTGCACCAAATCTCTGTTATTAAAATGAGGGATGCTCCTTGCTGTGGTAGGGATGGCCAACGGGATTCTGCTCAGCAGGTTCTGCTGCTGGGTTGGCTGCACACCCATCAGTATGCAGAATATAGAGTGGTACAGCAAGTCTGTAACTGCATATGTAACCTATTACTTAGTGGTACACCCTGGGGAACAAGGGAGGGGAATTCTCTACAATCAGTCTATGAGAACTCACTCTTTAGGGTGTCTCTCTGACAAAGTGCAACTAACGTGAAGCATGGCTCCATGAGATATGGTAAGTTTTGGGGTGCTAAAAGATAAAATCCCATTGAGGACAGAGCTGACTGACATCACAAAGTCTGAAGTAAGAGGCAGTTCAGCTTGTGGAATGAACACTATCAGATATCTTAAAACATCCCAGTCTTAAGTAACTCCATCACTCTGGAAAAAATGAAATTTTACTCATGTGAATTCAACCCCACTTCATTTGATAGCACTCTGCTGTTTTACAAGAAGGAATAATTTGACAAGATAGTCCCTTCAGAATCAAAACTGATTTTATATTTTCCTTGCTTGCACCTCATTTGTAGCCCATCCTGCCTGCTCAGTCTTGCCTTTGCACTTCATTTGCCTGCCTCCTCAGTTGTTCTGGTGCACCAGCTCATGGCACTGTGCCACACACCACACAGCAAGAGAGGTCGGTGTTACAAGAGGTATTTCTAATTGCAAGTCATGTCACTCTTCAAGCTTCATCTGGGGCTCAGGTGGAGAGCAACAGTTTCCACCCATCTGACCTTGTGAAAGACAGGCTGAGAGTGGAAATAAGTCAGAAAGTAACAGGAAGTGGAAAAAAAATTATCTATTGATAGGAAGACTTCTGACTACTAGGTTTTATGTCTGCAGTTAAATGTGCTGAGAGGAGGGACCAGTTACTCCCTGGTTATAATGTATTGACCCACTGAGACAACACTCCACAGACAGCAGAGAAGGTCTGATGGTGATGATACCCCTTGTGTTGACTACACTGGGATTGGATTAGGATCTAAATTCACACAAAATTGCCATCAAATAAATATCATTAAAACTTTTAGGCTTAACTCTTGGATTCTCCAGACTTTTTTATTATATTGTAGACTTGTTTCTGAAAGATTAAGGAAGAAAAAAATAGATATGTTGTTTAGTAACCCATGTTTTACACATTTGTAAAAAGTTTGCAAGATTGCAAACTTTTGGATAACTTTTCAAAAAAAAAAAAAAAAAAAGAAAGAAAAAAGAGGATGCCTGTCAACTTAAATGAGTAAACTGGGATTTCTGTCATAAAAGCTAACTGAAAGCACTTCTGTGGAAAGCCATAGAGAAAAAATTTTAAAAATATATATATTTATATATGACTGGTCTGATCAGATAAGTGTCAGTGTGGTTGGAAAATGGGAAATCAATCACTGCTCTTGGCTGTCCATAGACATTTCTCTCTGAGCCGAGTTGCCCAAAGCTATTTCTCAGAATTGCAGTCTCAAGTCTCTGCAACCACCACGTTCCCTTTCATGTAATAATTATTAGTTGTTTTTTTTTTTTTCTAGAGAATTCTGAGTATTCTGCTTCAGTAAGAAGTGAATGCAATGATAGGTATTACTTTGAATATACCAAAAAGCACATTCTTCCCTGTAAATACTTTCCAAGTGCTTTAGATAATTGGCTCTTCAAATGTTTTTACTGAAGTAGCTTCATATTTCTGGAGCAAGCTGCACGTGATAGTCTCCCCATGACATAAATCGCACCACTCCCAGGGAAATCTCCTACCAGTCATTGTTCTCAGTAATGGAGCCATCTTCAGAAACCTTTGCATAATATTTAAGTTTTGTCTGAGCTATTTCCTGAGAATTAAATGTGATCCATAAAAACAAAATAATAAGCATCTGGACAAAAGTGTCGAGGCAGGAATATCCTACAGTGGTGGGGTAACATTAAAAGAGCTCCTACACAGCCCTCTTATCACCAACAACATATTTAGCTTGTAAATATTTTCACTGGGAAACGGTATTAAAATGAAAAGAAGCAAGAGCAGGATACCACGGTGTCATTTCTCAGTTGAAGTTCCAGAAGGGCTTTCTCAAGACACATCAGGGCACCTCTGCTTTCCCTGTGCCTCAGGAGCTGCTCTCAGTGAATTCAAAGAGGGCATAAAAGTGGGCTCCAGACCCCTGTCTCCCTTGCCCTGTCCCACCACCGTGCCTGAGGAGCTTGGAGCCTCCATCTGCTGCCCTGGGGAGCACACGTGTCACCACCCTGCACATAGAGACCAGCCACCCTCTTGATCCTTTTTTGATAAAAGAGGGGATGAGTGAAACCTCAAGGACCACCCATGTCATGGGGTGTCTCCAGCAGCCAATTTCACAGGGTTGCAAAGCTCAGTTCTGGCTTCACACTGTGAATATCAGAGCCAGGAACAGCCTGGATACTGGTTATAGAACTAGGCAAATCTTGAGGCAAATAGCATGCTTTTTATTTTTATGTATTATTTTTTACAAAACAAAACAAAATAACAACAACAACAAAAAAACCCTCTTTCAATGATCAGCAACAGATTTTGTCAAAACATTCTGCGTTAAAGTCAGTGTCTTCAATCTCCCACCACAGTGCTGGAAGAATCAGGATTGTCTATACGGGGTTGTTTAAAGCTTTGGAAAGAGTCTTTCACTAGTCTGTGATATTTATTGCTTTACATTGTCCACCTCAGGTTAATTTTTTATTTTGGACATTGGATACCTACTACTAGGTATACAGTTGGTGTAACTCAATGTAATGAGTACAGTCAGTATTTTTCTTCCAATCATCAACAATAAAGATTCTTTTAAGTGTAACCTGCTCGCCAGTGACTTCACCTGAAGTAAATAGCCCTCCTGTAAAAAGTAACCAAAGTGAAGATAGTAACTTGCAACTTAATTTTACTCTGGACTTTACAAACTTTGCATCCTTCCTCGGGGCGCTCCTGTGAAGGAGACACCGTGCACCAGCTGAGCCTGAAAGGTTAACTGCCTGTGAGCCCAAACACTGCAAGACCAGTTTTTACATTCATTTCCCATTCATCATCCATGCTTTTGCTGTCAAACCAGCTGGGTCTTACATACATAATGAAAACTGCTCCGTTCACACACACACACACCCCAAAGCCATTCTGTTGTTCTCTGCAAAGTCAGTTCTGTTAGCAAGCCAGAAGCGACAAGTTATATGTTGTGATTTAACGTTATTTGTCCAGAACCTCAGGGCATCAGCAATGGCTCAGATATATAGCTCCTGGAAGACATATTTGCACACACACATCCCCATTCAAATATAAAATAAGTTCATGCTCAAGATGGAAGCCCCTTTTCTTGCTAATGTTGTCATCAAAAGGCAAGAAAACTGCCACAAGATGAGGATTTGGAACTATCAAAGAGTAAAAACAAAAATCCAACCTCCCAAAATATAATAAAACCCTACTACAATCTGACATGCTTCAGCTGCAATGCTCTTGTGTTTCAGGTAGCAGCGAGAACCAGTAAGTGCAGCAGAGAGTTGAGTGCCCTTGGCCCACAACACAAAGGCATGGGCAAGGCACATTCAGGTGGAGGATGTCTGAGCTGCTGCTTTGTGAAGGGAAACAGGAAAAAACAGCAGAACAGGAGCCTAGAGAAACCGAAGTCAAAACAGGAACTGGAACGTGACCCTGTGAAGAGGAAATAAATATTTCAGCTGCACCCTGGCAGTGAAAGAAGCTGGGAACCCTGAGCACAGGCACTGCTGTTTGCTCCACAATTCCTGCTGTTAGCAGGAAAACAGCCACATCAAAAAGCCACCCAATTCCACCATCAATTTCTCCACCTATGTATTAAAAAAAAAAAAAAAATCTTTCAGGATATGGATCTTCTTAAATCAGCTAGTACAAGGAAGAGGTGATCCCAGTGGCAGGGCCCCCTGTAGAGTACAGTCTGTTATGCTGTGGTCATGGCACTCAGCTCCTGGAGGAAATGTGTTTTCAGCAGGTCTGAAAGAAGAAGGTAAAAAGGTAATGTTGAAGGGAAAAAAAAAAAAAAAAAAAAGAGAGAGAGAGAGAGAAAAAAGAGAAAAACAACAAAACCAAGAAGATAGGAACAAGAGAAAGCTTGAAAGCAAGCAATAATGTGTTTGCAGATGAGGTGTTGGAAGGTTGAGAAGGAAGGAGAAGAAAGATGAAAACAAGAACTATGTATACTGATCATGATTACAACCCTTGGAGCCTGAGACTAAAGACAAAAAACTCTCCTGCTGCCTCCAGACCTGCAACCAGAGCACCAGCTGCTCCAGTACACACCTCTTGGGGTCTACCTCAGCCAAACCTCTGCCCACCACATGAATGATGGCCCAGAGAGAAAAGGGTCTGGCTTAGCAGGAGAGACAGAAGAAGTACAGTGATGTGCCACCACAAGGACACGATTACAAAACAAATCATAGATTGTTTTAAGTTGGAAGGGACATCAGAGATCACCTAGGTCCAACCCCCTGCTATGGGTAGGGACACCTCCCACTAGACCAGGTTGCTCAAAGCCCCATCCTGCCTGGCCTTGAGCACTTGTAGGGATGGGACATCCACAGCTTCTCTGGGCAACCTGTACCAGTGCCTCACTACCCTCTGAGTAAAGAATTTCTCCTTTATATCTAATCTAAATTCACCCTTCTTTAGCTTAAAGCCCTTCCTCCTTGTCCTATCATCACTACACTTCCTGACAGAGTCCCTCTCCAGCTTTCCTGTAGGCCTCCTTTAGGTACTGGAAGGCCACTAAAAGGTTTCCCTGGACCCTTCCCTTCTCCAGGCTGAACAACCCCAACACTCTCAACCTGTCTTTGTAGAAGAGGTGCTCCAGCCCCTTGATCATCTCATAGCCCTCCTTTGGACTTGTTCTCATACTTCCATATCCTCCTCCTACTGGAGGCCCCAGAGCTGAATGCAGCACTCCAGGTAGGGTCTTGGGAGAGCAGAATAAGAAAATCATCTCCCTTGACCTTCTGGTGATGGTTCCTTTTTGCAAGCTAGGATACAGTTGACTTTCTGGGCTGCAAGCACACATTGCTGGCTCATGTTGAGCTTCTTATCAATTATGGGGAACATTGCATTACTGAGTAGAGAAGGGGAACAAGGGAGCAGAAAAGAAGGGGGATTGGGAAAGATAGGGCCTACTTATAATATTTCATATCAAGAAACAAGACTCTGGAAAATTTCCCTTTTCTTATTGTGAGACTTCAAAGCTGGGACTTCTGGAGGAGAAGCACACCTCCTCCTGCAAGTCAGCTAGCAGGTGAGAGGCTCCCCGCCTTCTGCTCCCCAATCAAGACTCCTCCATTAGCTCCCTGTCCCTGATCCCTCATAGTCCAAGGGACAGGTCACCAAAGAGATGTTATTTAAAGTGTCCTGGCTGACCCTGTTCACTCTGATGAACATAGCAATCCCAGAAGGAAGAGACCCAACATCTCCCAGGCCATGGGGCAAGTTTACAATGGAAGAAGGACAGCTAGCAGGAAAGCATATGCTGGAGAAAATAACCTCCTCATCTGACACAGCTGCACATATTTTCTAAATATAAATATGAGTGTTAGCTTAATTATCCTGATTTTTTAGCATAAGATTATCAGTTGTTTATTTTCCTTGTTCCACTCTGATTGGAATCCTAATTAAATTCAACTGTTGAGTAACCCGCTCCTATTGTCTCACCAGGCCTTTGGGCATGATGCTGCTCTCAGGATTACAGACCTGTAAGCATGCTATCCTGTAAATTTACTGTGTGTTAGCTACGGCACAACAACTGCTAATCTGAACAATTTTACTCCATGGCAAACATGATGTTGTTCATTTCTCAGTGGAAAGCAAGCAACCTATCTGGAATTACGTTGTATTTCCCATTGGGTCAGAGAAATGTATTTGGGCTATTACTATTAAGCTATTATGAAAATAGCCTGCTAATCCTTGGTGTGTTGATGTCTTCAGTTACACTGGTATAAATCAGAGCTGGTTCTCTTGGGGATGACAGGTGAAATCTATCTTTCAGTAGCGTAGTGTGATTTGAAAGGAAGCACTTGTATCTTGTTGCCTTAAAGAAAGCTGTTGTTATTGCCTTGGGCTGATGTATTCAGGTAGGCCTTGCTGTTGCTGTGGTGTGAATCAGGAACAGGCTGTCCTTTGTGTTTCCAATGAGAAGACTCAAGAGGAGGTACAGGTATGATCCACATCGTGGGTACACAAGGGGTCCTTACCCTTGACTTTTGCAGTCATAAAGGAGAAAGTGACTTAAAACAAAAATATAAGCCAAATGAAATGCTTTGTCTATTACAAACTCTTATTTTTTTGATTGCAGTTGGACTGTAATTATTAATTTCCAAATACATTTCTTCTCTTCCTTGTGCTACCCCTTGAGGCCATGCTCTTCGTGCTCTCCCAGCCTCCTTGATGCTTTTTGCTTCTGGCACGTTGACGTGAACAGCTGTGCTACAACTAAATAACCAAGCTCCTGCACTTGGGATTAGGTCCAAATACTGTTCTACCTAAATTAATTCCTGCTTAAACCTTCCTGTGTGGCCCAGTGCTTTGGCCTGCACTCTGGTATTTCAGTTGTGGCACTCAGTAAAGAAGTTTCACACTGAAGGGTAATTTGCTTAAGTACCTGCATAAAACCCAAGAAAACTGTAAGATCAGAACATAACACAGGGTATTTGGCATATGAAAACTCCCCAAGTCGAGTTTGTGTTGAATGGCCAAGGCTGAAATTCTCTCTCAGTTAGAGGAAGAAGTCTTAATTTTCACCTTGCAATAGGACTCTTCTGGGGAAGAGTTCTCTCGGTTCTGTCCCCTGAGTCAACACTGGGCTGTCTGCTGGAAGACCTCCAGCTCTGCATGGAGCCCCTGACCCCTCCGTGGTGCAGCTCCTGGAGAGTGCAAAAGCAATGTGCAAGTCAGATTAGACACTTAGAAGAACTGTGTTAACTGGTGTCAACTCCACTAACAGGGAGCTATTAGGACGAGATAGGCTACATACTCCTGATTGCCTCTGGGGAGAACGAAGGTCAGTAGAAAGGCGTAGGCTTGAGCTACTGACCCAATGCAATGGGCAAGCTGCTCTAAGGATCTGTGCTGGGACCACTTTTTGAACAAAAGGCTTGACATTGTAAAGTGTCCCTGAATAGCCTCTGGATATTTCATGCTACCAATGAAATAGGTATGCTGAAGCAGTGAAATATTGGTTTGAGGGTGGAGGACTTAATACTTGAATTGTCTGTCAGTGGGCCTGTCATTGCTGCTGACTTGTGGTGATAGGAAAACTGGCTATATCTATATATCTGTCCATAATGCAATGGCCTTTTGAACCAGTATCAGGAGACTATGATAAATAGGCATTGCCTTCCTTGGCTGCATGGCAGATTGAAAATGTTTTGATTTGAATACATATAAATTCCTCCTATTATAGAATTCCGTATAAATGCCTAGATTGCTTTGCAATCTAATGTGACAAGTAACAAATTAAACTTGTTGCTCAGGGCTCAAGAACTTGGAATAGATGCTCATATCCTTTTGAGACCAATTTCTTACAGCTGGAAGTGATTGAGGAGTGTTTACTTATTCCAGAATTTCTGATCATGGTATGAACTGGTAAAGGCAGAGAAAAGTCTGATGACCCGCATGGAACTGATAAAATGCACATGTTCTTTCTGCATGTTTAACTGACAACACATCACAGCACGCATAGATCCAGTCTGGTTCATGGTGGGGCCAGCTCAGAAAGGGTGTGTAGGATATGATCGGGGGCAAGATCTACCTTTAAACTGCAATTATCTGGGGAAAGCAGAATTCTCATCCCTGTGGTACTGCTGGCTTGGCAGCCTCTGAAGACTTACTGTGTTGTGTAGAGACACAAAAGTACTGTGAGCTTGCCATGACCAGCAGATACTTCTCTTGGCCATCTACTTGGCAATATGGAAGTGGAAAACAAACAAACAAACACCTTTTAGATCAAAAGTAACAAACTAATATCCAGGTCTTCTGAATCCCATCTTTGCTTGGTTAAGAGGAAAAAGAATCCTATTTTTTAATTGAAGAAAGGAAGTAACAGGTAGAGAAGCTTTTTCTTCCTTATGTTGGATCTTCCTTACAGCTCCTGTGCTGTGCTGGAGGCAGTAGGAAAACTCTTCTTTACTGTCACTTCACACTTAATACTCTTTGCTGCTTTGATATTTTTTTCCTCAAATGACACTGCTATTTTTTTAGGTCAATAACGTCTTTTTTTTTTTTTTTTTTTTTTTTTGAGAAATCGAGTGATTGCATGATTGAATCACTTGAGTGATTGCTACTGCTGGGTATTGCATGCAACAATTAGTAATTGAGGGACACAGCCCCATACAATGTTTGATCAGAAAGATTGTTTCAACTTGTAGAAAAAAACTACTCATTGAGGCTTACGTTATTGCTTTCTTTCTTTCCTGACATCAGGAACAGACATATGTTAACACTGGGATCTTCTCCATAGAGAATTCGTCTTTTGTTTTGTCAGTTCTTTCAATTTTGTTGTCAGTAGGGCATTATGAATGCAAGGAATAATCTGTGAAGCTGATTACAGGATCCAGATTTTAGCAAAGTAATAAACATTTGAAAGCAACTTGTAAACCTCTGTAGTTTCACAGCAGAGTTCTCTCCTTTATTATTTGTATTAATTAGAGTGTGTGTAAATCAAAACGAAAGATAAATGTCAGACATTCAGTAATGTGAACAGAGTAACCCTGGAAATCAGCACAGAGAGAACTTCAGACGTGCAGTAAGTTAGCAGAAATTGAAGCAGGTCTCCTTATTTCCTTCTCTTCTGTATTTTATCTTGATTCCACTATGAAGGGCCAGTAAAATGAAGGACTGCAGTACTTCCTTCCTGTTTATTGCAAATAAATGTGCAAGGAAGCAGAAAGTTTTAAGTGGGAATGAGGAGAATGATAGAGAGAAAGGAGAGTAGGAACAGGGAAAAAGAGGAAAAAAAACAGCAAAATATGATTAGATTTGGGAATATGAGAGAGAAAATGAAAGCTTCTGCATGGCAATACTTGTTCCAGGGATTACTTTATGACTACTGTATATTTACTGCTCTTGAAAACACATCCTCTCTTGTTCATTGCATTTCAGCAATAACAATTCAGCCATCATTATTACTTAATGTTGAGGTTATATATTCATAATAACAAGTGGCCTTCTATGGTGTGCTCAGGCAGCCATTCCACATTGAAGCTGAGGGACAGTAACTATCAGTAGCTATTTAACCCACTGAAACCTCTTTTTTACTCAGTATACTTAAAGCTAGTGATTAACCTCAGCCTAGACCTGCAGAAAAGCAATTGTTGCAAGGGGAGTTGTGATTTTATGAGGTCGGGATGGCTGGGAATGATAGAGGCCAGGGCACCTGAAGTCTGCGCTAATGAGCACACTTTGCATACAAGTATAGCAAAATATAGTAATCTGCTAGTGGGTTGATATCTTGCCTCGATGACTAACACATCTACTGAATCAAATAAGCCATGGGCTGGTTGCTGCTCTTCTTGGTGAGGAGGCAGGATCGTGATGGAGGGTTCTTCCCTGGTCCTTCAGGAGCTGGGGTTGGCTCCTGTCTCTTACAGCCAGCACACTTTAATTCCCATTAGCTGCTTTATGCACAGGACTGAAGTGATACAGGTGTTGGCAGGACATCTGGTCCTATTTTCCAGTTACCTCATCCCAGTTTCGTCTGAAAGCTTTTTGTATCAGCAGCAGTTTCATTTCAACAAGCAACCAACACGGCTAAAAATCCCACTTATCAGCAAAAGGCTCTTCACTGCTGCGGCTATCAGCAAAAGAAGTGTTTTAGAAGTTCCTGCAGTGCCTGGCTGAGTGATTAATAAATCTGTGCATTGAGCTGTGCCAAAGCCAGGGCTGTGTCGGTGCTGTGGGGCTTCAGCAATACTTACAGCTGGGGTAGCAAGGTCGGTGTGCAAGTTTCTGATTTCAAATTAACAGGAAACTTTTAATTACCCAAGATGGATAACAGTAGAGATCGGACATCATACGTTTACTCTTTTTATCATGAGTGCTCTACTCATTAACAGTGACTTTTACATCCTTGTCAACAGGAGAAAATGACGATGGTCAGCTATTTCTTGGATACAGTCATGTTTATTGGCAAATGGTGTTCTCATAAGCTCAAAGATCAGACAGAGCCAATTTCCATTTTCATATTTCCAAACCTGCCCTTCGACTAGCATTCTGTCCAAAAAACGGCCCTCTGTTTTTTATTCCTGACTTACAAATGTGACTTTTCCTGTCTGCGTGGCTTTCTGCTGAAATTCTGCCTGTTCTTGCTTCCTATAACACAGACACACGCACAGACAATCCCTGAGCTAATTAATTCCCAGTGTTAGTGTTTACATTCAGTCTAGCCTTTGGCAGCTACTACCATTGTTTTAGGTCTGACTGAACAGCGGGATATTTAATTGTTTGCTCATTTAGTCTGAATAGAAAGCAGCCGGCATAACCATAAAACCCAGGGAGGATTGTATGTGACCAGCTTGAAAAACAAAGATAGATGTGCTGGATTGCACCCAAAACCTCCTGCAAAGCAATGCCGCAGCAGCGTGTTCGGAGAAGGGACACTTCACTAAGAGGAAGGCTCGAGGAGTCTCTCATGCAAAGGACCACCCTGTGGTCCTCTGCACCACAGGGCCCAAGCAGTGGAAGGGCATAAACTGTCCCTAATTTTGTAATTAAAAAAAAAAAAAAAGCCATGCATTGCTGCCAGCGGTAAAACTGGGACATGAAATTTAAGGAAAGGGAAACCCTGAATCCTACCCTTCCCTTGCCAGTTCTCTGCCTCCAATTTTTCATCCGTATATTTGGATGGAGGTTAGGACCAGGTGACCTCAAGAGGTCCATCACCATCTTGTGATATTTCTGAGGACCACCTTAAGGAGTTATTTACTGTAGGAAAAGCTTTGAGGTTCCTGAAAGGAAGACCATGCCATTTATAACAGAAGTTTGTTTACTTCCAACGCTTGCAGGTTATATATCAATGGGACAGTTTCCGCCACCACAGTCCCTCTGCAAAGATACTGTGTATGTGTTTCCACTAAATAAATGGTTGAATGAAGGAATATAATTTGCATAATTATTTTATGTCTATAATTTATACATTTTCATCACCCATTAACTCATAATTCATAATGGCAATTTATTCCTCAGTACTCATGCAGTATTTAACTCTTCGCAGCAAATAGCAGAGGCCTATTTCTGTCTAGTGCTAATAAAAGAATTAACAAAGTGCCCTGGTGTTTATCTGCTATGCTTTGGTCTTGTAGCAGCAACTATGAGAGACACAACAGCCTGACATCCACCTTAGCACTTTACCTTCTGGATCTTGAACACGGAGAAATTTCAGTCTTCCTATTTTTGCTGTATGCTAGAATTTATTACAGCCCTGGAAGTCTGGAGGGCTTTTAATAACTGTAAGGCTGTCTGAGAGCCAGGTAATATTCCCTTACAGGTGATGGAGAGAGGGCTTCCTAATGAGGCCTTCAGAGCACCTCAGCTTGGTGGCAGCTCCTGGTGGTGACTGGTCCTCTGAAGCACCACCGGTTAGAGAGGAGCTGCCGCTGCCAAGTGACATAAGCTCAAGGCACCAGTGCCTTTCCTCCTGTGCTTTCTGACCCCTATCTTTACATTTTACTACTAGAACCAGTATTATATCTGTAGTGCTCCTTACTGCAACATATATAGCAAACACCTGGCTGGCTCTCTCCATCCAGCATCACTTCTGCTTTCTCTAGCACCTTCCCTGGGGCTGGGGCCCATGGAGCACAAGCCATGAGTGTGTCCCTGGGCAATGTCCTTCAGCCCCCAAGGTACAGAGCCAACCCTGTCTTCTCTGCTCCACCTGGGGACCAGCCCAGATGTTTGGCAAGCTCTTCCCAAGCCTTGGCGGTGTAGTTCAGACTGGTGGTACCCATCCGGCCTTGCTGGCGAGCCCAGATTTGAGCCAATCCCTACCTGATGTCTTGTTTTCCCCACCTGACAAGCAAACTGGTTTGCACCAGAGTGACATACAACGGGGACAGTTTGGAGCATTTTTGGTTTAAATGAGATCTTGAGATCCCAGCTACAAGGACCCAGCTTGAGGTTACCCCTTGAGCACCTGTTGCCAATACCTGTAAAGCCCGGTCCGAAAAACAATGTCAAATAAATAAACTTCTGTATCACTTCAGCATCCTAAATGGCATTTCTCTTCCTTTCCATTAGTTGCCCATGAATCATCTTTATTTAAGTTTAAAGCAGTGAGTAACTCAGTGACGCAACAGAAGCTACAGCTCAGAATTCATCTCTTCAGGCACCAAAAATAATGTGTGATACCTTTGATTGATCTATTGTCAAAACAACTGCAGTCTAGAGGAGCATTTTTTTTTTCCCAAGGCTTTTTTTTTTATTTCCCAGGACTTTGGCAAAAGTATTTTTCTTCACCTGATTGAGAAAAACACAGGTGGCAGAACACTCGGGGCTCACACACTGGAAGAGGTATTCCCGAATAACTGTGTTAGATGCAGAAACAGGAGTTGTAATTATTATTCCAGAACAATTATTTTTGAGTAGCTATTTTGGTTTGAGTCTCTGTGCTGCCACGCTGTTACAGAATTAGCTCTGAATATGGATCACAGCCAGTCCAAAAAAGCACTCCTATTCTGAAACAGGAGCATCCAGAGCGGACGTGTGCCCAGATAATGTTCTGCAATAGCTATTTCAGAGGCTTTCCAAGTGCTGAGAAGCCTCGAGGGCAGGCAATCTGAGGTCTTCCAGCAGTGTCAGGGTGGCCAAGTTCTGTATTGCAGTGCTGTCAAGTCTAGGGATGAGAAGAGGAACCCCAAATGTGTCTCAGCTCCCTGCCCAGTTCCCAGTGGGAATGGTGGGGAGGGTGAGCAGGAGCATCCCAGCCCTGCCAGAGGAAGAGTGGAAGGGGAAAGCTGCCCAAACAACACTATCTGCACAAGAATCTTTTAATATTTTAGATTTTTTTTTTTTTCTGAACGACCAATATGGGGGGGAGGAGATGTCCTGGACAGATTTGTGAGTCTGGAAAAAGAAGTCAGTTCTCAGAGAAAATGTGTTTTCCTTTTCCCATCCCCATTCTCATTCCTTACCTGCCATCAAAATGTGAGAAAAACTTGAAATAAAACTTTCCTGAGAAATATTTTGCTTGGACTGAAGAGTGAGGTATTTATTTGAGCATTAATCACAACATAATAAATTTATACATGAAGTTATCAAACATTTGCATGTTTATTCTCCTGGCTTTTCCTATAGAAATGCAATTTTTCATTCTATAGCAATGCAATCTATTTACATATACGATTATAACTTCTGTTGTTTTCTAAACAGCAATTGCAATGCCTTGTTTTAGGTGTTTCTATTGTTTTTCTATTGCAGACATATGTTAACAAGTACAGTATATATGGAAGTAACAGTACATACCTCATAGCCATGACTGCAATACAAACCATATTTGTCACAATCCAAAATAAAAGTATGCTTATTTCCTAAAGATGAGTAGAAGTCTTTTGATCTACTAACACAATTATGCTCAACATACAGTGTATCTATAATTTTTGAAGAAATTAATAAAGTGAGGGTTTGCACGTAGCTACTTCTATCCCTGCCCATGACAGAGGGGTTGGAAGTGGATGGTCTTTAAGGTCCCTCCCAACCCAAACCATGCTGTGATACTTCAGGTATTTCCTAGGACCTCCAAGGACACCACCAGCATCCTATGGGGCTGACTGTGGATAACTGCCATAAACAAGATTAGAGGAATAATTTGGAAAACAAGATGCTAATACAGGTTGTTGTTCTGTTGTTCTTGGTCTGGATTAGTTCTTTGATGCTCTTCTCAGCATGGACATGCACAAGGTTATGCCACCAGAGTTAAAAGAGGTAATGGAGCCACAGGAGTCAGCATGGACAGCAGCAACAAAGTATCAGTCAGGAATGCAAAATTAGGGAAAATTAGGGCTATCATGGAAATTCATGGTGTAGCTGCATCTTGAATATCAAATGTTATTTTTTTTTCTCACCTTAGGGAAACAGAATCTGGTACAGGAGATGATTCCTTTCTGATGACAGCACCTGCCCATGGCCATGATGATGCCACAGAAAACCAGAACAGAAGGCAGATCGTAAGGAAAAAACTATGACTTGTTACCTTCAAAGAGGCATGCCAGCTTCTATAGAACGCTTTACAACCAGGGATGGCACAGACAGGAGAATTAGGGATCATCCAATGAAATCCTCTGGCAAAGTTTGGCAATAAAAAAAAAAAGAAAACTCCTTTTCATAGGCTGAAAAAGCAAAATGTTAGCATGCATTGCTACTGGATGTGAAAGTCAGGTGAGTAACTGCTTCAAGAAGCTACGGGATAAATTTTTAGGAAGATATTTTGTCAAAGGTGGCTAGTTTCCCTAAGCAGGAGATTGATGAAAGCCAAAGAGAAGTGCATCTGGAGAAACACTGCTCTGTACTGTAACGCTGTTTCCCGAGGAACAGCTACTGGAGGTTGTCAGACAGCAGAAGGACAGACCTTCAGTCTGACTCACTGCAGCTGCTCTTATCTTTGTGACGAAAAACTGCTTCTCGTAGGCATCTGCATGATCTCCCGGAGAAATGCTTTTAATGGTTTTGTCGTATTCTGTAGTATAGGATCACAGAAGGGAAAATGTACGCTTCAGAGTAATTTCAAACAATAAAACCTTGTCATGTGAGGCACCCACAGAAAGCTCAAATTTATTAGAACAGAACAGAACAGAATAGTTTGGTTGGAAGGGACCTACAAAGACCATCTAGGCCAACTGCCTGACCCCTTCAAGGCTAACCAAAAGCTAAAGCATACTGAGGATGGTGGGAGAAGAGCGAACAACCAAACATTTTTCTGATTTTGAAGGTGGCCCCAGGTGGTTCTGTGGGACACCATGTGCCCTGCTGCTGTTATTGCATGAATTACAACATTATCTGTAAAAAGGGAATCTCACTGCCTATGGTAAGACCATACAAGTCTTGTTAATAATTTCATACATTTCAAGTTTAACTAAAAAAGCATTTAATACAAACAGTGTTAGTGTTCTTTTTCAAAGCCTATGCTCACATGCCCTTTCTCATGCTGGATATATCGGCTAACAAAAAGATGTACACCCTCGAGCACCCAACGATCTCATATCTTTCTGCTCTCTCCTCCACGCTCCATTGCTCTTGCAAATATCCATCTTTTCACAGGGATTTCACAGCACATCTCACGTGAAGCATAACCAACAGCTAATTTTGAAAAACACGAGATGATAACACAGTCATAGGGGTGGGGTTTCCCTGGCTGTAAGTGCACCTAACGAAGTAATAGAGGGATAGTGCAGAGCTAAACTGTACAGGAATAATAAGAGCCTTCATAAAGCACTTTAAGTGTGCATTTACATGCCAAAATTACTGCCTGTAATTGAAGGGAGCCAGCCATTCAGTTTCATGCAGTCTGTCTTGGAGATGATGGGCATGGGTGATTGCATGCATGTTTGCTTTTTTTAACCGCTGTTTTCAGAAGAGTAGAAGGTATCTGCCTGGTCATAAGCACACTTTTTATATACAGTGGAGGGAAAGAGCCCTGTGAAGTGTCTGGACTGATTACTGCTTCCTTTCAGAGCTGGATGAGGGCTCCAGTCACTGGCATTCAACTGAGATCTCAGTTATTCAACTACATGGAGCTGCACCATAATGAGATGGCCGCCTGCTTTCTGGTGGGCAGAGCCTGGCCTTGGGTGTACCCTTGTCTTTGTCTGCTCAGAGCTCTCATCCTGGACTCCAACAGCTTGTGCCACTTGGTGGGTGCCCCTCTCCCCTGGGAGAGGTCCTTCAGGGACAGGGACAGGTTTGGTGCTGGAGGGAGGCTCCGTGAGCTCTGCTACAACAGAAATACAAATATAGGTTGCATTTTTTTTTTTTTACTTTAGAATAAAAACAAACAAACAAACAAAAAATCTGTTCTTTCCTGTCTAGCACTAATGATCAGCATGCTCTGAACATATCTTTAATTTCTCCCTTCCTGCTGTAAAACCACACACACTTCTCTGCACACACTTGTAGCTCTGGTTTTGATTTTCCCTGGAGGACATCTGGTGGACCTTTACAAAACAAAACAAGGAAAACATTTTATCTTGTTATATGTATATATATATATTTCTTTTGTTCCTAGATGCAACCAAACCCTTTGTACTGAAATAGGATGCTCTTTCAGGCTTTAAAGTAATTCAGATACAAAGTACTTGCATACCTCCCCTGAAATTTTTACTCAGTTCATGCCCTGAAGCAATGGCTACACCTGGCTGGTGTGTGTCACCAAATGTGTTCTCTTTGGAATTTTTGTCCCCCTTTTGCATATCTTGAAATACACCAGAACGGCTCCTCTGTTTGGTACTGTGATGGGAAAGATGTCCTATCCCTGTGGGAATGCAGCTGAAATGCCAGCATGCTTAAAGCTGCTGTTGTTTCCTGGTTGCCTACAGAAGGCTAAACCTGAGCCTAAAAAAGGTTGTGCTGTGGCAATGTCAGTTAGGAATACTGCCTCTAAGAGTTAAATAATTATACCAACACATTATACAGACAAAAAATATATTTTCTTTTTTCTTGCAGCTATGGAAAATGATACACCTTCTATCACCAAAACCCCCAAAACCAGGGCCAGGCTAAAACCAAGGGGACCTAACATCACAGGAATACATTTTAGTGGTGTTCCTGTGATTTTGGTGATCCGTTTGGCTTGGGTTACCTCTCGCAGTGGTATTTCAGTCTGCAACAAATGTGTATCATTTCCTCATCGAGCAGACAGGAAACAAGTGCCTGTGATGTCTTGGAACCGCTGTTAATCCACTGGTCTGCGAGCAGAGATACAACACGCTCATTTGGGTGGCATTATCTTCCTCAGCCACCAGCTGCCAGGCACTGAAAACATCTCACTGGCTCTTTTGTTCTCCGCAGAGCATTACACCTTGAAAGGAAGGGCTGAATCCCAGACGTTCACCTGAGGCAGAAGGGTATTTCTGCATGTTGGTGTGTCAATCTCAGCACCTGCACACAAGATTTGCTACGAGGCAGCACGAGCTGCCCGACCCAGCAAGAATGAGTCCCCGAGCCCTCGCTGTTCCTGTAGTGGTTAAATGGGCAGCTGGGATTTCTTTAGAGCAGACAAATCTCCACCTCCCTGTAGTCACTGAGCTTCCCTGCTCAGCCGCAGGCAGCATGAGCACGGATCTCATTTAACCCCCCCTCCACGCACTGCGGCTGAGGGCACCTTGTAGGCAGTTTGGCAGCCAAATGAATGGGGGCACAAGCTGTGCTCCCCCCTCCAGCATGGCTCCGCAGCCTCTGACAGCTCTTTGCTTCATGTTCAAGCACTTGTAACTGTGCAAAAGGGCATGAAGTGCCTAGAAGTATGCAGAAGGGAGGAAAAGGTTACTCCCACGCCGCACTTCTTTCCACGAGCTTCAATATTTACAGCGTGCTACGGCTGCTGACTCAGCCCCAACATTTTTACGCTGGCAGTCAGTAGTTCTGAAAGAGCATTGCCAACTGTAGAGCCAAAAGAATGAGATTTAGGCAGTAATTCCATCAAACAGAAAAGAAACTGGTTTCCTCATGCTATTGCTAGCATTTACAGAAAGCTGTCCCATAGATCTCCCAACGTTTGGGGAAGGCTAACTGCTGCTAATAGAGGATTTATTTTTCTTTTGTTGTTGCTTTTTTCAAATATCCAGAGGTTTCAGAGAGCATCTTCCAAACTGAATGTCTGAGTTTACTTGAATGCATGATTAAATATCAGGCTGGTGCTCTGCGGTGCTGAGGGGGCTGCAGCATTCCCAGCATCCTTTGAAGATGGGGACATCTGGAATTGTTCAGCAGCTTTAAATTCCATCTTTAGGTGTCTAAACATAGATTCTAAACAAATAATTAAGTATCTAGATCTTAAGATATTTATTATGCTTTTTTTTTTCCTCCTTGAATATGCTAACACATTCCTCCCTTATGCTCATATTTATGACAAAGCCCTGCAAGGTCTCTGTCAAAACTCTTCCTATATGAGAAATACAGAATGATATTGAAGTGTGGCACTGTTATTATTTCATAGAATCGTAGAATGACAGAATGCTTTGGGTTGGAAGGAACCTTAAAACCCCCCTGCCATGGGCCCCAAGCCCCATCCAGCCTGGCCTTGAACACCTTCAGGGATGGGGCATCCACAGCTTCTCTGGGCAGCCTGTGCCAGGGCCTCACTTCCCTCAGAGTAAAGAATTTCTTCCTTATTTCTAACCTAAATTCACCCTTCTTTTATTTTAAAGCCCTTAATCTGTGTCCTATCACTACATTCCCCGACAAAGAGTCCCTCCCCACAAAATGTCCACTATGTCAGGTTCAGGACCTCACTAAAACTCAAGGTAATAATAACAATATTTTATAGTTCTCTCATACCTTTTACTCAGGAATCTTGATAACAAACAAACAAACAAAACCAAAGCAAAACCCTCCCAAAACATTAAACCAAGAAGAACCAAAGGTGAACCTAACCCACTGGCACTCAGAGGGCTCCTGCCAGGTAAGTGGTACCCCAGTGTGGCAAGAGAATGAACCAACACTTGGCAAGAGGCACAGAACAGAAACAAAATTTAATCAGGAGATAAATGACTACAGTAATAACAAGCAAGTAAATGTTTTCTCTTCTGTCTTTGTCATCTGAACTTTTCATTCCCTTATGTGTGTTTATTTGATCTGCTTTATTCTGTCTTCCCAGGACTAAGGCAAGGACTCTTACAGACTGGGTTAGATTTAGGCTGTTCTCTTGCTCTAGCTTTGTCGGGTGAATTTGTGGAGACCAGAATGAGGTGCTTTATAATATTGAGGACTTGGTGCTTTTCCCTGATTTTGATTTCCATTGAACAGTTTATTCAGCTTTTTTTTTTTTTTTTTTTCAAACCAATCCAGTCCATGCCCAGATCCACATTCAAGTAAAAACTGGGCCACACAAAGCTCTAGGATCTACCAATCTAATATTTCTACCTTGCTCTGTTGCATTAAATTGAGACATAACAAAATCTTCACCTCAGTGAGTTACACTAGATACTTTGTACATCACATTGTACATCACACACAGCAATTCTGGACTGAATATAAAATTTCTCTTTCCACCTCTTTCCTTTCTGCAGCTTATGCCATAATCTTAATTACATTTGCATTTTTTTTTTGTGTGTTAATATACCACAGGCTAAATTATTATCATCCAATATCCAACATCAGCAATGCCAGCTCCATCAGAATACACAAAACTTTGTTGCAGCTTTCATTCACAACTTTAATAGCTTCAAGACACAACTTGTCCCTGAAGGACTCGCATGTTCTGTTGCAGCAGCCTGGCAACATCCCCACAGGCACTGGCAGTGCTAAGTTGAATGCTTTAGGTTTCTATACAATAGCTTAAAATGAAATAGCTACTGACCACTGTAAAAGGCAAGAGAAATAAACTTTACTATAGGGTCATGGCTCATGGAACACCTCCAACCACACAAGATATTCATTAGCTGAAGAGCAAATGGTACAGAAGAGTTTGTTTTCTGCTTGAACTAAATAATTATAAAGGATTCTGCTATTTCTGATGGTGTAGCATATGTGCTCTACTCTCAGTCTTTTAGCTGAGACATAAGTGTAGTGTTATATTAAAGTGTTCCCTTTTTACATTTCAACTAACACAGAAGCATCACCAAGCACATAAAAATCAAAATATCAGCAAGAAAGTTTTGAATGCCAACGTCTACGCTAGATGAAGAGCATCCTCATTTTGAAAAAAAAAAATCACATTTTTTACAGTGCTGCAATTTATTCTTCCATGCCAAAGTTAAAAACACTTACTTCCATTTTATGGGAGACAAATATTACAGTGAGACACAGTACAAAAGTATTTTCTTGCAATATTTCTGCATTTTATAACATTACTTACTCATAGATGTCTTAATCATTCACAGATGGGCATGGTAGGATAGCAGATAACAACAAGGGTGATAGATAGTAATAAGCATGACAGATTTGGTACAGATTATCTTAAACTTAACAACATACAGATTTATACCGCAATAGCACACTAACAATCATTTTGACACATGCATAAAAAATGAATAAGAGTTCCATCAAATATAAAATGTGCCTTCTTTTCTTTTACTGTGGACAGTAGTTTTGTTCATTCTGAGACTGAAACTACAGATGCAACAACGGCTCTCCTTCACTATTCAACAGTTGCAGAATTGGATGAGGAAGTAAAACTGGAGTGTCTCATTCTGATAATAAACCTTGCTGCTATGGATATTCTGTCCCACTAGCCAATGCACATGGTTAAGGTGCCATTTATCACTTTAGCAATATAAGGACATTTGGTGCCAAAGCTACTGTTTTTATTTTTATTTTTATTTTTTTTCCTAGTAAAACTGGTAAAAATGGACACTTAACCTGCAATAAAAATATTTTCCATTGCTGGTTGAACAAATGCTGCTTCAAGAGCAATGCCTATGTGCCAAGTAACTCATTGTGCCTGTAGTGATAAAATTCTACTGGAATAAAGAGGAACAACCCCATAAGACAACACATGGGATTTGGGACCATGAGGAGCCAATATTCATTTAGACCATACTTCCTTTCTAGAATAATCAGATAATTTCCATCTCTAGTAGGCATATCTAGCAATAAACCCATTAGAAATGCCACTGCACTGCCAATACAGGTGGGTAAGGAATGGTCACTAAGTCATCTTTCAGCTGGGTTTGCAAAATTTAGACATGGTGCTTCTCATCTAAGACTGTGGAACATTATTAACATGTCCTGGCTTCATAAAGCAAAAGGAATCAATAAACAAAACAAAACAAAACATACAACCAACCAACCAAAAAACCCAACTATCTTTTGATCTTTGTCATCTATTCTCTGACTTGTGTCATCATGCGTTACACCCTGCTTGGGACTGCACTGAAAGACAAAAGCTAGGCTTTGCTAATGTTATATTAATTTTTCTGAAGACCCGCAGGAGAAACACCAGTGACTTTTTTCATAGAGGGGGGTCAGCACTGGGATGGCTATTTTTATTGACTAGATCTATTGATTTGTTTGCTAGTGTAATTCAGTTTTTTACTCAGGCATTCCCCTATGGGCTTGCTTAATGGAGAAAATCTCTGCATATATGTATGACTAGCTGAGTTGCTTTGCACTTTTTTTTGTCATTAGGTATAGGGCTTTTGTTTTGTTTGCCTTGTTATTGTTATACTTATTGTCAAAGATAACATCATGGTGATGTTCTCAAAATTCAACAGTAAGATCTCTCCAGAACACAAGGCTTAATTAATTAAATAAAAATATGCAACAATATATGTTCAGGTACATGCCCTCTATATATTTCTCTTTCTTTCCTGCAGCTGTGGTTAAGACAGAAGCTGCATTACCTCTGCTAGGCAGCAGAGGTTTATAGAAGAGTCACGGAAGGATGTCCTCATTTTAGTTGGCTCAGATCCTGCCTGCTGGGGATCTTTCTTCAGTAGCCTGAGGATTACTGGCAGTGGGTTAAGATGGGGGCACTGATCATTGAACAAAATGGGAACTGATGCACCACCGCTGGGTCTCCATGTTGAGTAACTCAACCCATGTCTGCACGTGCCACACCAGATAGATTTTTTTGAGGAGTATTTTGGTAAACAATCTGAGCAAATCCTCCTTTTTTATTTTATTAGCAATGGATATTATTTATTTATTTATTTATTTATTTATTTTTACATGGTAAAATAACCTCTCCATTGCTATCTGTGTGGATAGTTCTCTCTATATCATGTCATACTGTACCACAGTCATTGAAAGGACGCTTATGGAGAAAACGCGATGAGTGTTCTCTGTGTATCTGCTGTGAGGGACAAGGTCAGCTGCCATTTGTGTGTCTGTAGAAATGCAAGGAGCAGGTCCCCTTTGCATTTCTGCAGGAAAAAAAAAAAAAAAAAAAAAAAAAAAAAAAAATAATAATAATAATAATAGTAATAATAATAATGGGAAAGGAAAAAATAGGAGTTCCAGGCCCTGCTTTCTGGAATATAGCTGCTCTTTGCATGAAATTGAGTAGCTGCAACAGTCACGAAGGAGTGTCCCTTAGGGATAATTCATTCCAGCTTTAAGAAAAACTCCTGCTTTGCCAGGCTCTTCTCTTTCCTTCTGTCCTTCACTTGTCCTCCTTCCAGCTGGGCAATGTCTTGCTTCAGCAAGAGGGCAAGGCTAGGACTGCTGCCATGCCCAGGATCCCAGCAGCAGAGACACTCTTTTTTTCACTCTTTTGTGAACCACCTTGTAAACAAGAGATGGTGGCACCCTTTGTGAGACCTGCAAAGACCCACTGTGGGCCAGAAAACCAAAGCTTTTGTGCAGTGGCTGCAGTGGAGGCCGGCCCTCCTGCCCTCAAATGGCTGCTGGCAAATCCAGGGGAAGCTGGACACTTGCAGTGTAGCGATGGTCCCAGCCCTGTGCTTGGGGAGTTTGGTGCTTAAAGCAGGTTTCAGCTGGACAATAGGTACCCAGCTTGCTATCTAGGTCAGTGGGATGTTCTCAGTTCCTGCTGAAATGGCCTCACTGCTGGGCTTTCATCAGCTTGCACAAGAAGGACGTGTTGCAGTCTTATACTGAGATGCCAAACCTCTATTCGAGAAGAAAACAAAAGAGGAGTGTTAAGATCTCTCATGTATAGATTGATTAATTTGGTGGTTTGACAGCTGAGCTATCCTATGCCATCTGAAAAAGTTCAATATTTGCCTTTAAAGGCTGTGGCAGGGCTGATCAAGTGCAGGCTCCTGTGCTGCTGAACTCATCCAGAAACCTTGCACAGGATGACTAAACCAGATGTTATTTGCTTTGAAATTCAAAGGAAACTTTACTTACTGGGTATTTCTTAAGAGCAAAATGCAGGATGACTGACTGTGCACACACACATAATGGTGTGTGCTTACCTTCGAGATGGACAGGCCAATTGCCAAATCTAGCGTGAAGGTTTAAAAACATGTTTGTAGAAGCAGGATTATGAGATTACAGCACTATGCGACAGCACCACAGACAATGGGGAATTATTTACAATGGCATTTGTACATCTAAACATTTGTCCTCATAGGAAATGCAAGCTTACTGTTTTTGATATTGATCTACACTTTTCTGAAACATGCGGATTTCTCAGTCCCAAGTAACTGATAAACTTTTTGATTTTTCTTCTAACAATAAATGTGAGTTGATGACCAAATGAAAAACTGCACTAGACAGTTAATTATCACAATTTTAAAAGCAAAGGGATGTATGCCAAGTACCTACTGAGACTACTAAGGACAGGAGAAGAGTACAGTGGGATTTCAAAGAAGCTGGTGATTTTAGAATATTACTGTAACATGTGAATATGTAGGTTCATCAGCAGTGGATGAAATAAAGGAATGGAAAATCTATGAAAAAATAAATAACATTATTTTAAATTTAATGAAAAGTATGCAAATTTAAGCTACAAAATTCTTATGAGAAATAAGTGTTGGTATGCAAATTTCCCCCACGGAAGATAAACTCTTCTAATTGAAGCCTTTGCTAAAATCTCTGAACTTTCCAACTCAAAATAAGCTTCTTAAGCATAAGCAAATTCTCAGCCAGCATAAATCTCTCCAGCTTTAGCCTAAACTGAATTCCTAGATTGGAATAAACCCCTCGTGGCTGAAGCAAGCTTTATATTCCCTTATTCCCAAACATAAGGGATGTAGTCTCTTTTACCTGACCTACATTAAGAGTAAGACACACAAACAAATCACTGTAAGTTTTCAGAGAGTAACTAGCTCATCCATACCTGCCTCATAGTAGACCTTTCTAGTAAGTATGACTGAACATATTATTAGTGAACACCTAAGGAAAAATTATTTGGAGCTAAAAAATTAATTGGCATAAAAAGTGAAAAATATACATTATTGTAGGTCTATGTCTTACTGGAGATAAGAAACCTTTTATTTTCACTAAGAGAGTTGTAAGGTATCAAATTTCCAGTTTCCTCGGTGATCTGCACTGGATTTGGGTGCTAGTTGCATTGAGAACAGTGGCGGACAGCAAATGACTGTTGAAAACTTTATGGTTTTTGAAGCACTTTGCATGAGTTCTGGCTTTGGAATGATTAAATTATAAGAAAAACATTTTCAATGATGGTGAAGTTAGGGACTGGCAAGTCTGCAAAGACTCAGCCTTGTAAAATGCTATCCAGATTTCCTAAGTGTAGATCATGAAAATGTTGTGATTTGAATGTTCTGCTTCAAACTCAGAGCCTCACTACTTTTTGTGTCTGCAGCACTACATGTAAAACCCAAATCTGCCAGGACTGGACCAGAGTTTTCAGAGGGCTGGAGCTCCAGCTTTGGAACCCAACCTGTGATCAAGCAAAAGGTGCCTCAGTGTTTGGACAGGCTTTTTTTCAGTTGTGTTCCTCACTCCCCATTGGAGAGTCTTTAGAACTGTTCAGGTGGAAATAATTTCAAAGAATCTGAATTTTAGCAAAACAGAATTTAGGGACTTGGCCCAACATCCACTGAAATCTATGTCCCTCACTTCTAGCATTCATTCAGAAACATCTTAGATAAGACTCTGCCAGAAGAAATGGGGTAAATGCTAGATGTCCTTTCATATTGTGTATCTGATAGTACTGCTGTGATCAAGAGGGAATGGAGAAGAAAAAGCAATTCTCATTTAAATAGTTTTTGAAGCAGCTGAAGCGAATCTTTCTCTTGTGAACTCTAACTGGATAACAAAATCTCATTTTTAATATTGATCTCAAAGGCATAAGGGACAATAAAAGTCCATGGATGTATAACTAGCATTTTCATTAACATGATTAGGAAATTTCAAATTAAAAACAACTTGATCTATCCATAGAGAAAAGTCTTACCAAGAGTTAATCTGCTCAAATACCTGTTTAGATTAAATTGATCTTCCTGTACATACGTATGTAGGTTTTTTCTCTCCCTTTCATATACTGTTATTTTGAATTAAAATACATCTCTGCTAAATTGATGAAAACTTTTATCAAAAATTTCAGTGAGGCCACGATTTCAGTAAATTGGTTGAAGCACAGAAATAAAAAGAAACTTTGTCTTGCATCATTAGCCTGTGCATGGGAACATATTATTTCATGCTATTTTTTCATTAGAATAAGAAGAACATTAATAGGAATGGCACTTTCTTTAGGCAAATTTAGGAAAATGCCACTGGCTCCTGCATACTTTATTAGAAAAGTAATTAATAATCAAAACTGAGTAATGACTTCTGTGGAAATATTTATAACACTCTTTCTTACTCTGTCATTATCCAAGCTACAGCAGAGTTTCCCACATTTGTGTGTCACACTAGCCTTGATTATGTAGGAACATTCGGGAAAGTGATCTGAGTTGACTACAGGTGTGACTTTGAAGTGGATTAATAAAACTTCCTTTAATCCTGTGTGGACACTGGTTCAGAATTAAAGGGCACCTTAATTTAATTTCGCATACTTTACTTTGGAAGCAAAGTGAATTAAATGCAATCAAGGTCATATTAATAGCAAGTCTCTATATATGAGGAGTAAATATAATTTAGTCTACTTTTCAAAGACTTTCTAAGTATAGTAAACAAAATTAATTTAACTGATTAATTCTGAATAGGAGATTCACATGTGGTTTTACTGAGGTTATAATAACTTGTTTTAAGATAATTTTGAACTTTGAATGGTCATGACTGACAAGTCTTACACTGCAGAACGCTATGAAAACTATATGCATATAATTTTTTAAGCCATATCTCTAACACCTTCTATCACACCGTTGGCTCAGTGTAGTTGCTTAGCTAGTATTTTTTACCATTTTGCAACTCTCTTCAAACTTAATTTCTCAACGTATTTGACAGCATTTTCTTTTTTAACTAAAATTCTGTTCCTCCATAGTATGCTTCTATACCACACATAATTCTTTACTCCCGTAAATTAGAAACTGAACATATATTTCTGAATCTGAGCTCAGCATTCCACTGGCATCTTCATGCTCATAGACTATGGAGTGTTTGAAAGAGAAAGTGATTATGTGTCCATATCTTAGGATGACAGTAAGACCTGAAATGCTTAGTAGACTTTAGGCTAGACTTTTATCCTCTGCCAGCAATAGGGAGTTAAATGATGGTAAGGTCTCTTCTCTGAAAATCTACACTATGCTGCTAGAATATAGGCATACCTGAGTGCTGGGCACTCTGGCTGTGTGCAGATTAACACAATGGACAAAAGGACTTCTGGGGGGCAAATGGACTTTTGATTCAGTTCCCCTAATGAAAGTATCCCTTTGCTGTTCCAGCAGGATACTGGTTCCCATTCCTTGCATTTGCATCTGTTCTGTTTTGTTCGTAAACGTGGTTATTCCTACAGCTGCACCATAAATAGCCTTACACATTCCCTTCTCTCCAGGGTGAGGAGATTCATTCTCTTTCTTTCTTTCGAGACAGAAGCATGGTATTTAAGTGTCTTATCAATTTATGTGAGGCACTGCCTGCAATGTCTTCCTGCCCACAATCTGGGCTAGCAGTGGAGAAAATAAAAAGTATTTCTCAAATATGAAGGCTTCATATCACATTGATCCTACAGCAATAGAAATCAAAACTCCAACAGGAAAATTGCTTTGAGGGAAAGGGACATTCTGGAACTGGAAGACTCAGGAAAAACATAAATGAGGCAATGTCTATGCTCCTGTTCTGCTGCAGGCTGGATAAAAGCTTCTGTGACTTCGATGAGGTTGTATTGCTCAGATGAGAATAAGTTGAGTTTTTTTGATCACTGAAATAAATTTATTTATAGATTGGTTATAAAATCCATGACTAGTTATTGACATTTCTGCAACAATACTTGCAAGTGTACATGTGGTATTGGAAAAGAAAACAGGTTAGTAAGTAAACAGTGAGTAAGTAAACATGCAAAGTCAGGAAATTGCTGCTTGCTTTGTAACTGATTTGACAAAGCTTGCTAGAAAAATATGTGTATGTTGGCTTCCAGCATATATAGCACATTATTATTAATCATGATTTGTTGTTTGATTCCGGTAATAGCAAACTTTGCAAAAGAGGCAAAAAAGATAAGCTGCAGTTTCCAGCTATGAAGATGTTATTTGAGAAATACGTTGTCAGGATTAATTCACTAATATATAAGTGAGTACTTTCAGATCATTGCACTGAAGCTGCACTATAAAGGAAGCGTGTAATTTGCTTTCTCACATCAGAAGCCCATTATTACTACGGCAAATAAGGAACATTTTAAATGTCAGAAAAGAATAGAAGTTACAAGTAAACAAAATTCAGCATTAAATCACACATGACGTACAAAAAGTAGGCTTTCTTGATGCACAACAGCATTTCAGTCCCTCCTAGATTAAAGAATGCTTACTCTTCAAGCACATTTTCGTTAATGATTACCTGAGATGTTTGTAACACAAGGGATGGTAAACACAGGACCTATTCATCAACCTCCTCCTGGCCATGGCCAAAGTAGCCATTCAAGCCACCAGGAAAAGCAAGCACAGTCAGGAGGGACCCTGCCAACTGACCAGGTGCTTCCAGTCTTCCTTCTCTTATCGGCCAAGTGCTTCAGTGCTTCCTTCTCCTATCAGCCTGGGCAGCATCCATTGCTTCCCTGGGCACAATCCAGGAGCAATGGATGATGTTGAGGGGTGCTCTGCTCCACTGCCCTTTCAATCTATTTTTGATTCACACACCTTCCTTTTCACTTTTTTTTTTTTTTTTTTCCCCTAGCCCTTTCTCTGCTCTGAGGGCTTGAAGGTTTGGTTACGGTTGGGCTAGCACCTGGCTCTAAGAGGCAGAATGACAGTTAACAGAGTTTAAACAGGACTTAATTAAAAAATCTGAGCTCCTTCCTGCATGGTCTAGTGAAAGCTTATGTGCTCGCTGCATCACTGAGAAATACTTGCAGAATAATTGGCCCCAGGAGAGTCGTACGCAGGTGCCTTGAGATTCTCCCTCCACACTGAGTAGTTCCTTTGTTATCTTTCCACTGCTGATGTCAATTGGCACAAGAAATGTTGAACTGCAGTGTTTCTGGAGTGTTATTCTTTGTCAATCGCTTTGTTCTGTCTGTGGCGTTTTTTTTTTTTTTCAGATTTTTTTTTCAAGAACTCACCTCACAATGCTCTGAGCGAGGAGAGAACGTGGAGGCAAGCTCTGCAGCCTTGTGCTGTAGATTTGGACCAAAGCTGTAGGGAAAAGTTTGCTCTCCAAAGAAAACAGGTCACCTCTGCCATGTGGGCCATAACGACCCAAGCTAGTGTGACAGGCTTGGGAAAGAGTGTCTGGAAAGCTGCCTGACAGAAAAGGACCTGGGGGTGCTGGTCAACAGACGGCTGAATGTGAGCCAGCAGTGTGTCCACAGGGCCAAGAAGGCCAAGGGCATCCTGGCCTGCATCAGAAATGGCATGGCCAGCAGGTCTGGGGAAGTGACTGTCCCCTTATAGGCAGCGCAGGTGAGACTGCATCTCAAATATTTTGTTTAATTCTGGGCTCCTCACTACAACAAAGATACTGAGTTGCTGGAATGTGTTCAGAGAAAAGCAATGAAACTTGTGAAGGGACGAGAAAACAAGACACATGGGGAGCGGCTGAGGGAGCTTGGATTGGTTGGTCTGTAGAAAGGAGGCTTGGGAGGCCTCATTGCTGGCTATAGCTACCTGAAAGGAAGGTGTGGGGAGCTGGGGGTCGGCCTCTTCTCACAGGTAACTAGTGATAGGACTAGAGGGAATGGCTTCAAGTTGTGCCAGGGGAGGTTCAGGTTGGAAATGAGGAGACATTTCTGCTCAGAAAGAGCAGTCAGGCATTGGGACGGGTTGCCCGGGTGAAGTCCTATCCTTGGAGTTATTTAAAAGACCTGTGGATGTGGTGCTTAGGGACATGGTTTAGTGCTGGACTTGGTAGTGTTAGGTGGGTGGTTGGACTTGATGATCTCAAGGGTCCTTTCCAACGAAAATGATCCTATGATTTTATATCTCGGCTGATCCCCATAGTACAGAGCCTGAGCAGCTGCATTGGTAGACATCAGTATGTAGGCAAATCAGACACATTTTTAACCCCAACATGCTTTGTTTTGTTCAGATAACGGTAGAACAAAAAGCCCTATCTGTCAGAAAATGCCTTGCCTGTTGTGATTCCTGGTATATCTGTAAATGCATTTCAGGCAGAATAGGTCTGAATCTGCAACCAAAGTTTTACTGTCAACTAAATAAAGTGTCAAGGACATTTCTTCAGGCTTAACTCTAGTACTTCCACTGCTAACTTGATATCTGAATAGGAAAGAGGATTTGATTATTTTGGTATTGATTATTTTTGCTGTTCTTGTACAAGATTAGGTAATATATCTCATGAGTACCATACCCTGTGGCTTCAATAATCAAGAGTTAGTCTGCTAATTTTTAATTCTCATTAGTTTTTGATAATTCATATTCAAAAATGCACTAGATTTCTTGGAAATCTCTTTCTGACCACGGTAATACAAAAACCACCATACCGCAGAAAAATGAACTGCACCCACTTAAGATTCTGACATTTGTTTCCTGCAGACAATGAAATTTTAGCACTTGCAATCTTCTGAGCACAGTTTCTACCCAGTGCATGCACTGCAGAGAACAGTACTAATTCAGGTCACTGCATGTTAATCCTTTTATGCCCAGGAAGGTTTGTTGAAAAGGATGTATAGAAAGGAAAAGTTACGTAAGAACAGAGAGGTCAGGTCTGCTCTATCAGTCTATATCCTAATTTCCTACTTCTAATAGAGGTTACTGCTAATTTGATTTACATTGCAACAAGAAATCCTGCAGTAGAAAACCATAGAATTCATTCTTTTAACATTCTTATTAACATCTAGCTTCTGAAAACTAGCATATTCCCTCAAATCTGAGGCTTTTTTTGATTTCTACTTATGTTACCTGATGTTCTTGTTATCCTCAAAACTTCCTGTTTCTGGAATCCTACTTCAATGACATTCTTTGGAAATGAGTTCACACAGCGTGCAAATTACACGGTTGAAAAATATGTTTCCTTTTGTCAGTTATGAATTTATTATCCTTTGATTAAATGGATGTTTCCTCATATATGTCTGGTGAGAAAAGGCGGTTCTATTTCAGTACCTTTTCAGTATTTGTCTCTTTTCATTTATTCCATTTCCTCTTATTTATTTCTGTTTTAAAGCATAGTATTTACCTATCTTCATAAGAATGTTTTTCCATGTCTAACAATCTTTGTCATCAGTTCTGGTCTTCTTCTATTTTTGCTATGTCATCCCTGGGGACATAAAATCTCTATAATAAATTGCAATGACAGAGTATAAATTAATTTAGTATGCATTTCCATGCACTAAACCTGCTTCCTCTAAAAATTCTGGTATTTCTTGAACTGACTTCCAGTCAATTCAGCCAGCTGTCAATTTTTTTAATAAGTGGATCTTTCAGAAGCATTTGCTTTTATTCCTCACACATTTTCTTTGGACAAAGGGACACACTGAATAAGTAATATGCCAAGCCACAAAAAGCTTTCTGATACATTTCACTATTTTAAATCAGATCATTTCAGTTTCAAAGTGTTATTTCTATCAATAAGAACTGAGTTTGGCTAGAGACAGAAGATTTCTTTTGCCTTAGAGTGTTGAACCTCACTTTCATGTTAGAAAGGCTTAAAATAGTTATTTAAGAATATAGAAAATATGCCTAGACTTTTTTTCCTTTTTCTTTTTTCTTTTTTCTTTTTTTTCTCCTGTATTTTACAACTTGTTTTAATCAGGAATTATAATTAAGTTCCAAAAAAGTTAAAATGCAACCTTCTTCACACTGCTCTAAAACAGCTTTTCTGCAACAAATGTGACTAATATCTGTGTATAGGAGGGTGAAACATAAATATTTTATTTGCACACTCTGATGACTTGCAGAACTCATATACTGTAGTCATTCAGAATTCACAGTCATAAAAACTGCGTATCATATCACACAATATGTATTCTCTCATACATATTACATATGGTTCAGTTTAAAATATTGCTAGGGAACCACTAGAAAGTGTATGGGGGGAAAACACGAAGAAGAAAAACCTTACCATCCCTGAACTCCTTTACTGCGAGTCACTGAAGTCGCCTCCCCTTCTACAGCTTTGAGCAGGTAACACAGGCATTACTTATTTTTATGAGCTTTGCTATGGTTATAGCTAGATGCCTACAGTAAGCAGCTGAGGAAGGTATGATGAAAAAGGCAAAACCACAGAGTATTTCTCTACATTGATTGGAAAGGGAGAATGAGTGCGTATACATATCTAGATGTTAAAAATTTAATGAGATTAATACCAGCCTAGGGCTCTGGCACTTCCACCTTCCAGAAAGTGAAACCCCTTGCTTCTAACCTGGGGTAGGAATCCAGGAAAGGTTCTGTGGCTACTCTAGAGCCTGTGCTACATCCTGGCAGGGAGCCATGAAGACAGTTCTCACCACAAAATGGCCAAGTACGGGCTGCTGCTGGAGGAACAGGATATTCCTAATGCATGCCCAACATTGCTGGGAAGTGGTGAGCCTTTTCCCAGTAGCAAATGTACATCTCCAACAGTTTGCTTAAACCCTCTGAGTGTCAAAGTTGCTGGTGGTGGCACCAGCAGTGGATTTGTCGTCTCTGACACAACATGGCTCACCATCCCTGGCTTCTTTCTGCTTCTTCCCTAGAGCAGCAGAACTGCAGCTACGTTCACTTTCTCGCAGTTTGTATGCTTTTCAGGACCGGGAGCCACAGTCTGGATTAGTTTGCCAAGTGAAGAGTGATAGACCCCTTGCGTGGGTCTCATAGATGAGCGAGATATGCCATGAGGCATTTAAAAGGCAAGCCCTGGAAGATCTTGGGGTAGATGGAGCTCCTGAAACCATGGATGGAGCACAGGCAGCCTACAGCCTGGAGTCACCAAAGTACATTGAAGTTGCCAAGTGTCATGCAGTTGCTTGCCATTGTCTGGCACAGCAGGTCACCTCTCTATTGCTCTTTCTTACCTTTCCCCTTTTGGTTTCTGTCTCCTTAGAGTCTGGTTCAGTCTGCCAAAGCAATCTCGTCCAGTGCTGGGTGGGAGCCTGGATGAAAAGAGCACAGGAGAAACCACTGTTTTGGTAGCAAAATGTTTTGCCAGGTGATGAAGTGGTTGCTAAAGACATGTTGTCTGGCTTTGCTTTCAAAACAGCTCAGTCTTCCATGAGAGTCAGAGACAAAGGCTGTATTTTCTATTACCTCCCTTCTTATTTTTTTTTCCTGTTTTGTTTGTGTGTTTCCCTTAAGGAAGACAGGATGAGAGCTCAGAGGCAAAATCATCCATTTTTCCTCATAATGATATTTATAAAGATGTTTGTAACATTTTAAATACCATCCAATAAGATTCTCAAAGAGGATTTCAGAGACTTCCCCTCCACAGAACTTAAGAAAACACCATAGTCTAGATGCTTAGAGGAAGAAACTTCATATTTAAGTGTTTTGTTTTCTTTTTCATCCTGGGCAGTTCCGTGGATGTCATCTTCATACTCTGGAAAATTTGGTTAGATGTGCGTAATTAGTTTTAAAAGGAAATAACAAATTTGTAAGCACGAAGTCTGTAGAACAAATCAGCAGCAAAAAAATATTCTGTTATAAAAAACATTTCAGTGCTCAACCATGCCTTGGGGTCTCACAGAAACAGAAAATCTGGACTGATGCTCACTCTCTGAAGTCAATTGGACCTATTTTCAGTGACTTGGTTAAAGCCAGGATTTCATACCAATGTCCAAAAGCTTAAGAGAAAACATAAGAATTACACAAACAAGCAAACACAAAACCTTAAGAAAACTAAAAAAAAGACCCCCCGAAAGGCATGCAGTTAATTTTCTTTGTGTGCATAGTTGTATTGGGAAAGCTGAGTGGATTTCTTCATGAGACCAAATCTGAGCACAGTCATAAATATTTGCAGGATTGAAGCTTAATGGTAGAGCTGATGATTCAAATAAGGGTAAGAAATATAGCATAAGGAAGGCAATGGATTAAAATATTATGGTCACGTGGTGACTGATAACATATATGATTTTTTTAAGAGTATAAATACAGAATTGAAATAAAAGGAAATACTTTACTACTTAAAGTTACCCAAATATGAGTCAATGTAAATTAGAAATACTGAGCCCTGCTTACTTGATGTTTTTGTTAATAAATGTATAAAACAAGGAGTGAGAAGATAAATAACTAGTTACAAATTGACCTGGCCTTCTAGAGGAAGCTCATGCTAAGCCTGATCTGTCTTTAATAACTAAGAATGTGTTTCGTCTCCTATCCTCTTGTGATTTGGTTAATATTAATGCAGGATGGAAAATGGAAATCTGGGCTTCATTCTTAATAGCTTTTAGTCTTGCAGGAGAAGGGACTGAAAATGAGATAAAGATTTTTAGAAATGTATCATAAAATGAAAGGCTTTTCCAGTACTTCCAACATTGGTATGTTTGCTTTCTGCATGAAAATATTATTTTGCTAAGTTCATTTTCAGGCAGGAGGGCTAGAACTGTGCTGGAGTAAATTCTGTGACTTTGGGTTCAAGGGAAGCGCATGCCTTTTGTGTGGTTAGGTAATACAGTTACCTACAGGGCACTCCTTAGTCATTACAGAATTTTTTAATCAGTACTACAATCTCATTTTTGCACTGATCGAGGATGATGCCTGATACAGGATAAGGATGTTCTATGAGAGTGTTTTTTTATTGATTTGCAAACTTTGACTCTGTGGGTGATCGTATAGCATTGGGATGAAGCTGAAGCAATGTCCCTTATGCATGCTGAGTATGTGGAGCTGGCATTCCACCTGAGGTCAGCACTTTTCCAGCTAAGCAGGTAGGAGCACATTGCAGCCAAAAATGTACAAGGTGAAGCACTGTTGTTGCCTAATTGCTGCCGTTTTGCCCCCAGAAAGCTCAGGCAGTCAAGGAAGGACTTGCACGTCTTTCCGTGATGCATGAGGAGTGCATGAGGGTTATGGCCTTTCGCTGGAAAACTTGGGAGTAATGTCAAGCAGGCAGAAAAAACGGCAATGGCTTTTTAGAGCACTTTCATGGTTCTTTGGGCACCTGACCCTAACTCGGAGTTCGGAATAATGGAAAAATGAGTGCCTGGGTGGGGATTTTTACAGAGTAATGCTAGCTTGTCTGTTTAACAACAAAACGAGAACCGTCAGAAGTAGCAGCTGGTGCCAAGGGCGCTACATCCACGTCGGGCCACTCGGCCACCAAACTGGGAGCTACTGGGCCTGGGGCCGGGTGCACCAGTGTCTTCTGCTCTGAGGGGAGCAGCAGTTGTGGGGCAGCGAGGTGGGGCAGGTAGGGTATAGGGTCAGTGTCGTGAGGCAGTGAGGTGGGACAGGTAGGGGTATAGGGTCACTGAGGTGGGGCGGGTAGGCGTTGGGTCAGTGCTGTGGAGCAGTGAGATGGAGCAGGTAGGGATATAGGGTCAGTGCTGTGGGGCAGGTAGGTGTGCGATCAGTGCTGTGAGGCAGTGAGATGGAGTACATAGGTGTAGGGTGACTGCTGTGGAGCAGTGAGATGGGGCAGGTAGGGATATAGGGTCAGTGCTGTAGAGCAGGTAGGTGTAGGATCAGTGCTGTGGGGCAGTGAGATGGGGCAGGTAGGGATATAGGGTCAGTGCTGTAGCGCAGGTAGGTGTAGGATCAGTGCTGTGAGGCAGTGAGATGGGGCAGGTAGGGATATAGGGTCAGTGCTGTAGCGCAGGCAGATGTAGGGTCAGTACTGTGAGGCAGTGAGATGGAGCACATAGGTGTAGGGTGACTGCCGTGGGACGAAGGGGGGAGCACCCGGGCCCGGCCCCGGCCACCTCAGCGTGTCCCCATCCCCTGTACGCCCCCGGGTCCCCCTCCGTGCCCCCTCGGCCGCGCTCCCCGGGCCCGGTTGCCGCGGCGACGGCAGAGCCCCGCTGGGCTCCCCCCTTCGCCGCCCGCCATCCTCCCTCCCTCCGCCAACATGGCAGCGGCGGCGGGGCGAGGCGGCAGGTGAGGAGGGGCGGCGGGGCACGGCGGGGGGCGGCGGGGCGCTGCCGTCCCCTCCCCTCCCTCCGGCCGCCGAGGAGGGGCCGGGGCCAGGCCGGGGCTGGGGGGCGGGCTCCGGGCTGCGGGCTCCGGGCCCCGGCAGGCAGCGCTCCTCCTCCGGCCCCGGGGCTGACAGCGCGGCCCGGCCCGGAGCCACCTCCCGGCTGCCCCTTTCCCCTCCTCGGCCGGCCGCCTCCCCTCCTTCCCTCCCTCCTTCCCTCCCTCGCCCGCCATGTGGAAGCTGAACAAGAGCAGCAAAGTTCTCCTGGACGACTCCCCCGAGGAGGATGAGGCGCGGCCCCGCGGCCCCCCGCCGCCGCCCCCGCCCGCCGCCGCCTTCGCGGCCCCGCAGGTAGGGGACGGGGATGGGGACGGGGACCGGGATGGGGACGGGTTTGGGGGCTCGGAGCCCGGCGCTGCCCGGCCCTCCGGCCACATGAGTAATCAGTTTTCCCCCGCCGGGCCCTGGGCTGGCACCGCCCCGGCCGGCTCCCGGCTTTGCAGGTGCGTGCGGAGAAGTTTGGGGGGGGGGCGATTTTTGGGGCTGTAGCTCCGGGTGGGAGCCGCTGGTCTCGTGTGGGAGCATCCAGCCAGCACCCAGCGCTTCAGCTGGGAGAGCCGGAGGGCACCTGCACAGCCGCCCTCTGCCTGGGTTTTGGGGTGCTGGCTGCCGGCACGGGGCCCCCGACGAGGAGCAGCCTCCCCAATTTCCAGCGGTTCTTCCCTCAGAAGCCCCAATCGCCTGGGTGAGCCCCGGTGCTGCCTGGCCTCGGCCTCTCTCCTGCTTGTGGCCACAGGAGCCCCGTCCCTTGCTGCCTGCCTGACAGCAGCTGGGAAGACGCAGGTAGATGAATGGGATCTCCTGTAACAGGAGGAGTTGCGTTTCGGAGACCCCTTCAAGGGGTGGAGGGGCTGGAGGTGGCCCCATGTATCTCCTGCAGCCTCTCATCGCACACCTCCCCTTTCTCCATCCACAGTTCCTACCCTCAGGTGCTTGCAAACTTCCCCTGCTTTCACTAAGCTGCTGGTTTGCTGTCCACAGCCCTCCTGGGCTTGCTGACCTCCTGTCTCATTGCCTCCCCCTCCAAAGCCAACCAAACGCTTCCAGTGAATCCCATGGACTGCTCACTGCTTCTCTTCGGCACCCACAAATACCCCAAACCCCTCAGAGGCTGCTGACCAAACCCCCCCCCAGATCAGCAGGTGATTCTTCAGCCTGTCATCCTGACAATTCTGCCATCGTTTTATCCTCAACTTTAGCAGCAGAGCCTTGTTTGGGCTTTGTTTGATTTTGTCCCGTTGTCTTTACAAGCACAGGCTTCTCTTTCGTTAGTGGGAGGTCTCAGATTATAATGGCAATGATTTCTGGTCCAAAAGGTTTGAGTTTTCATCAATTTTCATAAAATTCCATTCCTCCTCCCAACAGTGTCTGCTCCCAATGGCTCTGAAATAAAAGATGCTTTTTTTGGTGTAGGAGATGGCAGGGGAAAATAAATCATTCCCAGGCACTAAATGAAATATTCTTGAAGACAAATGATTCAGGAAAGTTAGCAAGGCTGGAGCCTAGATTAGCCCAGAAGCTGTCATGAAGACCATAAGCTATTAGTTGTTTTGTCTGAGTCAAGTCTGCTTCAGTTTTAAATTGAGAAAAAAAAAGTAGTTATTGTAGAGTTTATTTAAACTTTAAGGCGGGATGGACTGTATGGAAAAGCAGGATCACCTGGTTAACATTTTAATTCTTGTTGATCTACCAAAGGCAGCATCTAGGTCGGATGTAGGTACAGTATTTCTAAAACATCGCTTGGGTCTCAAGGGTAAGGTAAAGTACTTGCTAAGCTTGTTGGAGCTGGTAAGGTTCACGGGCCTTTGCAGTTTTTGACCTGTTTTTGCTCCTGGTCGTAGGATCTGTTTTTGCTGCTGGTCCTAGGATCACAAGGGAGCGGGACACAGCAGAGTGCAGGGGGATTCAGCCACGTTGCTTAGGGCTGTGCCCTGGGGGACAGTCATGATGCCATGGAGAAACTCTCAGCCCCCTCTGCCCTGCTGAAGTTGTAGTGGCACAGCCTGCCCGAGCTATGAATGAAGGATTTCCTCATCCAGGAGGAAAGCAACCAGGGCTTCCCCGGTTTTCTGTCTCTAGGGCAAGCTCTAAATAATTTGCTGGAGTGCTTTTTAGTGAATTAAGAAGGCCCAGCATTTGATTTTGGGCAGAAGTTTACTGTTTGATTTCATTTCCTCTAGGTTCTGTTCTGATCTGTCATTTGGTAAAACAGAAGACTAATTGTCATCATCACGTTGTGACTGATTTATGCTGCTGTATGCTGCTTGCTCAAAGCTGAGGAAGAGTGAAGGAGTTCTCTCTTGTACAGCCTCATAATTAGGACATTGCAGTGGCAGACAGCAACAGAGAATTAGGCTACAGAAACTGAAAAACAACAAACGTTGCTGCACAGAAATTGTAGTAATTATATTTAGATATGGAAAGCTGATCTGGCCTTACTCAAGCAGACATTTGAACTTGTAGAAGTTCATAGGCTCACTTTCTGAAATAGAAGAGCTTGGTATTATCTAAAACCAGAGGTTTTGATGGTTCTGGGTTTTTGGAGTACTGAGCGGTTTGATTTTGTTCCAGGGGAGAACAAAAACAAAGTTCAGAAGATGAAGATTGCAGTGGGAGGGAACCGTCAGCCTTTAGCTGCTTTTCAGCAGGAGTCTCTGCATACATTGAAGTGCATTGAATTGTTAACACTTCTTTAAAATAGTAAGCTGCTTCCTGAGATAAGAAAGACGAGTGAGTTCTGAAACTGTACTTGTGCACGTGAGTGTGTGAATTGTATATTATTTTTTTAAGATCAAACACTTTTAGACTGAATCATAGAAGTTAGATTTAATTTATGCTCCCGAGCATAAATATTTTACGTTTATGCGGTGAAGGTTCTTTATTGGCTAGAGTTACAATTAATGCAAGAAGGCAACTTAATACATGTAAGTAGTACACGTGTATAAAATGAAATTAATGTGGCTCTTGTGTTTCTCTCCCAAAATACGCCTGGAACTCATGGTGCTGCATGCCAAACTTGCGTCCAGTTTGTAATACACTCATTATGTTTCGAACTGTAGCTGTGTTTTTGGAATGGGAAAAATGTTTGGTTGTGACTTCTGCAAGGCGATGTTTTGGCAGTCCTGCTGGGTTCTCCTTGATTAAAGCCTGCTGTAATCTAATCAGCCCTCGGAGATGTCAATGATGTGTCGATACTCCACACAACTCTTACGTAAAGTGGCGCTCAGCTGTAGCAAATATCTGTGTGTGAGGGTGGCAGGTGGGTATCGGGGTAAACTGAGTATCATCCTTGGCAGCGTTGCTTTTCCTGTGAAATGTTTCGGATCCTTAGCCTTGACCCGCTCTCCTCCAATCGTGTTTTTGGTCGTATTCAAAGGGAGTATGTGCGAAGGCATGTTTGATGCTGAGTTTTGTTTAGACTTGCTCGGGGGCTGTCTCAAAGCTGGGTATGCAGATCTTTCGTTATCTGCTTTAATTAAGGCGTTTGAGGCTCCGTACCATTTCAGTACCAGCTTTCATCTCCGGCTGAGGCGAACTCAGACGGGCCCCGAAGGAATGGGTGGGAGCTGTGCAGCATTTCGTGGGGTCTGCTAGAGCACTGAATGAGAGGTTTTGGTGGTGGTGGTGGCAGTGTTGTTTTTTAATTAAAAAAGTAGTAAGTGTTAATCCAGCCAATGTCTTCCCTTCACTTCCTAACCTTTTAAATGCGTCTCAGGCTTTGCCTGCAGTACTCTTTTAATTCCTTTATACTTTCTCTTCGATGCTAGCCTGCTTTTTCTTTTCATCAGAGTCATTCTTGTGACATTTCGGTGACATTTTCCTGGCTGACATCCATCACCTGTATCCTGTCATCATTCTTGAACATTAGATCGTGGGCCCGGCAGCGAAGACTCCCCCTTGGCCTGCCTTTCTTGCTTTTCCTCCTCCTGGTCGCGTTCATCCTTCAGCAGCTTCTTGGCTGGATCCTTTGTCTTTCTCACGGCCTTCACAGAGCCCTGTGGATCTGACAGTGCCTTGTGGGGCTTTGGGCTCTTGTTTTTTATTTTTCTTCCAGTTCTGAGCTACCTCACTTTCAGATTTATCCTGCCAGCTTCACACCACTGACCCTGCTCCAGGCTGCTGCTTCTCACCTCCTGCCCTGTGTCAATTCATGCCACCAGAAGTCCTCCAAGGTGCCCATTTTCTGGTGGCCTCCTGCTGCAGGCAACATCAGCGTCCCTCCTTTTCTCTCAGCGAAGCCTGTAAGCTGAAGGTTGTCTGTGCTTTACATCCATTGCTCAAATACTCAAGTACCCAATACTTTACCGCTGCTTCCTCTATAAAGTCCAGGTCAGCTTTTTTTTTTATATATATTTATTTTTTTAATTATTATTATTTTTCTTTCTGTGTAGACAGCTGAAATTCTTGTGCAGACCCCCACTCCCCATCCTGATGGTGGTTACTTCTCCTTCAGCCCTAATACCTCTGCTGCGTTTCCCCCAACCCCTAGTAAGTCCCATGGCTGATACTCCTGCTGCTGCTCATGGCATCAAGCTGCCGTCATCCTCATCCTCCTGCTTCACTTTCTTCAGTTGGCCTCCCTTCCTCTCAGAACATTCGCATTCAGGTTTCTGGCATTGCTTTCGTTTTTCTTAGCGCATCCCCTTCCTTGCTAAAGCCATGCTTTCCTGGAGTCGCGGGGACGGTGTGCCATTAACATACAAACTAAAATACCCTTCTTCCTGAGAAAGAATCGATGCACTTACATCTTCACTAGTAAAATAAGGCTACAATTTCTTTCCTTGCCTAACCAGAAGCGTTTTGTCAGGCTGCACAAGGGCTGTGGCACTGCCAGTAGAGGTGATGGAGATTTTCCATGTCTCCAAGCGGAGAGGAAGGCAGCATCTCGGAGGGAAGCAGTGCCTTTGCGGTGTAACCAAAAATAAAGCCTTCAACCTGTTTTGCAGAAACTATACTATGGAAATATTGCCATTACTCATGCAAGAGCTTTTTCTGGGAGGGATGTGTAATTTAATTGCAAATGCCATGCGTGACTGAATAAAAAAAATTGTATGTCAGATAATGTCTTTTGAGCTACCACCGGTTGGCCCATTTTTGGGATCAGAAAACAGCAAATGTGAAGTCATGGCATGGACAAGTTGTTAAAAAATGACTGTCAGAGAAATTTTCAGACAGAAACATCATTAAAATGGAAAACTTCATTGGAATATTCAAATCGTTGCAGCAATTCGAGTCAAATTGATTATCTGACCTTCCTCATTTTGGCTTTGACATTGACGGTATTTCGGTCTTAATACAGTTGTCTCCAGTTCTTGAAGCACATTTGTAATATTTAAAGTGGGGCAAAAGTAAAATCTTAATGAGCTCAGTTTCTTGAATTATTTTTAAGGTGTTTAATGATATCCTTCCAAAGCTGTTACGAGAAGCAAAGTCTGAGTGAGATGTATCATAATGACTTACTGTGGAGATACACGATAATGTGAATGGTTCATGGAATAACCTCCTGCACTGATGTAGAAACACCGAGCACGGGCATCTGCTGCTCTGATGTTTCTTTCTGTAATGTCGATAAAATGCCCGACTACAAAAGTATTCTTATGTAAATACTTACATTCAGAAATCAATCTTCTCCAGTAACTCTTGCCATTTGTATCAATTGACAGGATAAAAATATGGAAATAATCTAGATGCTCTGCTTTAAAATGTGAAGGAATGCAAAGCAATAACTGAGAAATAAATGGTTGAATGGAATGGTTTGTGAAAATGCTAAACAAGCTTGTGACAGCTGTGGATGCTGAAGGAGAAAACATCATCTTTGTTTGGATTCTTGTGGTTTTAATAGTAATTTAAAAGGTGAAAAGATAGGAAATCTGTTTTCCATCTCCCAGTCAATGTGGAGGATAATCGTTCATTACAGCAGGCTAGGACCAGGGGGATGAAAGCATTTTAGGACACGTCGGATGGGATGTCTGCTGGATCCAAAATAGTCACCTGGACCTCCTAAAGCCAGCAGCGTGGAACAAGAAGCAGTGAATTAACAGCTGAAAGTACACTTCTTTAATGGACTTATTTTTGGTGTTTTCTCTGTGGGTAAATTACTTTCCATTTTGCCACCAAGTGGCAGAGGAGGCTTGCGGGGTGGGAGTCACTGTCACCATCAGCCACAGTGGCATTGAGGCTGGTGGTTGTTGTAATGGGGGAGCTTTTCTAAGTTCGATGAGCAATTTGGAGCACTGAAGTGTTCTGTGTAGAGGAAATAAGACAGTTTAAAATATCAAGGAATTCTTGAGAAATGCCTGGTTTAAGATTTTTCTTTGGTGATATTAATTTTCAATTTGCACCAGCTGCCCAGATGGTTGGTTTGGTTCATTCGCTTGCTTTGGGGACACAGAAATGGAAGAGTGAGATCTAGCAGCAGATGAAATATGGACAGCACTAATGAAGTGGTCTTGATCTTAGTGTAGACTTCCTCTGCTAGAGAGGAGCAGAGGAAGTTCACGGTTCGGCATGGGAGATGGGAACACGCTGCCTCGTGTGAAAGAAAGCTGTGTGTGACCGAGGAGTGCATCCTCCAGCTGTCCAGGCTGCAAACCTCGCTTCCTCAGAGGGCACATTCGGTGTTGGGTGAGCATTTGGGTTCAGTTTTATCAGTTTCTGTTTTAAAACAGTTCAGTTTTATCCCTCAGCTGTGTTAAGAGTACGTAGAAAATACCGTAGCTGCTTCTCCGACCATCTAAACACGATCACGGTTGCTTCAGTTTCATTACTGGGCGGAAGGCGTGTATCCACACACTGAATTTTCCAGGTGTGTTTATGCACAGCAGAGAAAATGCGTCCCAACACCGCAGTTATCTGCTGATAACTTCCTCCTTACCTACGCCGGAGTGCAATTTGCATTGGTTTTGATTCAGATCCCACATTAGATAAGCGGAGCGACTTTTTGCATTAATAACCTGCTGTAGTCTCTGTGCCGTTTGATGTTGCAGCAAAGGGGTGCCCCAGCCCAAGGAAACCGGTGCTTTTGTTAGCTGCAGTTCCAGATAGCGATCTGCTGCTGTGATCCGCTTCTCTCAGCGTGAGCCCGCCGCCTCTGGCCGGGCATGTCCACAAAGCTGTTCTCCTCTCGGTTTGTAGTCGGTGCTTTGGGAAGCTTTCCAGCTTCAGAGGTTAACTTTCAGGTGTGTGATCTTCTGAGTGATTTTTTTTTTCTTTTTTCTTAGCCATCTCCTATTGCTGAACTGCTCTTGGGGGTTGTGGAATAGTGGGAGTTGGGTTAAATTCTGCACTGGCACGTATCTCTTCAGGTAGTTCTTGTGTTGTTTTTTTTTTTTTTCTCCACTTAAGCTGTACATTTGTGGTTCATACTCTATAATTTGCACTTACGGGCACGATAACCTAGCCTTTAAATTACGCTCGGTCCTTGATGAGACGTGGCGGTAGGCAGGTCAGTAGGAGGGCAATAATTTGCACCGAAAAGACCTACTTTTAAAATAATGGCTTGTTTATCCTTACGTGCCTTCAGCTTTGACGACTAGTATGGGTATGGTAGGGAGGCTCCACAACCGGGTAGAGAAAATCGATAATGTGCCATTTCATGTGCTAGAGCAAGAGAAGGGCACGCAGGGTGAGGTGATGCTGTTATTTGCCTTAACTATTCCATGGCCAGCACTTCTCCTCTCGGACCGAGTTATTAAAGCCAATGATCTAAGGAGACTAATTAATTACTTTACCACAAAGGAAGCTGAGGGAAGTAGATTACAATTTTGATCTCTGTACAAAAAGGTTTGTGTGCTAGTTGAATTAATCCCTTGAGTACCTTATGGTTTGCAGCATGTCCAACAAAAGGGCGCTTGTTTCCTTAGGAAAACACGCTGTGCATACCAGCATTCCCGTGCCAGAACTGGAAGGCTATTCAAGTTGATCAGCATTTCCCACTCGCCTGAGCATTAGGTTGCCTATTTCATTACCACGCACTATAATGTAGTCCACGTCTTTCTTTTAAGTTCAAGTAAAAAATGAATTGTCGTAATTGTAAACCACTTAGACCAAAACACGCTGGGGTAGCTTGTAAATGTTCGCAGTGACAGTGTTCGTTATGCAGTGCCATAAAGCAAGTTCATCTTCACTCTTTACAAGTACCTGTACGTTCGGCTGTCCTCTTAGTAGAGGGGGAAAAAAAAAGAAAGAAAGAAAATTAAATGGAGCCACACAAGTCAGCGTGTGCTGTGGCTGTCTCCCAACGTGCCGGTGCTCCCATCACGCTTTCTTCCTGCCATGCTTCCCTCTGCTCTCCCTAGCCAGAGGTCTTCCAGAAAATGTGTAGAAGTCACGTCTCTCGGAGATGGTTAAATTCAAACCTACTGGTGCTGGCTGATTGAAACTCGATTGGTTTCAGTTGTTGAGTTACGTGGGACGTATGGATGGATGTCAGATGCACACCAGTTGGCCAACTCTTCCCCTAGGCAAGGGGTCTGAAAAGATCCCGACCTTCTGCAGGGGTCCCTGGCCTCTTGATAGGTCTTCTGCTCTTGAGACATGTAGTTTAGGCAGTTGATTCTCAACAGTTGAGGTTTTCATGACTTTTTGTCTTCCTATTTCACATCTTTTAACTTGGTGTTGTCCTCCAACACACAGCCCTGCCGTGCGTGCTGCTGCTGTCAGCTCCTGCCTCACCCCGCAGGAGAGGCGCGTTGCGTGCCCATGAGCAGTAACACACGGACGTATTAACAGACACACACAGCCCTAGCTCTCTCACTTGGACAAAAAGGTTGCTGCTTTTTTATTTTCAACTGTTTATTGCGAATTACAACTTTTATCAAAGGCGATGTTCCAGTTTGACGGTGCTCCCTAGCCCCACAAGGTGCTCGCTGTGGAAGCTGCTTCACACTTCTGTTTCCTCATGCTTTGGCTTGCTGGAGGCTGTGTGCCTTCACACTTCCATCTTTTCTCCATGCTCTGTCATGTTTTTAAAATCATTCTTAAGGTGTTTGCAGAGCTGGACGAGTGGAAGTGAGAGGTGTCCTTCCTCTGGTCTGAAGGTGTGAACGTGTCTGTTCTGGACATGGGGTTTGTGCTTGGTGCAGCTGGCGGCTTTGCCAGCTCTGGATGTCTGAAATCATTTTTCCTCTTACCATTTCACGGAGGCTTTTCTATTATTTTTGGTAAAAATTCGGACAAATGAGTTGAAATATTCTCTGGCTCTTAACCCTGTGCCAGAGCAGAGATACCGTCACGTTAAGGACATGTTTGTGACCTCATCCAAAAGAATGAGAGGTGACAGTGTTAAGGAGAAACGAGAAAACTCTTGCATTTTTTTTGTGGCATTTCCTGTTAAAACATTGCCAATGATCCAGTGATTTGCTTTTTAAATTAAAAAAAAAAATAGTAGTTGAATTTAATTTTAGAGTACAGCACAGATGTGAACTTTGTCATGTTTGGTATCCCGTCTACAATAATACCTTCCTGTGTCAAAGACAGCTGGCTGAAATCCAGAAGTTAAATAACTTGGTGAGGTCTCCGGGAAGCAATATTCTCATTTTGGATGATTATAGGAGTTCCTGACTTTGTGTTCTGCCCCAACAAGTCAAGCTATCTGTCTGCAGATCATGATTTCCAACGCAGAGTTACCGCTGAGCTGTAGTGTGACAGTCCTTGTGCTGCTTCTAGAAATGCTCCCGATGCCATCCTTGTCCCTTGGATAATATGAACTATTGCCTAATATCATAAAAAAAAAAAAAAAAAATAATCACGTGGGATCTCAAAGTGGTCTCTCAGAGAGGAAGCTGATGGATCCGGGCCCCTGCATGACAAGGAATAGCTGCTGCTTCTCCTGCGGGCTGCCTCACCTCTGCGCGGTGCTGAAGATGCAGAGTGACCGCGGTCACGGAGCTGGGCGTTTTGTGTGTCTTGGCATGTGTGCGTGCAGAGGTCTGTGCTTTTGTTTATATGGAGTTACCTTAAAAACACGGAGCGTATCAACTCCTTAGCATTTGCTGTAGTTGAAAAGAAGGGAGTTGCTCAGATTTGGGTTTTGAAGCGGTATTTGGCTGATGTAAGAAAAAAAATGGACAGAAGTAACTGCAGGGGATTTGGGGGATCTGTCACTTCAAAGATGCTTTCCACAAACCTTTCTGTTGTAATTTTTGTCAGTTTTCTTTGGAATTGCAGTTAAATAATTAAGTTATAGATTGTTGTTCTTATTCTGTATTTGGGGACTATTTGTATATCTAGAGAAAAAAACTTCTCATTAAAACACAGACTGAAAATGTTGAAAATTGTGTAATTCCTGTATACTGTGCCCCACATCTCCTATCTTTCTTTAGCCCATGAACTGATCTTGTTGTGTCTTGAGGACGCTGTTGATAGTATGATGGCTTGAGTGCACTGAGATACCAGTGTAATTCAGAGATGGACAGAACCATTGCCTAATTGAATTGCCTTCAGTGCCATCTTCAGTACTCTGGTTTTCTTCAGAAATCTTGAGTTAAAAATAGAGGAGAAAGGAATGTGGGCAAAGGTTTGCCTGTTAGTTAAGGAAATGCATGAGGGTATATTTGAGCTCTCTTTTGGGCACTTTATTTTATTTATTTATTTAATTAATTTATTTATTTATTGGTAGGGGTTTGAATCTATGTTTTTACTTCTGGTACATCATTTTTCATCTTTCTAGCTGGGGTTCTGATAACATTTTGTATGTTAGTAGTGGTCTTTGCTTAGTTCTGCATTGTGACCATATTTTGTCAATTTTCTATTATGATGGGTTGAACAGAATAAAAGCATTCATGAATACTATAAAATATGTTACTGCTAATTGTCCTGCTGAAACTAACTATGGGCCTTTCTTTTTTTTTTCTTTTATCTTTCCCCCCCCTTTTCTTTTTTTTTGAGAATAAAGACCAGTTTCTTCATGATGAAGTTCCGTCTTCAGTATCACAACTTGCAACAAAGGTAAATAAATACCTGTAATACTTCTTTGGAAGTGTAACATGCTTTATGTCATACATAGTTCACTCTGTGTGTGTTAGGAACTCACCTGTTTATCATGTACAGCTTGAATTAAGGGGGCTATTTATGTACTTTATTGATGATTTTATAATTATGTTTGATCCTTCCTCATCCTGTTGTGGATTTTTCATTCAAGTAATAATAGCAGTGTAGTAGTTAATTAGAAAGCTGCTTTATTTCCTTTCGCTGTCGGGGAAAAAGAAATGTACCTTAACCATTTTTGTTCTTTCACATATATTAAAAAGCAAAGCAAAAACAAGAATCCACGGGAATAACTAAAATGAAATCTAAGGAAGTACTAAATATTAGCTGTAACAGGTGTTGAAAACATAGTAGTAAGTGAAATTTTTGTATGTATTCAGTTACACTTGTAAATCAACTGGCTCTCTGACCACAAGAGATTAAAGACTTTATCTTCTATCTCTTTCAGAAAAGTAGGCATTTGAGTTAATTTTTTATTTTTTTTTACCTTGATGTGTGTCCAAGACTTTTTTTTTATGTTCTTAAAATACATTGGTAGAAGATGAAAGAACTGGAAGTTGTTATGATATGCTAGAGCTTGTTTTGAAATTCCATAGGTATAGAGAAAAGCATTTAAAAATAGTTTCATTAGAGTAACAGAAGACTTCACATTAATATGTATAAAGTGAACATCTGCCTCTGTTACTTCTTTTTTGTTCTACTTCAGATGCAGCATGATTTTTCACTGAAAATGGAAGTGTAATTGTACTATATCTTTTTCAGCTTTTTAGAAGAAAATATGTGTTCTTTTTGATGGAAACATAAACTACTATTTATTTTATTATAGGTGATGATGTATGCTATGGAGAAGAATCTTAACATTAATCTAATTTTTCTTGGAACTTTTTTGTCCATTTCTTATTTATTCAGGAAGTCTTGCTAAGAGTCTGTTTTGATTTCTAAAAAAAAAAAAAAAAAAGAAAAAAAGTCCTCAGGCAAACTACTGAGCTGCAGTGTTTTTCTGTTGTAAAGCAAAATCCCCTTGTCTTGAAAATGTATTCACAAAAAAAAGCTCCTTATCCTTCACATCTTCTGTTTCTTTATTGTTGTTTCTGAAAGCACTTCTGTGTTTCATTTGGTTGTTCTGTCTTCTTAGAAGCTGACAGTACAGTGGTGCCCCACAACTTCTGAAATCTTTAATATGTTAATAAAAGGCTGATGAATTATATGTGTGGCCTTTTCAGTATGTGTGTTTCATGAATAAAGCAGTCTCCATGTTGAAACAGCACAGTGAAGAACAATGCAGCTCTTGAGGAAAAGAGAAGCGAGCTTGGTATGTCTGCCCTCTTGGGAGATAACCTTTATGGGATCTTAAAGCCTGACTTTTAGACCAATTCCCATTCTCAGAGAAAAGCTTCTGACCTAGGTTTGAAGGTACGCAGGTGGGAGCTGGTCCTAGTGGATGGAGATGTGGGTTGCAAAACATGATCATGGTTTTGCTTGTGCAGACAGTTGCCCACCTGGCAGTGAGCTCACACCGACTGTAACACTAAGGGTTTCTCCTTCCCTCTTCATGGCTCAGCTGAAGGGTGGGCATAGCTGGTTAGAAAGCCTCGTAGCCTCTCATCTGAGGAGCCATGAACCCTCTGGTGGTGTGCTGGGAAATGCTGAAGCTGGAACCCGTGTTCATGTCGCTGCTGCCCCTTGGGCCTTGGCTAAGCTCATCTTGGGGCCGACCAAAGTGCTGAGGTCTGGAGTTACAAGTACAGGGGCATTGCCTACTGTTGTTATTAGGCCAGCTGTTGAAAAGAGGCAAATTTTGTTCTTGAGAAACAAATTCAATCACTAATAACAGAATTGGAGATGCTGGGAAATCCAGTGGGGCCGAATTCCAGCCTTTCAACTTGTGCACCCCAGAAGAGAGTAATTGTTGGCCTGTACTCCAGCAGAGTTGAGAAATTTTCCTTCTCTAATTGCTTTGATGTCTGGGAGACAAATTTTGAGGGGCGGGGGGTGTTTTTTTCCATTTTGAATTCTTTGTTATTTGAGTTCTTGCATGTTATGAATAGGCTTCCTATAATGTGGGAACAACGCTTCTTTAATTAAAGCTGATTGACATTTTTTTTATTATTGATTGACATTTTTATTATAAAACACTTAGTTGTGACTTTATTGAACTGTAAAGTACTTATATGGAAAATTCCAGCTCTGGCTTTTAATTTTCGCCTCATTTTGCCAGGGGGAGGAGGGAGGGAAGCTGCAGAACAAACAGTTGTTTCTTCTCAGTCAAGGTTGGGAGAAAAATCCATTCTTCTTGTTTACATTAAAAAAAAATAATAATCTGCAAGTGTTTCATGGAGTGCCTCTACTTTGCTGAAGGATTTTGCACCAGTTGTCAATCCTGTGTGAAAATATTTGTGAAGGTCTGCTAAAAACTTGGCCAAAATATAAATTTCTGGAAATCTCATTTCGTTCATGCTGAGCAGAGACTTTTTAGGGATTAGCTGCTTAACTACACAATGGCACTGAACATGCTGGTTCTCACTGCAGGTATGCAGAGCTCAAAATTGCTCTTTTTGGTTGCTAAGTCTCTAGACGTGTGGCTTGTAGCCCACGGAGAGTGACTTCTGTGGCTTGTTGGTCAGCAGTCAAGAAACAGAGAAATCTAACCAGAATTGCAAGTACTAGTACCCATTCATAAAGCACTACTGTTTTAGAGTCATATTCAAACACACTCTAATCACTTGCTATGAAATGTTAACCATTTACCATATACCTCTAACATAACGTCCCAGATTCTTTCTGCCGTTCTTCGACTTGATTGAATTCTACCCTTCTCCCCCCACTCCTCAGCAACGTGTTCGTGCACATTTAGCTGCTTTCAGTTGAGTTTACAGTTCTCTTCTTGATTATGTGTTCATCTGTATGTCAAGATACATTTTTTGCAACGTACTTTATCAGTTTGCTTTTAGGACTCTTCAACTTAGTATATAATCAGCTATTAATATTCCTTGTTCGTCACCTTTTAGCTTAATTTTTCATGAACCTTCTTGCCATCTAGTGGAGCTTTAATTATGAATTATGTGCTTTTGACAGTAAAATTAACTGAAAAGTCATCTTAGTGGTGCTTCTCTGCTTCCCAGTAGACTCTTTGACTGTTCGTGTAATACTCATTGCCTGTCCACCTAGTATGGGAGGCTGAGAGTCGTGTCAATCTTCTGAATTTGTTGGTGTGGTTAAAAGTGGTATATTTAAAGTCATTCATTTGTAGTAATGCCTCTCAAGTTTACAGGAGACTTCCAACTTAAGGGACGTGTCCCTTTCCGATGTACTTGATCTATTAAGTTTGTAGATAGACATTTGTTTATACATATTTGATTCACTTGTGTGAATAGGGGCAGCAAGGCAGGAAAACCTTACTGTAAGGGTTGAGTCTGTAGAATGAACTAATGGGGGTGAATTTGGGGAAGCCACGCTGTACGTAGAAGGCTGTGTGGAAGAAAGATGACTGTAATTTTCACAGGGTGCTTGAATTGATAGAGTAGTTGCTGCTACAAAAAGAAATTTCTGTTGCCCCTAATCTCCATGATCAGTTGTTCATTGACATCTTTTAATGAGCTGATTCATACCATGAACCCACAAGGATGCAAAAAATGAGTGGTTTAGATGTCTGCTAGCTTAGGGAGATGAACTGGTTCCTGCAGTACCAAACCATGGCATAAGGCAGGCAGTACAAATGTGAGCAGGTAGTGGACTGGGTCTGCCCTTTCCAGCAGCATTGTCTGGTAGACCAGCTCTGCCATCTTGTGAACCTCCTCTCCAGGAATCTGACAGATGGGCAGTGATGCTGAAGCGCCGGCAAAGCGGAGGGAATGGGAGTGAGGGGGAGAAACAGCAGACAGTTGGACCAGGGGTAGACAGACTGCATCCTTTACACGATGTTCTAGAAACGACCACTCGTACTCCAGTTTTGAGAGACGCACTAATTAAATGGCAGCTTTTTTATGGTAAAGAAAGTACTTCGTAAGCTGGGACTTACTCTACTGAAGGGGAAGAATCTGTGCTCTGGGCTTGAGACCTTTAGATGCCTATTTGGACAGAAGATGATGGTGCTTTTTCAGCAGTCTGCCAATTGATGGTTTAATTTACGTCTGTATTTCACTTCTACTGATCCTTCTGGGTGATTGCACAGGGCCTTGTGCTAAAGATTTTCACGACCTAAAATAGAAGATAGGGGAGAAAGTTTATTAGTGGCTGTTCCGACTGGGGTACTCCATGCTCCCTTACTCAAATGAGCATGAGACCAGTCTGTAATCATACTCCATACAGTACTGAAATGGCATCTTGAGAAGTTTGGCATTTTTGAAGAGTAGTAGACTGCAGCATCCAACGTGGTCCTCTAAAGGCTTAGACTTTCCAACATCTGATGTTAGAATTGTAGTCCTTAGTTGTGCGGGTTTCTTTGCAGTCTCTTATGGACCTTTCACTTGTCTACTTGTTTTGTTTATATACATTTTTACTTTTTTTTTTCTTCTTTTTTCTTAAGCCTAGAGTTTTGACTGTCCACCCAGCGCTATCCTAATGTTGTCAGTCAGGTTAGATTTTCAAAGATCACCTCCTCCAAGCCTCAAAATAGTCTATCCTGTCAACCAGGGAAAGAAGCAAAGGTGACAGGAGGCCTGTGTGGATGAACTAAATGCTCCTGGTAAAAAAAAAAAAAAAAAAAAAAGCATAAAAAGGAAATGTTCAGGACATGGCAGAAGGTTCAAGTGTTGGGGGTGAAACATAAAGACATTGTCTGAGCATGCAGGGATGGGGTTAGGAATGCCAAAGCCTGTTTGAAGTTACATCTGATGAGGGGAAGAAAGGGCAACAAGAAAGGTTTCTGAAGGTGCCTTCTGCAATAGGAAGAGTGTGAAACACTCTTACACATTCACTGGGCACCTGACTCTTCTCAGTGGTGCCCAGTGAATGTGCAAGAGGCAGTGGGCACAAATGAAAATGGAAGAAATTCCAATTAAACAAAATACGTTCTCACTTTGAGTGTGGTCAAGCCCTGGAACTGGCTGCCCAGAGGTCGTGATGTCTCCACCTGTGGAAGTGTTCAAAATCCTGGGCAGCCAGCTCAAGCTGACCCTACTTTGAGCAGTGTTGTTGGATGGATGATCTCCAGAGATCAGCCTTAAGGGCTCTGTAATCCTGTGAACTTCAGAGCAGTGGACACGTGTCCACTGACTCATGGAAAAAGTACTTTTAAAGTTTGAGAATATGAGCTGGTCAGTTACGTATAGAGACTTCTTTGAAAATTTTGGGAGTACTACTTTTGAGTTGTGTGTAGACATTTGCATCATAAAAGAACGACAAGTGGCTTGATACTTGAAGGCTATATCAGTAGTTTATTTTCATGTTTTCATAATGTTGCAAAGCTCTTGAAGCTGCTGCATGTCAAACTAATGGTTTCAGCGAATGGTGGCATCAAGATCTCTTTCCTGGGTTGTACCTACCAGCAGCTACAGTTGGAACTATTCCAGCTGTAAGGATTGCAGCAGGCTGTTTTGCAGATTTATTTTTTTTTTTTTATTAGGTGGCAGTTGCATGACAGCCATGGTCAAAAAGAAAGATCACAGTCTTAAATTCTTCAGCACCTAGAAGAAGGCTTCTTGAAGTAGGAGAGAAGTATTTCACCTCTTCCTTTGCTTAGGGTTGCATTCTGTAGTATGGTACCACCGGGAAGACTACCGAGAGGGAGCTCGTCACTCCTTTTCAGTTGAGTGGAAAGATGCTTCAGAGTGCCAGCACCAGTGAGGGCAGAGCTAGAACACGAGGCTTAAATGTGGTAGGCAGAAGTTGTGGTTTTACTGTTGCACATCTCGGGGTTCTTTCAGCTTAGTCCATTTTATATCCACTAGGCTTTGCAGAGTGAGTTTTTGGAGAATCACAGTATGGCTGAGGTTAGGAGAACCTCTGGAGGCATCTGGCCCAACCCCTGCTCAAGCAGGGCCACCCAGAGCAGGGTGCTCAGGCCCATGTCCAGGTGGCTTTTGAAGATCTCCAAGGAGGAGACTCCAAAAATATGTTTTGACTCCAGACTCAGTTGTATCACATATTACCGAAATATGTTCTACTTGGACGTTGATGCTGTTTTATGGATTATTCTGCCAGTGTTTTCTTTGGAAATCACAAATAAGTGGTGGAAGTATGTCTTAAAGTTTTAGTGGATCCATCATGGGATCCCTGAAGCTGTAAATTGGTAGATGCTGAAGGAACAGTACAGTGCTGTGTATGGATTTACCGATTTACACAGAGGTAGGAAGTGTCTACCTCTCTCTCTGCAGACACTCAACCCACTCCTGTGCAAAATGAGAGAGCTTCCATGCTCTCAGCTGCACGGCACAAGGGAAGGAGGACTGGTGCTGCTCCTCTGCCACCCAAACAGCCCTGCTCTCTGCCTGAAGTCTGTAACACACATTTATGGATGTGTCTGCTTCTCTGCATAGGTTCAAGGCGCAAGTTTCCGGGGCTGGAAGGAAGTGACGTCTATGTTCAATAAGGATGATGAACAGCAATTGCTAGCAGGATGCAAGTCGCCAAAATCCAAAGGGTGAGTTAAATTGATTGTTGTGCCTGCTCTAAAAAATACACAGACTGGAACAGAAAATAGCTCTGCAGAGCAGTGAAGGCAGAGGCTGAAAATCAGTAGTGTTCGACTCGTGGAACTTAAATCACTGAGAAAGGTTTATGTGCATTTCAGAATTATTCATTGCAAGTTTAACGTGCGTGCTATACTAGGAAAGGATGGATATTGTTGTTAACCTTTTTAGGTATGTCAGAAAGAAGGGGGAATTTAGCTGCATAATCCATCTTTTTTTTTTTTATTGTAGAACAGTAAAGGTTTATGAGTAAAAGGGTCATCCACGTTCCCCTTTCCTCTTAAGGATTAATTACAGTTGAACTTAGGAATTCCTCTTTTTTACGTGCTTTACTCCCTCTTTTTGAAGTCATGTCTGCACCTGAAAAGGTTAAGTGGTGTACCTGTACCAGGTTCTGCAAACCTTCCCTGTTGGAGCTGAAGTGTTCACTTTGCAGTGCTGCTGCTGCCGTGGCTAGGGCATGTTCCTGAAGAGGCAGACCTCTTCCCAGGATCCACTGTTTTGCTGTTACAGCTAGCACATGTAGGCTTTACCCACCTACCTAATTACCGTGGTTACAAACAGGCAGAAACATGCTACCCAGCAGTGCAGGTGTTCAGCCAAATAAAAGCTTTGCCATAGTATGTTTTGTTTCTGTTTTACACTGAAATAAATTTTACACTGAAATACATATATTTCAGTACGTATGTGTATGGGTAGATGCATGCATCTAGATATAAAAACATTTAGAATACAAATACATGAATTTCCTTTTGAGCCTGTTTGATTAAATTACCCAAAAGTTCCCTGTACAATTTTATGGGTGTTAAGATGTGAAATTCCTTTAAGGATCCTTTGCAATTTATGCTGAAGATAAGAGTGAAATAACCCAGGGAATAATGCAGATACAGTATGAAAACCGAGTTCCCATAAACGTGGAAAGGGATTTTTAGTATTCCTATGAAAATTGGCTGTATTTTTAGTTTATAATCATATGCCCTGATGTTTAGTTTATTTTTAAAGAAAAATGCAACTTTTCAAGTGCTCTAGCCACAAAATACAAGAGTGGTTGGAGTCTGTGACTGGCTTTAGCAAGATGAGAATTCTGAAAATGCTAAATTCACTGAAAAACTCACTGTAAAGGTATTTTAAAGGTATTGCTTCTACTTAAATATGATAGTATGGAAATCCTTATGTTATGTTATGTTGATGGGAACAAGCTCTTTAATAGAAATATTCGTAAAATTTCAGTGGTTGTTTTATCTGAGGCTAAAGAATTTGTATGCTAATTGTAGGTAATTCTTTCAATTTGTTGTTTAGCTTGTTGAACCCTGAAGGTTGTTTGTTTCACCACTGGTATTCAGCCTTTTGTGTTCTGCTCTTTGGTTACATACATAGCCTGGTATATAAACTTATGCATAAATACTTGACATTTTGTATCTTAAATGCTCCTCACTGCAAATATGAAATAACTCAGGTTGAAAGTTCTTAATGAGATAAGAAACATTATCATGAATGAGCACCCTTTCAAATGTCTCTGGGAGAGAAACTAATATGGATTTGGAAACAGTACAAATTGTTATGTTGGAAAACAACCACACAAGGGTTGTTTTTTCTTATTTGGGGGAGGGGGATTTGGGGATTTCTTTCGGAAATGCAAAACAACTGTTTTCAAAGTACTGTGCATATCTTTATAGACACCAGGATTTTTTTTCTCCTAAAGTCCTAATACTGTAAATTAAAAATTTTATGATATAATGTGTAACTGGAAAGGTTGTAACAGGTATATGAAACTGAGGAAAACAGTGAGTGAGTATTCAAAGCTGGTGGTAGACAGAATATTTACATAGTGCTTCTACTATCGTACTTTTGGTTTTGGTGCTTGCTTTGTTTTGGCTGAATTCCTAAATTGTTCTAATGCATGCTAAAATACTTCATATGTTTCCAGAGGCAGTTCCAACGGTAATTCATTGTGGGGTAGGTGAGGTTTATGATAATAGGAAGTGGTCGTACTCAGCCTAGTTCAGATTTATCGCTGCCAGGCTCTGCTGGGCTTAGCCTTACGTGAATAGGAAGGTGTTTTTCCAGAAGACAGCAGTTATGGATGCACTGTCACAGAGTGGTGGCTGACTTCTTTCGTGAACATGCAGAGCTAGCTTTGGATAAAATTCAAGATGCTTCTTTTTGATTAAACAATCTTTTAGCATTCATTACTATAGAACATTAATTGAATGTTATAAATAACTGTTACATACATTGTTAAATGAAGAAGTTAATCACCTCATCATTGTTATTTTCTAGAACAAACCTAAAGTTAAAGGAAGAGATGAAGTCAGAAAAGAAGACAGGTTTTTGGGACAGTTTGGTGATAAAGCAGAACGTCCAATCCAGGAAACCAGACGAGATTGAGGGATGGGAACCACCACAGCTTACTGCTGCTGACTCTGCCAGTGACGCAGCAACTACTTTAAGTGACTATACAGCCTGGTCAGGCTGGGAAGATGAAACCAAAGGCTCCACAAAGTACACAAACCTGGCCAGTTCAGGAAACAGCTCCAGGTGGAGTATCAAATCAGCTGGAAAGCTGGTTAGTATTAGACGTCAGAGCAAAGGTAACCTTACTGACAACTGGGAAGAACTAGAATGATACTGGTAATGTGAATTACTTTATAGATAAGAAGAGAAAGGTTCCATGATTTACTTGTATGTTTAAACCAAAATCAAATCTGCTCAATATTGCACCTTTATACAGTACTTTGTTTTATTCAGATTGTTACAAATTTTTGCTCGCCTAATAGTAAATTTTCTTATTACATTGTTAAATAGCTATGTTTTCCACACTGAAAAAAGTAGAGAATCTATTTTGTGCCTATATTTCACATTCAGACTGCAGTACGTTGGGTTGTTGGTTTTACCAAAAAAACAAGAAGTAATTCCTTAGTGAATGTATACACTGGTTGTAAATTTGACTGCCTTATGTAGGAACTTCCACTAGCTCGAGGTCCTGGTTTTTCCTGGTATTTGAGGGTCACTCAAAATGTTAGTTTTGATGCTGTCCCTTTTTAAATAAGAATATTGATCTGTAGCTTGCAGGAAGAATGCTTATACTTGGTGGACTGTTTTCCAAATCTTCAGCCTCAGCATATGCTTCAGCTTGTGCACACAAGATGCTCAACTGTCACACTGTGCTGTACTGTGTAAGAAATGGGAAAATACTACTCTAAGGTAATTCTTTCCATTACAGGAACTTCACCAGTAGTCAGGTCAGATGGGTCTTCCAGAGTTTTGTTTTTTTTTTTTTTTTTTTATAGTGAATGTTGTTTGACAAAGCTTACCAGTTTTTAAGATGCATGTCATGCCAAAAATAAAAATGATTGAAAATTTGGAAAGCAGTAGGGGGTAGAGTATAAGATCTTGGTATTCAGTATCTGTAGTCCTGAATCTAGGGATGAGTTGCTTCTTAAGGAAGGGCAAACGTGTTCATTTTTACAGTAGCTGACCTCTGTTTCACAGTTTTTTCGTTTCCTACTGTCTGTTGCCCTTTCCCCACTCCTCCCTCCATAAGCAGTGACTGAACCGTACCCTGACATTTTGGGATAACTGAGCCATTACAGGTATGTGCATGCACACAACTCGTGAAGCATTTTTGTTATAAAGCTCTGTCTTATTAGCTACTGATGCTTTCAGTTTTGGTAAAAGGGGGCGAAGTGTTGACCTTGGGATTTGACGTGTATATAGAAAACTAAAAGTGCCTCTTTCTAGCATATTCTCGCTCATTATTAGTACAGCCAATGTCAGATTGGTTTCCACTTTATTTATATGACCGACAGAAACGCTGCTTTACCATTCGTGGAAGAAAATAAAACCAAAAGTCCCACAACAAACATGACCAGTAGGCCTTTTCTCTCCGGATTGTTAATCTGGTGTAACTGAACTGAAAACTTGCTGACTGCCTAGCAGCATGGCCAGTACAATAGGAAGACCAAGTTACCATTGGAGAGAAAATCAACGTTTTTAGAAAGAAACACATACCTTTATATTTAATGGAAATCCTGCAAACGTATTTTTGCAAGAAGCTGATGAAAAGGGATGCATGCAATTTTCTTCTAAGCTTGTACCTTGTTTCTGTTACTGCCACATTATTCCTTTCTTAGCGCTCTTTCTCCTCTCTCCTCCAATTCATGTGTAGTTTTCTGGCTTATGGCTTCTGCATAGCTATTCTTTGGAAATTCCTGTTGAGATGTGCCTGGAGGGAAACGAGCAAAATGGCTTTTTGTTTGTTTGTTTGTTTGTTTTCTGTTTAATAGGATGATAAAAGATATTGTCCTTAATTTTGTATAGAAAAATGTTGCTGTTTTGGGCTACAAAACAGGATCTTGAAACTTGTATTTATAAAATTGGCATTATATATTAAATAAAATACTAACAGAGGAGAAAGCGTTAGCATTTATACTGCATCATTTAGTCTGTGAGTAAACTCCATATTTGCCTTTGGCAAGTACATATGCTGAGGTTAATTGTAGGAAAGAATTAGGATTCTTGGGTAAAGTATGCTGCATTTTATAGTTTACGGAATACCCTGTAAGGCATGAGCTAGTATTTAGTTTGGATGTTGGTGCTGACATAAAAGAACAGAAAAAGATCTGCTGGCAGCCCTCGATATTTTGCTCTCAGAGGTGGGCTGAGGACTTTTAATTTCCCTCCTGAAGAAACTGTTTCTACTGTGACCAGTAAAGGTTTGCCTTGCACATTATACTGTCAAGTGCCTGTTTCTCACCTTGATGATGTGTTTGATGCACAGCTTAGCTGCAGAATTTTTCAATTTGTTTTTAGATTTATGACAAAGAACATGCTCACAAAGCTGAAGTCTAGCATAAAACAAAATTGCATCTAAGTGGGAAATTGAGATATGTAAACTTAAGGTATGACTCTTAGCGATGGAAGTTTTGGTGTGCTTTTTAAGTGATACTTCCTCAGAAATAATCGTTCTAAGGATGAACATTATTAAATTTAATATAATTTATTGTTATGCTTTGATAATGTATTTGTCTTGAGAACTCACCGGCGTGAGCTTTTCTTCTCTTATGTTTATAAACTTGTCTGAATTTTCAGAACGGGGTCCCCTTTTCTTTTACCTTCTTTAAATGCTTAACTACATTACACATTTATGGGCTTAAACTATACACGGCTCCATATGTGGAATAAGTGTAGAATATGTCCCTTACTATTTGTTTTGGAATTGCATTTCAATCTCTGTGAAATGGTTTAGAAGAAGATAGCATTGAGATTGTATAATAAGATTGCACAAAATAAAATATAGTTTATATTGCTTTCTCGTAGCCAATCTGCATGATTGTTGGCGTGGTTTTAACGGGAATTAAAAGCTTTGTGTGGCTGTAACTAGTCACTTAACTCTCAGCAAAGTTTTCTGAGTATTTTTATTTATTAGCATCATTTGCAAAAAGAAAAATAGTATTTTCCATATGAATAAAGATTTAGTTTGAACTGAAATGCCTTACTCTTTGATTTATTTAATTTTTTGTTTTATTGATCATATGAATTTGTTTCCACTTGTGTGGATGTTACTTACATGATTGCAGAACATGGCAAAGGGAGTGAAGCTGTATTTATGTGAATGCAGTGAATGATGCCATTTCAGAAGCTGCAACACCCTCGATTTAAAGCTTCACCCGTTGCTTTCATACTGGGAAGAATTTGTTAGCTTTGACAGACTGAATATGTTTTGCTTAACTGGTATTTATTGGTTTAAACAGGTTTTATTTTTATTTTTTTTGGTTTATTGGCTGTTACGAAAGCCTGGGCAGAGCAGGATTTTTTCCTAAAGATTTCACTAGCAGTATGTAAACCAGAGGACCTGGAATCCTTTTGCATAACGAGGTGAGACCTGCACGTCCTGGAACATCCTCATTGCATCTAACAAAAGTTAGATGCAGCCGCTCGTACCCGTAGGTCAGAGGTAGAAAGAGTATTGTCAGCTTCTTGTTCTTCCTCTCAAATTTACAGGCTTTGTTGCTCTCTAAACAGGCTTAGCAGGGATTATTGAGGCAAACGCTTCTTACCAGGGTGGGTGAATTAGCTGGAAGAGAAGATTTTATTCATACAGGTTGCATTCTTGGGGGGAAAAATCCCTGTTTAGAGATATCTCTGACTGTACCCAGATGGGCCAGCTGTACACCTGGGCAGGTGAGGGGGTATGGGGGGATGGACATCTGCAGACCCTGGTTGGACAAGGAGCCTGCCAAATTCTGAGTGCGTCTATCTCAGTTTCCAAAACTTGCTGAAATAATTGTTCATGTACATGAATGTCAGATGACAGAATTATTGTATGTCTCATCTCTGTAAAGAATATGAATGCACATGCTATTTAGCTGTTTTTTGTACATCTAAACTGTTCTCATTTTTTAAATTATTATTTTTATTTTTTCTCTGAATGCCTGCTAGTTGGGTTCTAATGTGTGAGTGTCTGGGAAACAAACCCAGCTCTTATCAAGAATGCAAATAATTTCATAAAAGGCTTAGTCACTGGTGATAATTTGCAAAGGCTTCTATGATTAGTCTGTCTCTCAAAAAAAACTTCTTGCAGCATGACTGCTTCGCACCGTACAAGACTTGGAAATGGACAAGTAGGCAATGACCCGAAGTTTAGAAAGGGAAAGGACAGAACTGCGTTTCTTGTAAGGGCAACCAGCATAGTAGCAGAAGGAAAAAAAAAAAAAAAAAATTCTATAGTTGCAAAGTAAGGAGGAGTGTGGAGAAAAAACAGAAAGTAAGGATAGGAGTAATATTGATAGGAAATGATATGAAATATACAATATAAATAAATATACAATAGCAAGTGAAGTATAAGGGAAAATTTTCCATAAGATACTTACAAACCCTTACTGCTGATACAGAATAAAGGAATGCTTGTTCTGTATGTGGGAAGAAAATTCTCCTATTCTGTGCCTGGTAGACTGAGAGATGCAAGAAAGCTACTGTATTCTTTACAAGTCCATAACAATCTAGTAAAAGCTTGGCTGGCATGTAAATTTTTATGCTCTAGAGACCTAAATAACAGTATTGAAAGCTTAATAATGCATTTTGAAATAGGAACTTGCAATTGGAAAACAAAAATCACTCTTTATAGAGAAACGTGCACGATGTTTATGTTTTGTAAGCCTAGTTTGCCCACTACTGAAAATAATCGTGGTATTTGGCTTTCTGGTAGCTCTAACACATAGTATTGAGAAGACTGACTGAGCAGTTGAGTTGAAATCCTTTTCAGAGAAATGGGTGTTTTGTTTGCAGTTGTATAGGAAAATAACAGATTTGAAGCAGTACCATTCCTTTAAGTTAGCAGTGGTTTTCAGCGTTTCTCATCTTTCCTTGAAAACCTCACTTGCTGTTACTCTGAACATCTTGTTTGTCTGGGAGACTTGTAATTCTCCATGAGATTACACTGCTAATTGCTTCTGGCATTGGAAAGACAGAGAAAAATGTGTTTGCAGGAGAAAGGAAGGGAGGCTCGTTTATCCAGAGTCCAAATATTGTCCTTAGTATACTGATTTTTATTTTTGCTACTAAATCTTTACGTGCAAGACAGTTGATACGGAGTATCACTTGCTTTCTTTTTGTGCTTGTCCCTTATTAGCCGCTTAGGCTAATTTTTTTGTCACTTATGCAAAGACCTCACTGGTTATGTAAAGACCTAATCTTTGCTGCTTCCCTCATGACGGACACCCATTTTTAGACAGACTTGCGTTCAGTTTAATGCCTGTAAACAGTTTATCTTTTGAACATTTGGACAGAAACTTGGCAGCCAACATTTGACGGGACAAACAAAGGAAAACAAATCAAGCATCACTTCCCATTAGGAAGTAAACTATTGTTTGATAGGACGGAGCACAAGATTTCCAAAACTGCCAGAAGCCATACTATAGATGCAGTAATGCTTCACATAGCGTTATTTTGAAAATTAGAGACTTGTTTTTATTTTTCATTCAATTTGTAAACTTACCATTCACAACTAAATGCTAGTGTCTGGCATATATAAAACTAAAAGTTGTCCTTTATGTGGTCTCAGGCCTTCATTGAGGTTTAACAGGATTTGGGCCTTGCTGGTGCCTGTAATCCTTTGGCATCACTGTGTGTCTGCTGGTACAGCCAAAGAAGTTCTTGTGAATCAGCTGGGAGGAGGGAAAAAAGTACCCGTGGGTCTTTGTTAAAGACTTTCCAGCTTGCTATAGGATAAACAGTTTCTGTTAAGCATCTGTGTCTCTCAATTCCTGATGTGTCTGGGTAGCAGACGTGTAATGTTCCAGTATATTTTTTCTTGGTTGTCCCATGAAAGAAAACGATTCTTGGCTGTGGTGACCGATTGGAAAGGATGTTCCCCTGTAGGCACAAAATGCAGGTTTGGGTTATCTCTTCAGGGCTGAAGACTCCTGGAAGATTGGTGCTGCAGAACTCACAGCAAGCACTTCTCCAGAGCCAATCCACAGCACAGTGCCTGTAGATGAGACCTAATTCATCAACCATGCACAAGGTAAGCGCAGGTAGTAGAAGACTGTAAAGCACAGACTCAAAAGTCAGGATACGAGGAGGTTGTCGTGAGGACTTCAGTTGTGCTGCAATGAAATCTTTGGAAGTTTTACATGAACTCAACAGCTCCATGCAGTGTTCTGCCTTGTTACATACTGTACTTTCGGCCTCTTCCCTTTTCTCTGCTTTCTGACCAGATTCCTCAGAGCTTTTAAGCTTAAGAGTTTTCCCCATGCTGTCCCCATCCTTCCCTCTCCTCTCTGAAGTAGCTGGTTTCAGAGTACTCCTCACAGTCTGTTTTCTTCATCTGGAGACATTGTTCTTCCCTTACACACGTATTGATCGTGTGACCTGGCTTTCTATTTATTTTTCTGATTCCTGTTTTCCTCACAGGTATGACTTATATTTTCTAATCCTTCAAGATAGCCCAAATTTTCCTTCTCTGCTTTAATTCACAGCAATTAAACTCCCTCTGAATACCTCTTCAGCCTCAGTAAGGGTGGGATGTTTTCCAACTTGGCCTTTTTGTTGTTGTTTTTTGTTATTATTGGCCAAGAACTTACCCAACAATTAATTTACCATTCATTTAACTTTCAGTCATCATATGATTTTGCTATATTGATTAAGCTTGTTTTCAGCATTTGTGTTTGCTTTACAGTTTTTGGTGTCTCAAATGATTTTGATAATTCCCCATTAGTGTTGGTTTACATATATATATATATGTATATATATATATATGTATTTTTTTTTTCTCCTCGTGAATGAATTACAGATGGGAGGTCAGTTTGGTTGGTTTGTTTTGTTGCCTCTCAGGCTGCGTATCTGGTAATTTGGGATGCGTTACCTGGGACTTGACTGTTTTGGGATGGATGAGGCAGTGGTCAGAGTGCTCTGGGCCTGGCTCCTGCCCCGATGCATGATGTTCTCAGCAGCTGGAAGCTGCAGACTTAGTGGTGGGGCCAGATCTTCAACGTCTGTGTCCAGTACTCCTGTGGCTGTGATGTGTCTACCTGCAATGGGCTGAAGATCACGCAGCCAGCCCTGTTCTTTAGCTTTGGGGTAGCTTCCATACCCAGGCCTGGTAGGAGTTGCTCAGGTCAACAACCTGAGGAACAAACGTAAGGCTGAATGTCTTTTATTCATATTTGTACAAGAATGTGCACATAAACCTGCAGGAAATAACCATTGTCAGCATGCTGAAAGGCAGCAGGACAGGTCTGTGAGCTGCACAGGGAACGGGTCCATGAAAGGAAACCCATGCTGAGCAGCACTCTCCCCTCTGCCACGTCCTGAATCCATTTGTCTTTCCCATCCTCAGGTACATGTTAAAAGCTTTAAAGGTCACCTTTCTCCTGCTGAAACTTGCAGGAGTCAGGAATTACATTCCACAGCCGCCTAAGGACTTGGATCCAAGCCTTGTGGCTGAAAGCACAGAAGGGGCACAACTGTATTACCAATTTCCAAGCATTGGCTAGCAGTTTATTTAATGGTGGTGTCTTTGTATTGAATTGGCTGTCTGAAGCAGATATTAAGCCTAACTCTAATGCCCAGCATACAAAAGGGAAAAGTTGCAGTCCCCTGTAGTCACTTCTGTTAGTGACACAGGCTGAGGTGTGTGTGCTTGGTCGTACAGGTGGCCACGATGCTTTCCCCTTTCTTTTCATTAGATGAGTTCCAATAATCTAGCCCAATAATTAAATACCGAGCACTGGCTAGAAAAATGAATTACTGTATGCAAGTTACAGCTGGAGGTTCAACAGAAAAGATTGAGGAGGGCTGGTTCCATGAAAATTATCCCTAAAAATAATAATTTCTCACTGCGTTTGGCTCAGCTCCTGGAGCTGACTCTGCAGCTGTATCAATGTTTGCCATGGGATGAGGGAGGGGAGACTGAATGGGGAAGTTCAAGCCTAGGCTAAGGGTGGGGAGGGACCCTAAGAAACCAGCCCTGGCTGCTGCTGAGCTGGGTGTGATGCTTGTTTGTTTCACTGACAGATCTCAAATGTAGCTTCTAGGACAAGACACCCTAAAAAGTCGTGATTTAACCATGAAGATTTGGGGTAAAATTGGAACTCTCACATAGTTCAAAAGAGGTGAGCTCCCCTCTTCAGTTTTTCAAAGCAAGAATGCAGGTGGCAGGCTCCCAGAAGATTCATATGCTTGACCTTGCTGGAGAGTCTGTCTCTGTCCCTAAATCAAGCATCTGAGGCTGTTTTTGGTGTTTCTTGTTGCTTGACTTAGCATCATGTTTGTTCTCTGGCCATTGTGGCAGCCCTTCTTAGGCACTGAGTTTCCCCATAGCTCTTCAAGAAGCTATGAAGAACTTGGTTTGTTAAATTTGGGTTACAGGACTTCTAAGTATTGGGTGCTGCAGTACCTACGACCAATTTTGTGAAGTTTGAAGGTTGGTGAAAACAGCTTTTGATGCCATTGTCTGACCAAGTACTGAGGCTTACCTCTCTTTGTGCAAGTACATATACACACACAGCTGTATCTATGTGTGCATACATATATATGACAAGACTTAGAGGTTGAAAGCAACAGCATAAATGCAAAATCAATGGATTTTTGCCTCTTATTCATTGCCTTTTTTCTCTACGCTACATGAATTACTTTAATACTTATTGGCTCAGAAACACTCACAAGACTATTTAGCTAATACAATTCTTTCTTTGCCAATGAGGGAGCTGTAAATATGTTAGGTATGTGCACCATTTATCTTTTAAAGACAAATCCTAAACTTTAGGCTACTACTTTCCATCCCCCCCCTTCCATTCTGGCAGCCTGCTTTGTGTCTACCTCCCAGACAACAAAATACTCTTATTCTTTTGATCATAAATGTAGCTCTTTTCAGAGCAAGGATTTTAATTGCATTTCAGCTTCTCTCTAAAAGAAATTTTATGCATTTCACAGGGCTGAGGATCAAAGAAAAAGGGCAGAGTTTTGCTCCCTGCTTTTTCTAGCTAATGACTGGATCCTGCATGATGTGCAGGTAGGGAGGTTCACTCAGAACCTCTGAACAGGTCCCTATCTACTCTTTTTATAATCATGATGTCTTTCCCCAGAAAGAGGAGAACAAAATTGTTAGGAGATAATGTAATACAACAGCTAGCATCGCTCAGAGATAGTTTTTAGAGTTAATAACCACGTGCTTACATAAGAGGGAGTGTGTGTTTGGGAGGTGGCAGGAATATAGGAGGAACCTTTTTTTTAAAAAAAAAAAAAAAGTCATAACTTTAGCTTCTTAGGAACAAGCAGAGAACATCGTGGTTGCCTTTGATTGTTTTTCTGACCTATAACTGTATGAAAACCCCAATCACGTGAGAGTGTCAAGAACATGGTTTGCTGTTAGTGCTAGTGCAACATATATATTTGTATATAAAAAAATAGATCCAGGATATATAGGATATTTTGCTGGAGCAAAATAGCCCTATATTTCAACTATACCTTGAAACTTATATAGGGCTATATATTTCAAGGTATACTTTCCTTTAGGAGAAGCTGCATTTCTTTGCATACAGTAGCCAGCATACAGGAAGACAGCGTAATTAAGGTTTTACTTTAAGTCATAACACATCTCACAGGTTACAATACTTAAGGTTACATGATTAAGAGATTAATTCAGGTTGTCAAAGTATGTTCTTTACCACAGGTGAGGGATTATCAACATCATTATCCTCAAAGTGAAGTCCTTACCATCTCATGAAGAGCTTTAAAAAAAAAAACAACTTTATTGATCAAAATCATTGCCATGGCTTTTTACTTCAGTGGTACAATTAAAAGTTGACTTCTCATGCAGCTGCTGAATTCACACCATGTACTTTTAATCAAGCTCTATGGTATTTGCCCAGTCTAGGAAATATGTTCACTAAATATTTAATGAGATTGTGAAACTACTCCCAAAGCTCAATTGTGCTGCGTTAAAAGCTTATAACAGCTTATAACATTGCACGTGACAGGATGATTCTGTTTTTCCTTTTAAATCTTAAGATGGAGGGCAATCACCCCTGCACTGAAATGCACATATCACAGCAGAAGCACCTCCGTTCTCCAGTTTCTGCATTCAAAAACAGTGTTTTTTTTAAATTGATAAGCCAGCAATATGCCTTTACTGCTAATAAGGCTAATGGTATCCTGAGGACACAGCTGGAGCCTGGTGTCCAGTTCCTGTCTCTCCCCTGCAAGGCACAGACATACTGGAGAGAGGCTAGTGGAGGGCCATTAATGTTGTTAAAGGACTGGAACATCCCTATGATGAAAGGCTGGGACTGGTAAGCCAGGAGAAGAGGCTGAGGGTGGGAATCTTAGCAATTTCTAAGAATAACTGAAGGCAGAGTGCATAGAAAGTGGAGCCAGACTCTTTTCAGTGGAGCCCAGTGCCAAGACAAGAAGCATAAACTGAAAAACTGCAGGTACTGTCTGAAGCACTTCCTTACCACACAGGTGACAAAGCACTGGCACAGGCTGCCCAGAAAGGCTGTGGAGCCTCCTTCCTTGCAGATCTTTAAAAGCCATCTGGACAGGGCAGTCATGCCTGGGCCATAGGGTTGGACACCAAAGAGCTTCCAGCCATTCCTTTCAACTTCAGTCTACAATTATCCAGTGAAATCCTTGGGTAGAGGACTAAAAGCACGTGTCCTGCTTCTTGTCACCTTAGCGACTGCCATCTGAAAGGCCTTAAGGGCCTGGCAAAGGCTTTCAGCTACAGAAGACAGAGCAGGACAGCAAGTAGTTATAGGGAAAAGAAGATTAAACCTGACTCTTATTATCTGACACTCGTAATAGAACTGAAAATTAACACTTGATTTTTCCTTTAAGCCTTACCATCCCTTTTAGTTTTTTTTTCTACTCAGCTTAGACACTAGTGGAAGTCACTTCCAGCTGTCTTAGGACTGTTCCTGTAAACTTATGTACAAGAGACAGAGCAGGTAGGGCCCCTGAACGTGAATCTTCATGAAGAGTAGCAGAATTCTAACCCTGATTAAAAAAACAAAACAAATGAATAGCAGCATTCTTCAACCACTGCAAGGTTAAAGGTTCCTATAGACAGAAAACAAAGTTCACAATGTTATGGGTGCAAATCTTCATTAAGAGCTGCTGGTTCCTCAACAAATCCAGCAGCTAAAGCAGTGCTCCAGCCAACAAAGCTTGCAGCAACATTATAGAGAGATGTTACAGCTCTACAGTTTAAAGTTACAGTAACCACAGCAGACACCTTAAGGGAAAGAAAAAACAACAAATCCCTATACTGAGAAATCCACTTATCAGTAAGTTAAAAGAAAAGGATTGGTATGGACTTAAATTTGAGTGAATAAAACTGTATTCTAATAGTGTCTTCCTGTGCAGCCTATTAAGTCTTAACTGTCCCAGACAAAAAACAAATGCTGATACAACCACTGATACAACCAATTACTGAAAAGCAATGGCATTTGACCTACTTGCATTTTTCTCATTCTGTTATGAATCACTACAAAGAACAGGCTATAGAAAGTATAGAAAGATCTTGCTATAAAATTCAAATGGGTTCATCTATGCAAGACAGACTTAAAGGAGTAATAAAAACCATAATTTATTACACTGTGCAAAACTAGATTCAGAATAAGCAAGCACAGAATATAGTAAGTTTTATTTTTCTGTACATTACATATTATTGGTTAAATTTCATCAACAATACCAACACTTCTCAGACAGGTAAAGGAAAAATTGCAGCTCAGCAATTACTTTTGCTTTACAGAATAGAATAAGATAGCTTCCCGGAGAATTTGTTACCTGATTAACCTAGCAGAAGGTGCTTCACCTCAGACTACCTTCCAGGATTTTCCACAGCTTGTCAGGTTGGAACCTCAGTTTGCATTGTCCTGACACAGTCTAGAAACAGCAACTCCATTCTCATTAAGTTTCAGTAATTGTCTTCTTCTTAGAAGATGAATTAATGCAGTTGCATCTGCAGTATATGTGAAAGCTGTAGCTACAAAAGTCAGTTTCCAGTAGCCCCAGATGTCTCTCGAGTTAGAGTTTGCTGAGATGTTATATATTTAATAAAGTCCTTTTAAGAAAAAAATAAGGATTTTTGCATAATGTACATACAAAAAATGGTTATTTCCTTTATTTATAGGTTCAGATATCTAACTACAGCTATATTTTATTCACTAACTCACAACAATTAATGCCTTGATGGTAACTGACAGAAGTCCAAGAGAATTATTGGTCTATTCTTTATAATGGTGTAAATTATATGGAAGTGTTTTGAAAACAGTGGCTTAAAGAAAGAGGAATCAGCAAAAAGCTCCTTTGGTCCCTGAAGGAATAATTTAACTCTTCCAAGAAATTTTCAAAACTCTTCCACGTAGTTTTAACTGATAATTTTAACTGATTAAGGCATCGAAAATGTATTTAAAATTGCAATTAAAACGGTCATTCAATGCAGATTCCCTAACAAAGATTAAGTATTTTCTCCTCCTCAGCTCTCTTCTGCAAAAACCAACACTCCAAATATACCTGTCTGATAATGTCCCCCCATATCCACTTTATAAACAACAAAACATAACAATTAAATATATTGCACAAGAAGCATGACAGATCCTGCCTGACTCCTCACAAAAATGGCCACAACACAGGAGAACAGCTACTGAACATCTCAAAATTTGAAGAGGTCAATGAAATGCTGAGGAGATACTGGCATAAGACAGGTGTTTGGATCACTGGCTGTGCAGGGGTGTCCTCCATCCTGTGAAGTGAGAGAGAAAATAGTAAGTTCTTTCTATATCCACTATCTTTCTACCCCCAAATTAAAAAAAAAAAAAAGCAAGAATTCACATAAGGGACATGTAACTACTACTTCTGAAGCAAACTGATAATTTAAGAATTTGTGTGTGTATATATATATATATACACACACACATATATATAAACATAGGTCTTTCCCATTTGACTGTGGTATTGAGATGCTTCAAATTTCAGAAAAACACCCCTCCTCCCCTCAAAAAACAGAGCCTGAGTCAGAGCTCTTAAAAAAAGTACATTTTGTTAAATGTAATTTAAAGAACAGCTGCTTTGTTGAACCTAATTGTCTGTTCAATGAAAAACTGAAATCAGATATTACTTCAGGGGAAAACGAGCTTTGTTTTCCAAGTGAAGAGCAGCATACAATCCCCCCCCCCCAAAATGGGCAGAATGTTTGATGTCAACGTAAGTTCTTCTACCTTTGTTCTCTTCCTAAGATGTTTTTCACTCCTACCTCTTACCCAGGTGAAATTGTTGCCTTAAACCAGATATTTGTACCCAGGCAAGTTAGGAATATAGAAGATGGAAAGGATGTATAAAGTCATGCAGAGGAAGGAACTGCCTCAAATCATTACCCATTGGTGTAATTAATGGGATACATAGAAGAGAAATTAAGCCCATCAGCAATTTGACTAAAGGAAGGACGTGGTAAAGATCTTGCACAATGAAACAAGGAAGATTTACTCTGGAAGGTAGAGTTCACAAGCAGTTGGGTCAGATTCAACCAGTGGGATGATGATTGAAAGTACAGCTGTCTGAACAGCCCAGAAACAGTAAAATCACATTAGTTTAGGGCTACAGATTGTCAGGGCCTGGATTAACCAGTTTGCAGGAGTATTTATGTAATGAGCAGATATAAAAACAAATTAGAACATGGCTCTAATGTTCTGAAGTTAACACTGCAGTGTTGTGACCAGCTCTGCAAAATATTGGCTATATTGGGGTGGATATACATACACACATGCCTCTTTATGGAGAGAATCTGTAGCATAAACACATTATGGAGTAGATTCCTCACTGAGGCAGTAGTTATAAGCTATGAGGAAATATGTAGAAAGATTTCCAGAGGTACAAATGCTTGTTTGCTATCATACCCAATGAGATTTTTTTTAGCACAGCCTATTGATAGGTTCTAGAAGTCAGTGATTAACATGGTACTTAAACTGGAAACCATTGCAAGGAAGCTTTAAACATCAGAGTGGTCTGGTTGCAAAGGTTCCCATTTCTGTGTTCTTAATATCTGGTACAAAGAAACAATTGGGAGACAACAGCCCTCTGTGTGATACAACCAGCTTAGTAAGTCAGTTAAAGCTGAAGTACAAGAGTTGTAACACGAAAAGCTGTGTAATCACGACCTGTTGCACTGCCAGCCTCAGAAAGTTACATGTAGCTTCCTCAGTCTTACAGAGGAAGCTGCAGAACACTCATTCTCTCTCACTGCTCAATGAGAAAACATTTCAAGTTTAAACGGACTTCTATTTTAAGCGTACCTGCATTCAGTTGTGGCCAGATACCCAACACATCTTTGATCTGTCCTCTGCAGCATATTGAAAGCTCAATTTTCTTTACTCTATTAGTTTTTGAACTGGGGACATCAAATGAAAAGGCTTTCTCATTCTAAGTTCACCAAACCTGCAGTGCTTTCTTTAATATTACAGAGTCTTGAACACAGCACAATTGTCTGATTATTCAAGGTTCAGATTCATCTTATAATGGAAAGTTCAGTTTTGTACCTCATTGGAACCCTTTACAGGAATGAAATGCCAGAGTTGTAATGAAAAGAAGGCCCCAGATAGTTCAGTGAAGAGGTTAAACAAACACCTTGATGAGTAACAGTCTAAGGCTCAAGCTGTCATCCCAGGTTTTGAAGGGCTTCTCTCCCTTTCCAGTGTTGATGAATTTACAGTGTAGGATGAGAAAGCTAAAGTAAATATATGGTAGGTAGATCGCAGACCATTGCAGTTTCTCTCATTTCCATGGGAAATGAAATTATATGCAATTTAGTTAATAGAAGGAAGGAATCTGGAAGTGGAGTTTTCTTACTATTTTCTTTACATGAGTTCATCAGAGATGCCACACTCCCTTCCAAAAGGTTTGCAACACTGAAGTGATTAGGCCAAGCATATGTTCTAAATACTATTCAGCTTTGCCAATGAAAATCATTACTATACAGATACATTATTTGTAATTTTTCATTAAAAAATATGGATGTCCATATGAAAATACTAGTGACATCTCGTTCTCCCACTTCTTTTAGTACTTGCTTTAGTATCACTTGAAAACCAGCTGTTACATTCATAACAGGAGGAAAAAAGGAACAGAAATAGGCAGTCCTACTTGGAGTGCAGTCCATGTAGGCAAAATACACAAGAAAGGTTTAGTACATATGTTTCAGCCTTGCTCTACTGCTTTCATCTTGAGATGACTCTTGTAAGAAAGGGCGATGCTATGGCAGAAAAAGCACACTCCCAGAGGTAGTTGCTAATAATACATTTTTCTACTCATTGTCATGAGCAGAACTTCCTAGTTTCCAGGAAATAAGATTCTGGGAAAAGTTACTTTATTCTCCCTTAGTGCTTATTTATACCTATACTTGTAAACATTTTACAAAAAAATGTAACATGCTTTGCTCCGTGCATGATCATAAAAATGCTTTCAAAAGGCTCTGCTCAGTCAGGAATTATAGAGCCAATAACAATCTCAGTAAGTTCAGTTCTTGTTTAAGTTATTAAAATGGAAACAGCAGTTTTACAGTTAAAGTGATGTGGATTGAAGATGAGTATCAAACTTCCTGTAATTATGAGTATTCATCCTTCCCGTGAAATTACATTTATTAAGTACTGAAAAGTAAAGAACAAGTCACACTGATCTTTGATATATCTACTTAAAGCTAAAACAATTCTTTTGAATTAACAAGAGAATTCACCAGGAAAAATGTTTACTGACAAATGTAATTTTTTGGTTCCTCAGATTTTATCACAACTGCAAATTACAAAGCTCCCATGACAACTCTGGAGCTACAGTCCTTTTCCGTTTAATTATTTCCACCATCTCCTCATTCAGAAAATAACATTATAATTGCCTCTCCCACCCTCCCAAGTCATACATAGCCCATTCTGGGAATTTCTTTTCAGAGAGGCTCTTTTATAAGAAGATGAGTATTCCATGTGGAATAAAACAGATTGCAGTACTTCCGCTTAACAGAAAGTGAGGTTGTGTTACTCTTTTCAGATTTAAATACTGAATTAAATACATCAGGGAGCACGTGAACAGTTACCAACGCTGAGCGCACAGACCTGTTTCTTAGTCAATCTAACCTAAAGTGTACACTCATGTTCATTAGATGTTGAATTATGGTCCCCAGTTTTCATGGCAATAACAGGCAATAATAAACAAAGATGAAAACTGAGATGGGAAGTCACCACTACCTATCTGATAGGGACATGAAAATTAAAATATTCCTGCTGATGTAGGGAAACAAGAACAAGTATCAAAACAAAGAAGTTAACGTTAATTCACTTTGACATTACACACAGGTTAGCACTGAAAACAGATGAGACACGTAAGAAATACCTTGAGTAACAAAGCAAGATGGTAGTCCTTTGAGATCATGAAGAAGGAAGCAGGAGGGAAAGCCATAAAGTAAAAGAAGCAGAGTTAAGGTTTATTGAAGCTAAGGTTTATGTGCCATTTAGAAAAATAGTCTTATTCCCATGGAAAGTCACAAGGAATCGAGGAACCAAAATCAGTACAGACCCCAAGACTACTAAAACCAAGCGTGAAACATTCCACTTACACAAAACAGTTTCAATACCCTGGGCTTTCTGTAATACTGTCAGAACAAAAGGCTTTTCAACTTCTATGGCCATCCCTGGGATATCTGTAATGTACTACTGAGTTCTGTAACGTACTGCTGAGTTGACCAAGAAAATAAGAGAACTGCCCACAATGGCAATGTTGCCTAGAGGAACAGAAATAGTGCTATATAAATGAAGAGTAAACATAATAGCTATAGAAATAGTAATACATAATGCTTCTCTGAATGCTTTTTATCAGTTTGCCCTTTTTGAACTACTGGTATTACCTATTTTGCTCACTTTCAGTATGGAAAAATCCTCACTTCTCAAAGTGAATGAAAAGTCATGCAATATGAAGAGCTTCTTACAGTCATTCCCTCCTTTAGCACAGAAGAGTACAAGGTGATTATACCACTGCACTCCCTGCAATGAATTCAGGAGTCTCCTTACTGTACTTAGCATTACTATGGTCACAGGTTTTAAATAAATACAGCAGCACATGCCTCAAATGCTGCTTCTTGAAAACTCTTAAGGATTATCATAACATACTGAAAAATGAAAAAATTCCCTTTGACTCTTTGCCAACTCAATTCACCAGTCTTCAGTCCCTTTTTCTGTGCAAGTCTTCCTTTAAAAAGGTCAAAATGAAGGACCAGAAGAATTGCCTGGGTAAGATTTAGTTAGCCCTCTCTTGTTGCCAGCTTTTATATTATCATTTTTACAAACTGATGAAAAGTTCTCCTCAGATACAAAACATGGGCATAACTAGTGGTATTTCACAGTCTCACTGCTTTGCTTCTTAAAAATTTAAGCTTTCAAATATTACTGTAGCTGATTTCTACAATTTGCACTAAGGGATAGCCCTGAAATCAGCAGTTCGCCTAAATAGGGCAACATTCACCTCCTCCATCTCTAAGAATTTCTGGAGAGCAGTCACATTCCTTCATAGATTTAATTCAGCTAAATTAACAAAACTGTACTATCAGTCTTCATTCAGAACTTTTCGTCTGCAGCTATGTTTTGCTTTGCTCTTGAATGAGGGAAAAAAAAAATTATGGCAACCCCAGTTCATTGCCTGAAGCTCTTCTGAATTGTCAAAGCCATAAATAGTTTCCTGATGGATATATTGATCTAACACATTTTGCTAGAACTGATAAAGTTCCCCACACATGCACTTTGTTTCTCATCTTTGTTCAGAAAGCTTGGGAAAGGTTATAGGTACATGTGCCTGAAAAAGCAGAACTGTTCTCCCCCCACACAACTCAGTGTGACTGTGACTGGCAGTACTTTACTCATATTGCCCTGCCAGTGTAAACAGAGGAACTGCTTTTCAGACCAAGGATTAACCTCTTAGTGATTAACCTCTGCCAGTAGTGGTACCAGTTGGTCAGAAATCAATTCTTTATACAATCTCTCAGCCTGATCAAATATTTATTTTAAAAATCTAAGCCTTGTCTTTTTCTAAAACCAAGTGAAGCAAAACTGAATCCAGGCTCGCAGAACAATTGGGCTGGAGGTCTCCAGTCCAGCCTTCTGGTGAAGGCAGGGTCAGCTATGAAATCAGACCAGGTTACTCAGGTCATCAAAACATTTAAGGGTGGAAACTGCAAAACCCCTTCAGACCAAGTGTTTCCTTGCTTGGCAGTCCTAAGGTCAGGCTCTTACATTCCTCTGACGTGGTCTTCTCCAGCCTCTCCTCACATGGCAAGTCCTCAGACCACCTAGAACATTTGGACCTTCCCTGAATTCCACCTTGTTAATCAGCTTTTTATTTTAAATATACTGGAGGACCCTCAGCTGGGTACAGTATTCCAGATGCAGTCTAATGAGTGACAAGAGGGACAATGTGTTCCCTAACCCCTGTCGGTGAAACCCACCCAGGCTGCCAAGAGCCTCCATTGCTGCCAGGGCTCACCACTGGCTCAGCTCACTGCTCACCAGGACCGCCAGGGCTTCAGTGGAGTTGCTCCAAGGCCTGCCCCAGCCTTCTCAAGTACAAGCACCAGCATTTTTCCTCATTCATGGGATTCCTACCAGTGTATTCATCCCTCCAGCCTGTTCCCTCTAACAGCAGAGCTGCCCTATGGTGCATTTATTGAATGTGCCCTCCAAAATGGAGGTATCTTGAGAGTACTCTAATGCCTCCTCCAGGTCACTGATAAATCAGACCAACTTCTCAAAGAAAGCTATGTATTTTCCATGCTCACAGTAATAATTCAAATTGCAAACCACTTCCTCCAGAATTTTAGTGGAAAGCATATAATTAATCTATAACTACAATCACTTTAAGACCCATCCACATCTCCAGGATGAGGCAGTTGGTATTGCAATGGCGATCAACAGGTACTGCTCAAACCAAAGTACCTTTAGCAGCTCATTCTGTTGTGTTTCACTAAAAATATAAACCCACAGAGCAAGTGCTGCTGTTCCAGTAACAAAATCAGGTTGGTAATGTAACAAGATCCGCCCGCAGAGGTTCACCATCTCTTAATGTCACATGTGGTCTGCTATTAAATAACTCCATTTAGTCAACACTAATATTAAAGCGTTGGATGTTCAATTATACAAAGATCAGAATGAGACCGATGTACAGTGAAAAGCATTACACAGCAGAACCAGATGACCCAACAACCAGAAGTGCCCACCTGCACATACACAGTATGCTTTACCTTTAAAGTATTTTTCAAAGAAAGTGTTGCTTAATATGTAGGGTGAAATCAAGACTTATTCCACTATAATATAATGGAATGAACACTTAGTCATTCTTGACACAGGTTCTTCAGCAAGTACTCAGGCTCTTCAATGCAAAACCAATTACCACTACCTGCTTTCCTACTATTAATTTAGTGAAATATACTACTGCCTGCAAGAGCTTCGGTGATATAAAGCACCCTCAAGTTTAAAATATCATAATTCAATATCATGCTATTTCTGTGAAGACTAGCCTATCCTGTTCAACAGCCTCATTTTTATATAGAAAATGAGGTCTCACACTGACATGCAACTCTAAAGTTATAGAAAGAGGACATAAGAGCAACGATTTTATTTCTATGAATTAGAAGATAAATACTTCTCAAGATGAAAATTTCTCATATTTCTTATTCTTTGTCCACTTAACACTACCCATATAGTACTTGAGCTGCAAAATTAAAGAAACATTACTGACTGGAAAGCTAAATTATGTTACAACACAAAGTAACAGCATAACTTGAGTTCACATGAGTGAAATAGTAAGGTGCTCTACAGAAATTACAACCATCCTGTATACTTCATGGTCAAGATCAAAATCAACATAAAATTTTGAAGTTTCCAGCATTTCTCAGAGCTTCATACAGAACAGAAGCAAGACTATAAAAATACAGTTCTGTATCAACATGGTAGGAATGCCACAGTAGTAACTTACTACAGGGTTTTATTGATTGCCATACCATCGTTAGAAGAAGGATGGCATAAGTGGAAGGTTATTTCATACAAGCTCATAACAACTTCACATAACATTAAAGAAATACAAGAATACACAGACTGCAACTCATCCCCCATGGCAGTTTTCCTTGAAATTCCAAGTATTAAGATTGTCAGATACAGAGAGAAAAATGCTAATTCAGGAACAGGTCTGGAATTCAATACTAATTTAAATATATAAAGCTTCCATATGAACATTAGATATTAGCTGTCCAACCACATCTCACATGATAGAACTGAGAAGATTATCTTAACTTTCCTTTCAGATAATCATCAGTAACTGAACCTATTTCTGGTTATTTCAAAGCTCTTACCTTCCAGAAGAGAATACTACAGTGTCGACAGAAATGCAAGGTGTCTCCATACTGCTCCTTTATTGGGTAGCATTTCTGAAGTGCAAAGTACATCAGCTTCCAGTCAATATGGCCCTTCTCTGATAGAATCAAATGCCTACAAAACTGGACATAAAATACTTTCCTTAAAATTGGTTAAAGAACTAGTCAAATCAGGCAAAGGACTAGAAAACTGAAGGTATCTAAACTGAAGGCATTCTAACAGGCATTCTTTAAAGGCAATCTGATATTATACATCTTTGAAAAGTAGTGAGATCCAGCCAAAAAAAAAAGTTAACACACTAAAAATAGGAGTATAGATTTGCCAAGAAAAAGTAGGTCATATACAGCTGATCTAACTCCACTGTCTTGAAATGATTCTAATTATAGTCAGTGATAACTACATAATAAAAACAATATTTAGAGGCATAAATTTTCTATGTCAAGAATAAGATAATTGTGCATTACATTTCATGAATTTCTGGTAAAATGGTAACCATAGATTTAAACTTTCATTTTAAGAATATACACTGTTCTTTCACATCTTATTGTCTTTCTAGAAGCACAGCCATAATAGTGAATGATGTACTTCTTGAATACATATCTGCATGCGAAGAGCAGCTAATGCAGAATGACTATTTCCCTCCATCTTAATCCACAGAAAAGGTTTATTAAGTGTATTTGCAAAAGGCTCCTTATTCCACTCTGTCTGGATTAAATGCTAATACATTACAGGCTTTCTTCATTCACAAGACTACTGCCACATGAGTGAGAACAGCACCGCCTTTGTGATTTCAGCTACACTTCACTTTGTTTCATAATAGTTTCCCTGTGTAAAGTTCTTACTTTTTCCAAAAATGCTCTTCAGATATCAAGTATGTTTTTGTAGTTGTTTCAATGGCTCAACAAATATACTGCAGAGGAGAGGAAAAACAACCCAACCCCACTCTGTTGCTATTAAGCAGAAAAAGCAGTATTTGATAAAAGTAGTTTTTCAGTATCAATTTATTAGATTATTCTAATAAAAATTGGATGTGAATATTTAGGAATACATTAGCAACACTGTGCAGAGTATTCTTTATAAAACACAGGACTAGCTCATTATACTGAAATTACTGAAATGATTGTGATCTTTTTTTCCCCAGCATTACCTTAATACACATTATTCTCTAGCTATTGTCACTGTTCAGATGACCTTACCTTACCTACCCTCAAAATTCATAAGTCTAACGGTTGAATCTTCATCACTTTACCTTGAGTTCACCCAAGTTGTCTCAGAAAAGTTCATCTTCCATTAAGCTGTATTTTCCAGAGTTCACCCTGAAGTCTTTCATCTTACAAAAATTCTTATTCAAGTCAACTGCATGAGAGTTATCTGATCTTCTCCTCTACCTTTCGCATTATACTAATAATTAATTCGCTAGTCACTGACCAAATGGTATAACTTAAATCTGTCAGATTTAAGACAGATTTTTTGTGTGTCCTTTAGTCCTGAATGTACTAGGTTTTTCAAGTTTTTCATGCAGCTCTGATGTGGGAACTTCTATTTTTTAATACCTGTATTTTCACCTAGTCTGATTTTTCCCACTTTCTGACATAAACAGATGTCAAAGACAGTTCTAGAGGCATTCCTAGGTTACATTAATGCTTTACATAAGGGACAAATTTCCCTTCACTTCAAAATCAGAAACTTGTTTTATTCTTTTTTGCTAATTTTTTTCTAGCAAACTTTCTTGCTAAGTTATTCTAGCAAACTAAGGCAAAAAATAGAAAAAGGACATTTTTGTTCACCAGATTGTTCATATAATCTACAAGTTCAAGCAATCAAATGTCTGCCTACCTTGATTATCAAAATTACATTTTAGATACTGAAAATAGTGACACCTTGAAGGTATTCTCAACCACACTCTTGACTGCACAGTAAAGAAAAGTCTTGAATTTGTTTTAAATAATGTAAGGAAACACCCTAAACTCAGACATATTGAATACAATCTTTAGTATAAGCCACAGAAGAACCCACACTTTCAATATTACCACATGCTGCCACATTTTTTCCTCAAAAAACAAGTTCAACACACCATTTGTATACCGTATTGCAAAGAAGGTTCACATTTATGCAGGTGATTACCTGTTTTTCTGCAAAATGGTACTGGCATAGTTTTTTCCACAGCTGTCTGTCTTCACTGAGCATGTACAGAGTTGGGGTCACTTGACCTAAGGTAATAATGTCCCAGCCATCAGAGAGCCTGTGTAAGATGTTACTCAGCATATGCAGAGGGAGATCACTAAGCGTAAGACCATTGTTGACTTGCTGGAAATAAGAGTTGAAGACTTAGCTACAAAAACTTGGTAGTAAAAGGTACAAACAAAAATCTTGAGATCTCACATCTTAGTTTAGTTCATACAAACCCACTGAATATTATCTATGGTTAACTGTGATTATTAGCATAGTAATCAAAGTAAGGTTTGAACTGATTAGTTATAGGATAAAGTTTCTCCCCCTTTTTTTTTTTTTTTTTAAGGACAGCACATGCAAATTTCTCTTAAGAGAACAGACAGACAATTTTCTGTCAACTTCTGAGAGAATGAATGTTGGAGGCATGGTCCCTGCTGACAGGTGAAGAATGGAGGCTGCTTGCCCCACCTAGTGGAGCTGCCCTGCCAGGGAGACCTGGTCCCACAGCAGCTGCACTCTAGCAAGCTCTAGGTTACGTTTGTTTACTTCACCACCATTTATCTCACTTTACACTAGACTTTCCATGGTGTCACTGTTATAAACAACCCTGGGACTATCGTTCTGTTCAAGGCCATTCTGCTTGCACTGTACTACAGATGCAAGATCTCTAATCAGCTATTTCAGCCGACAAAGCAGCTCAGATGCAAGTGGCATACTGGAAAGAGATGCAGCAAATGCAGTGTCACAAACTCTTTGCTGTGGCACATGAGAACTGTTGAGATTAACTTTAGAATAGAAAAAAGAGGAACCTAGTGACTTATTCAGATGCCCAGCACACACAGCAAGGCCAACTCCAAAGCTGAAAGCAAACAGATGAAATAGCTGTTTAGTTTTACTGCATGCAACATCTTGGGAGTATTTCATCCAGCAGTGCCCACGACAGGCTCAGCCTTAAAACACAAGTTTCTTGCTTCAGAAGTTTCCACTTTAAAAAAAAATCTGGAGCAGCACATCATCCCACATACTTTGAATAAAGTTGTACAGAGTCCAGACACTGAAGTCATTTTATTTATTTATTTTTAAAAAAGGCAACTGTTCAATGATTAGAACTGTGGAATTGCTACTTGAAATTGTTTTCCTGGTCCGTGTCTGAAATTCAATTTTGGTTTTATTTTTAGTACTGGAATATTTACTTCTGAATCAAAGATTTGTAGATTGTTAAGCAGACAAAAAAAGAAACATTTTAGAAGTTGATTGGATAAGAAAAAATGCAGCTATACATCGGTCACAAAGCAGGAGTATAGGCACTGTACTAGTTCTTATTAGAGACGAGCTGTGAAAACATTAGAAATTGTTTCAATTTAAGTAGCTTCACATTACTCCTCCAAAACCAAAGAAAACTGAACCGTGGGCTTCTTGTTTCTCTCAAGGTAAGTCCTATATCACTAGGTTTCCTGTAGGAGAAACTTCTTTCAGCCAAGTTCATTTTAAGATTTAAACTTATGCCCACTTACAAATCATGAACCAATGTTCAATATGCTCTCTCTCCTTCCACCCCTCCCCAATACCTTATCTGCACAGTTTAGCAACATACCTTGTTCATCTGAAGGTTTTTTAGCTGTTGTTGCCACAAAAGGATAGTTTCTAATCGGCAAATCCAAATATTAATGTTTCCAACCAGAACAGATTTTCCTACTCCCCTAATTAGTATACAAAGAGTAGAACTCAAATCCTGTAGGAGATCTTTGATTAATCGTGGATTATATTGGTCTTCCATGACTAGAAAAAACACATCATGCAAATTGAGAGACAACTGTGTTACTAATTTCATTACAATTGTTTAATCTAACACATCATTCATCACATTTCATAAAATTTTTAATTTAATAGTAGTTTCTGAACAGAACTTAGTTGTCATTTAATTTCAATCTGTTTCAATAGATAAAATACAGTAACAGAAAACATTCATACTAGATAGCAAGCATTTCTATGAAATCTCAAAAAGCAGATAGATTATAAAATACTAGGTCCTACCTTTCCGCACAATTTTGTCCAAAATGTTAAAGTAGTTCTTCTGTGCTGCACCACTCAGTGAAGTTAACTGGGACTTTGCAATTAACTGTAAAAGCTAAAACAAAGAAATAGAAGTTATAGGGAATCAGGGAATCTTGAGATAGGACAAGGGGGAATGGCTTTAAACTAAGAAAGGGTAGATTTAGGTTAGACATCAGGAAGAAGTTTTTTATTCTGAGGGTGGTGAGGCACTGGAATAGGTTTCCCTGAGACACTGTGGATGCCCCATCCCTGGACCCATCCTTTGCCTTGGGTAACCTGGTCTAGTGGGAGTCATCCCTGCCCATGGCAGGGGATTGGAATTAAGATGGTCTTTAAGGTTTCTTCCAACCAAAACCATCCTAAGACAGACAGAAGTAAAAGACTGTTTCAAATACACATTCAGTACATACACTCACTTACAACAGCCTAGATTACTACGACCATATCTCAAAAATAACACCACAGAGTTTGGAACATGAAGCAAGACAAACACAGAAAACCTTAGGCATTCCCAATGGCATCCCATGACCAACTCATGGAGAGGAATATATTTGTATAGTATTTTGAGAATATATGTATTTATCATAGAGCACATGACATACAGTCTTTGTAAACTGTAATAAAACAGAGATAGTGTGTTTTGGAAGCTCACAAATACAAATTACTTAAGTCCTGCTTACTCACTTTTGTTTTAGATTTGGTTTTGCAGCTGATAAGGATTGTCCCTAATAGAAGATGGTCTCTAAAAACCTCTCTCAAATACAAGAGACTTCAATATTATGACAGTGCTGTAATATTTAGAAGCTCTCTGATTACAATTCATAATGCTGAGTTCAGGACAAAATTTCTCAATGCATCAGAAACAGAAAGCAGGGAGCAGAAACCACAATTCCTACAGAGTACTCTGAACACCAGCCTGCAGAGCCATGCTTTGTATTGGCACAGAGGATGAGCAAAGACTAAGCCTGCCAAAAATTATTTTGTATCTTCATTTCTAAAACACTGACTTGACACTATACTCAACATTAATTTTCCTTTGGAGGAGGAGAGAATACACCTGTTCTCTCCCTCATTTAATAATGCTCCTTCTGGCTTCTCTGCATGATCCCTGACAAAACATTATGTGCTGTGAAAGGAGGAATTAACTCCTGACGTATTTAAATACAATTAATTTATTTATACAGCTTTTGAGACTAGGTATCAGGACCTCTCTTTCTTGGCATTTTTAAAACCTTTTAGTTTGATTAACAATTTGGAGAACACCTAGGTATCTCTGGCAGTTTGCCAGCTCAGGCAAGTATGTACATTTCTCTTGATTAACTTAAAAATAATCAGTCCTGTCACTTAGACTGCAGATCAAATCCAAAGAACAAATTCTACCCAGATGATTTTAATGAAGATTCCATTTTCAAGGATGGTTAACATGCAAGGATTAGGACAAGAATTTTAGCAGGTGCACATGCACAAGGATCTAACACAAGCTGACTCTTGGGCTAAGTGCATAGCAATGGCTTATGCTGCCTACTAGGGATTATAGCCTCAAATGTATCAACTATTTATTCAAATAGAAAAAAAAATCTTAAAAGGCCATCCATATCAATTTATGTATCAGGCATTTACTAGCTAAGAAATATTATAAACAAGCATAAACAAGTACAGTAAAACAGTTGATCCACCCTGTAAGACTAATAGGTTAGAACATAACCATCTTTAAAAAAAATAGTGCGTGCACATACAAAAAAATCTATAGGAGACATAAAACAGCCAAGTACCCTAACCACTAGCCTAGGGACAATTTTTTTTCATTATTTCCTCTGGTCCTATAACTCCTGTTTTTCTGGAGGTATGACATACAGTTTCACAAGGATGGGCAGAACATGTTTTCTCTCCAAATAGTAACTCCAATAGTTAGGGTGTTCCTTCAGTAGGCTTATTCAATTATGTTTTGTGTCTTTCCAAGTTCTGAATACTATCCTCAAAACATAATGGGAGCATGATTCCCTGCACTAAGTGCAGAAGAAATCACAGAATATTTACACATCAAGTATTATTTTGGAAATTGCTCTTCTAATTCTATTTAAGATTAAGATTATATTTAAGATGTATTATGCTTTACTGTTTGTTTGTATAGGAAATATTTTCCTTTAAAGAGGTTTCACTACCCAGACTAAGGAACAACTGAAACCATCATTGTTTCACTGTAAATATATAGCAGAATACTGGCCATCACCATCATTCTCGAGATACAGGCTTTCACAGACCAATATAACCAGTTTTCACAAAAGAAAAATCACTCAGTTTCAAGTAGAAGCCCAGCGGCTTAATGCAGTATAAATTATGTACACAATATTTACACAAACCACAAACTGGTCAATGCAACATTTTCTGTACATAGGGATACATCAGAAAACACATCTGTAAAAGACATACATAAAATAGAGAGCTTACTTTGACCACATAATTGAACCTTCTGATGTCTTGAATTGCACTTGAAAAATCTAAGCGATTAAAAGCTTCTCCTAAAGTACAATAGCCATGTCTCTGAGAAGAGAAAGAAACACTGTAAATGGAAAGAAGCAAACAAGAGAACGCCCCTCTCCTCCCCCAAACTGTTATGGTCTATATAAAAGCACTCTATCGTGCAACCGAAGCATGTACATATTCACCTCCTAGAACTGACATAACCGGCCTGAAGTTTTTATTTTTCATAGAACAAACAAAGCCAGATATGCTATTTAGAACTAATAGCTACCCACATGTTACTTGATAGCAAGACCTTTAAATTCATAGAAACTGTGTAATCTATAATCACTGGTATCCATGTGGAACTGGGAACCTGTTCCACTACTGCATGGCCACCGTGCTCTGTAATTGCCTCAGCACAAGGTGCATCTTGCTCAGATAGCAGACTGAGCATACAACCACATGCATGCACTGAGTTTACATTCACATTTGAGGTAAGAACATGGCTACTTGCTGGAATTGGAAGAACAAACAGCCAACATCTTGAATTTGTTTTCTGGGCACTAGAAATTTAACCACACTTTTCTTAGATACCAAGAGCAAGAGAAATAGCTTTTCTTTTTAATGCTTCTGCACAGTTATAATAAGGTAAAAGCAAAAGTTTCAGAGGTTGTTTTCGAATTACTCAGGGTGGTAGTGTCAGCCTGAAATGCCATGGGATCAAAACCTGAGTCAGTGTATAGCCATGCAGAAGACTGCCACAGTGACCTTCTTGAGGGAAAAAATTGGTGAAAGGCTTCATAATACCCTTCTAATGTAGAAGGGCAGCCTGTGTCACTGCCCTGCAAAAATACTTATGTAGAGGTGAGACAGGAGGATTTCATTTTCTACACAATCACGTTTTTCCTGAAGACAGTATTCAGGTGTGTCTCGGCTCCGAAATACAAAGCCAGCTTCTGCCTGTTTGGCTAGTGTTGGACTCACCTCCTTCCCTCTCTGCTGGCTGGCATTACGGTGTTGATGAAAGACATTCTCACAGGTGTCCAAGTTCCACCCATCCCAGATAATTGTAACAATCAACAAAAGAAACTTTGAGACAGTTTCTCTCTACATATAATGGACATGTCAGCTTCACCTTTCCAGGAGGTCATTTCAAGATCCTTTGCAGTTACATGATACCATTTTTATCCCAAACAGGAAGAAGCATCTGAACTTTGAATACAAAGGTCCTCTTAGCAAAGCCTGGGCCCTAGATTTTACTCACATTCAAATTTACATCAAGATCCCAAGATACCAAGTAGCTGCCTGCAAGCACTTTCTTTGGAGGTGTTTGTTTTAAAAACCTTGTAATTATACATAAGAGACAGAGACAAATGGGCTTGGAGAAGTACCAGAGGACTACTACATCCATCCTTGTGAGTTTTCCCATCTCTGCCAGGATGGCTCACATAAGTCACTTTATCTGCCTTTGCCTCAGCAAGTGATGATGTACTACAGTAGCAATGAAGAGAGGGCTAAATACAACTTTTTAGAAGTCACAAAAATTGACAAATGGCTTATTTATTTTTTTTTTAAAGTTAAGCAGCACAAAGACGCTAGAAATTGACTCATAGCATACAGGACTTACTTCTCTGGTGCTTTCCTTATGAACATAAATCCAATTTTCACGATAAAAACCTGAAAAAGACATAAGCTTTTCTGAACTTCTATTTTAGGTAGTTCCTTCTAGGAAGATGAAGAGCCTTCTAGGAAGATGAAGAATACAGACCATCCTCAAAATGCTTTGTGAGTGGAGAGAATATAACAGTTTTGGTGAAGGAAGCTTATTAAAGCTGAAGAGAATGACTACAAAGTTTCAGAGGTTGTGTACTTTAAAAAGCACACCAAAAGTTAAACTTTATAAACTAAACACAGGAGCTGGGACACAGTGGGCATATGTAGCACGTTTGTTGACTGTGTACCAACAGCAGTCAATTTCTCCTAAAAGTCCTGATACCTTTTGGTTCACAGGGCTTCTTAGCACAGGAGATACAGAAATGTACAAAGTTTTTGTTCCTGAAGGCTCTACTTTTTTAAAAAGTATTTGCTTCTGTAAATGTGCTTGATCTGCATCCACTTGCTCCAAGTAGTTGCAGAATCCTGCACAAGCAAGACCCATAATAGCAATTTACACAGACATTCAGCTTGCAGAAGTCTGGATGTGTTGTCCAATTAATGTGCTCATACATATAACCACTTGAATTTTCTAGAATACATTAAACCCACACAACCCTGAGGATGCTTACAGATTTGTCTAAGACTATCTCTGTTACAATTTTAGGAAGGTACAAAATAATGAACATAATCTCAAGATCAATGGGGAAACCCCCCAGATTTGCTATCAACTTGCTTATTTCTACCTACTCAAATTCTGTGCTTCAAGAAATTTTGCTATCACTCACACTTGGAGTCTAAAACAGGTCCTTTTAAAAGAGAATAAGACAAAAGTGGCTTTGATATTTCAACAGACAAATTTCAAGAAATTCAATAAAGTCTTTACCAAGAACTCTATGTATTACACCAAATGATATTTAGTTCTGAAACAATTCTAGAGCTATTTGTGTAACAAGAATTTGAATTAATCAGAAATAGAACTGCTGCTTTGATAAACAGAGACTGACTGCCCTAAGCATCACGAATTTCATCTAAAACAAGTGCACAAAGCAAAACAGCAGTTTGTATCAGAAGGTAATTATTATTAAGGAATTGTTATTCTTAAATTAATTACCTTTGGATCTCTAAATCCCACAGTAGGTGATCAATGCCACAGTCCAATTAAGATACATAACTTGTCAGTACAGAAGTAGACATAACTTAAAAGGCTACTCTCTAGATACACATATACAAATGGTTATTATATTTTTTTTTTTCCTGAACCTACAACAATCTTCCAAATCAAATGAAAATAACCCAGCCTTACATTGTGAATTTGTGTTATTCCTACAGTGGTCTTTCTTCCTTTTCTTGGCTGCAAATTCACAATCTTCTGTAGTGTATATATCTTCATCTTCATCACCAGTTAAAATGCTGAAATAGAGACATAATTAGAACAGCAATGATTAAATATTTAAGCTGCACATAGCTTATAGTTCTCTACATTTAGAAATCGGCCAGCTGCAATAAAAATCATGTATTTAAATAATGCTTGTCTACCTGAAGGTCTATAGCAACACATCTTGAGAGAAGCTGCCTTGCTCTTCTCTTCCTAGTGGTGCTGAATTTGGTATCAAAGTGATTAAGTGCATACAAGCATCTTCTTAATAGCTATCTTGTAAGTCATTAGTGACATTTAAGAAGGATTACTGAGGTGGCTGTACTAGCTGGACAATTGACAGTCCACAGTGTTCTAGAATACTAAAGTCACTACCCAAAACAGACCAAGCCTTATGAAAACACAGAATACTGGTGAAGTCAGAGTTACCACACTCAGGCAGAAAGCCAGCAAAAGGCATCTCTTATCCCCTCACAGTCAACTTCAGGGCAAATGAACAAAGTCTCTTAATAAAAGCACGAATCACAACACTGTACATAATTTAGGTATTGCCATACTGTTCTACCACTTGTTGTAGTGCGTCAAGAACCATGTAGTCACCTCCATCTTTCCCAAGAAAGATCAACTGTACCTTTGTCATTTCTGACAGCGAATTATGTAGCCTGACAAAGACCACCTATACTGAGTTAATGTATATAGTATATACACACACTATATACAAGCATACGGGCATGCTATTAAAGTTTGCTGAGTAAACTTTCTAAAGTGCTTATACATTAAAAACCTTACCTGCACCATGCAAGTCTACACAACGAAGATTCTCCTTTCCATTTTTATAGATAATTCTAAGCAAAAGCAATAGAGGTAACAAATATGTATTTTTTCTAGTACAGGTTAGAGAGATCATTCATATTACGGTAATAATATTGTACAGATAACTACAGTAACCAAGGAAATAATCCAGTGAAGCTTAACTATAAGACTGTTTTATAGTCATTTTTATAGTCTTTTTTTTTTTTTAAGAAAATGAAAGCTGTATAGAATACTATACCCATTCATTTTTAAAAATCTGAATTTGCTAGCCAAATCTATTTGTCAATGTCAGTTTGAACTTCAAATTGCACCAGCAAAATCCGAACATGAAAAATGAAGATCACTGGTTCATTCAAAAATAACCCACACTTCAGCATTAAATGGCAAAAGAACCCAAATCATATTAGTCTACTGCTACTATTTAATAAAGTTAAAAATTTTCAGGCCTGAATCATCTTTTAAGGATGATGACTAAACACCACCGTACAAAAAGCTTTTTATGTAATTGCTCTAATCACTAAATACTAGCTCAGCCTGAAGACACGTAAGTTTAGAACACTCAAAAATAGGAATTTGTTTTTATCTTTAGTTTAAACCCTGAAAAAAAAAAAAGTCCACCTGTGTTCAGGTAGAACTCAATCCAAGGTGAGGGCCTTGGCTCATGCCTTGACATTTTCAAACCATAGGAAAGACTTTACAATTTCAATATTCTATGCAATATTGCCAAACATTGCATCTAGTAAAACACTAAAAAGAGTTCAGAGAAAAGGCACTGGCAACTGATGGAAGTGAAACATCAGCACTGACAAGTTACTTGAATTATATCATGCTATACCCCATCATGAAGGAAATCCTTTTAATGTCACTAGAACAATTATGCTTTAGTGTATTGACCATATCAACATACCACGTGAAAAGATGTTACAGAATCAGAAATAGAGCTCAGTCCCCCATTAAAGCTTCTGGCTTTATGATCCTAGCAACAGATATAAGGCTACAAAGATACAGGATATTATACAACCTAACAGAACAGAAACACACCCACTCCCATTTTGCAGCAAGCAAAGCAGGGCAGGCAGCACTGCTGAAGGCCAGCTTCAGAACAGGAAGGTTAATCTGGTTCCTTCTTTTGTTCCTGGAGAGAAAGATTCCTTAGAAAGCGACACAGAGCAGTTAAAGTATCTGAAGTTATTTATAGCCTGCTCTCCCCCTCCCAGTCCCTCAAATACACACTTCCTCGAGCACCAGGCACAAAAGCAAGGCAGCCTAAGGAGGACAGTTAATTAACACAAGGAATCACAGAGAGCTATTTCGAGCATGTTAGTCTGACTTCCAAATCCACCTGAGACATTCTGGGAATTCATGTCATTTTAGCAAGAAAAATTGACAATCTGAGGATTTTCTCATATTAGGCTTCATCTTCTTATGGTCTCTGTACTCCATACGGAGACCTTCCCTGCTTGGGGAAGGTATGTACCTGTACTATCAGCACCATTCTTGATGAACTTTAAGGGGTTCACATGCTTCCAGTCTTACTGAGAAAGAAAGCAAGGGTCTCACAGCTATTAGGAAGAACAAGGTAATTACAGGTACACCCCCAGCAACTTTTAAAATTCCATTAAGAAGTCTGAAGAGCTGGCTGATCAGCAAAGCCACTTCACCAAGAACATCTCCTGCCTCCCCAGCCACCACACTACAGTTACGCTAAGACAGAAGAAACTGAATCAAGTGCTACACGAGCCATATGGCATAACAGATGACTTGAATGTTTTTACTGTAATAGCACATATGAGGTCTGAGTGCACCTGAAAGGATCTAAATACATACGTAATATTGCCAATTTACAGCTACTCTTATGTTCTTGTCTTGATGAAGCCCTTTCACAAAATTCGTTCTATAGCTTCTAAAAGCAAAGCATCTGGTGTCCTAGAGATGCTTTAAGATTACAATACCCTACATAAATAATAAAGCATGTGAGAATTTCAGCTCTTTCAAAACAGCAGTTTCATAATGGTGTATTTAAATAACCTTTTGGGCATGACAGTAAAAGTGCTGGAAGGCTTGACAGGACGATCCAAACTGACTGCTCTTTATCCACTTTTCTTGTGGAGGAAGAAATTCATGAACATCACACAATTACCTACAAAGGGACACTAAGTGTTCCTCCAGGTAACACTCAAAGCCATTTACAGCTTGACCACATACAGAAAATCCTGAGTTAAGTGCCTGCACCAAACAGTGTTACAACACATTTGTCAAATGCCAAAATTATCTAAAATTAGATTCAAATCTGAGGCCTCCTGTCCAGAACTAATAGCACTTTAGTGAATGAGATGAGACTACAGATGCCCAGGCTGGCAGGCCAGCTGTTAAGTTCATATGGACCTGACACACAAAAAAGCATAGCATAGTCATGAAAGTCTTGTCATAGGGATTCGCTTTCTTGTACCTCAAAAGGAAAATGTAAGAGGGCTTTACACTTCAGAGGTATTTAAATACAATTCTGTAAGGCTGTGTTTTTCTCTCCCTACCAAGCTTCAAGGACACAGTGATATGGCACTGGGAACACACAGCTGTACTAGAATTTATAGGTATAAACTGCAGATAGCTGCAGCCAGCATTCAGCCCACATGCTTCCTCCAGGTAGGATGAGCTCTGCCTCAGCCACATTTCCCACCACCGTATACCATGAATACAGTACTCTCTTCACCTAAACAATATCCTTACTTATCTAAATGAGAGCTACAAAACTGGGGGTCACATTTTCTGTATCAGGTTTCATAAACAGAATAATTTGAAGCGTAACATTTGCGCATTATCCCCAACCATTTATATCGGCCCTGCATAACAAGTTATGTTTATTCAAGCATCATGATGTTCACTGCTTTTGACTAATTCCTCAGCTGGATTCACCAAAGCACTGGACGACTAATTGAACAAGGTGAAAAGTTCTGTTTTACTGAAAACATTTGTCTTAAATTTGTAAGAGTTACTTACATGCCTGGAAGCTTTTTCTGAATCTGCTGGTAAGTAGATCTTTTTAACTTCTGCACAGGAGGTATTTGGAAGAGATAGAACACAGTCTGGCAATTAACTCTATCCACGCTTTCTCTCACAGAAGAGAATACAAGCAATAATAAACAGGGTTTAAGTCAACTACTTAGCTTGAATTTATTTCTTTTTGAAGGAAAACTGCTCTAACTGGAATAGAATACTCAAGTACTATTACTACCGCTGCATTAACTTCTACAGAGTATTTTGGTGAATAAAACAGCACATATTAATTAATAAAATAAAATCCTATAAGAACAGCTGGACTGGCATACACCATCATCCCTATTCAAATGACATCTTAAGAGACAGATACATACATATATATGTTTACTGTATGTTTCTTCCACATGGAAGGAAGCATTCTATAAAGTCTTATTCTTACTCAGTG